>NW_026596134.1:19299384-19360948 GCF_907164565.1 Psammomys obesus | reverse complement strand
TGTGTGTGTGTGTGTGTGTGTGTGTGTGTGTGTGTGTGTGTGTGTGTAGCCTTGGCTGTCCTGGATTCACTTTGTAGGCCAGGCTGGCCTTGAACTCACAGAGATCCACCTGCCTCTGCCTCCCAGAGTGCTGGGATTACAGGCATGTGTCACCGGGCCCAGATGGAAATAATATTAAAGAATCATCACAATCCCATTTTTTTCTTCGAAGTCTTTGAGATCTATCATGCATTTTACGTTTAGAGCACATCTCATCTGGCCCAGTTCCATTTTAATGCTCTACATCTGCATGTGGCTCATAGCTACTATTTGGATGCCACAGCTAGGGACAACATAAGAAAGTCACTCCCTGGGGAAGTCTTAAAGCCACCTGTGATCATCTTCAAAATAATGTGCAAAAATCTGTGTGGATATTTTTCTGGTTGTCCTTTCTAATTTTGTGAACCTCATTGAGCAGCACCCTTCGGTACTTTACGGATTCTTTTAAGCACATTCTCTGTGCTCTTTACTTTGTATTCTCTTTTGCTGATGTATGTGATGACTGCCATGATTCACTTTCCCTTAGGGTACTGGTGGAAGAAGCCTGCAGGCTCTCTCATCCTGATGAGTGTAGAACACCCATCACCAGGGCTTCCCAAGAAGTTCTGCTGAGCAATGGGAAAGGAAGAGGCACCTCTGGACCTGGCCTTTCAAAGGTTGGTACTGACAAATCAGGTTCTGCCTTCTAATTATGGCATTAAAAATCATATTTTTTTAAAATGTCCTCTTTTCAGGGGGAGAAAGAAGGAGAGAATGGGAACACCTCTGGAACGGGGGAGGCCCCAGGAGTCTATGTGGTGATCCTGGCTGAGATTATTAGCGGTCAATATGGAGCTGAAGTTGCTGCCTCCTGTAGCCAGGTGGGACCTCCAGCGGAGGGACGGAATGCCAATCTACCATAAAACCTTCAACCCAAAGTTTGTCCTGCCTACAGGAAATGTTGGGATGAAGATGGAGGGGACATTGAGGGAATGGAAAACCAATGACTTGGTCCAACTTGAGACCCAACCCATTGAAGAGACCCAACCCCTGACAACTATTAAGGATGAGAGCCTAACATAACTGTCTCCTGAGAGCCTTCATCCAGAAGCTGCTGGAGGAGATGCAGAGACACATGGCCAAACAATAGGCCAAGCTCAGGGAATTTTGTGGAAGAGTGGGAGGAAGGACTGAGGGATCTGGAGGGGTCAAGGACACCACAAGAAGGCCTACAGAGTAAACTAACCTGGGCCCATGGGGGCTGCTCACAGAGACTGAACCACTTAAAAAAGAGCACGCATGGGCAGGACCTAGACCCCCTACACAGAAGTAAAAGATTTGGTCATCATGTGGGTCCCCTAACAATGGGAGTAGAGGCTGTCTCTGAACCTGCTTTTGTACCTCTTCCCCCTAGCTGAGCTGCCTTTTCTGGCCTCAGTGGGAGGGGATGCACTTAGTCCTGCTCTGATGTGAGGGGCCAGGGTGCGTTGGTACCCCTTCGGGCCCACCTTGGATGAAGGGAAGGGCATCTGGGGGCAGGACTGAGAGAAGGAGGAGGGGGCTGGAATCAGGCTGTAAGGTGATTAAATAAAAAAAAAACCTTAATTTTTACATATGTACCATATATTTGAAATAGACCACAGTTTCGATAACTTTCCCTCTTTCACAGTTCTCCCTTTACAAACTCTCTGGGCCCTCTGAAACATGGCTATATCTTTCTATTGTTAGTCACAGTGGCAGGTAGGCTTAACTGACCAAGCTCTCACGCCAAATGTGCTAATTTTCTTTCTGCCCCTAGTAGGCTGCCTGTTGAAGCACAACAAAAACCAAATAATACATTGATTTTCTTGTTTTCCTTGCAGTTAACAGTGACCCTGTGACAGAGCTGGCTAATGCATTGTGAGCCTGAACTGGATGATGCCTCCTCTTTCTCGACTTCCTTCCTGAAACTAACCTGATTTCTGGTGATGTGGTGACCCATTCAGTGATCAAGAAGCATGAGGATGAAGGTCCGCATGTTTGGGGTGACAGAGAAGAGGTAGAGGAGACATGTTGTAAAGAATGGATTTTGGACTTCTTTGCCAGCCTTGGAAAAACTTCCAGAAATTTAATGTGAGGCAGACAATGCATTATATATTTAAGGCATTATTAATTGGTTTTCTTTTATGTTCAAAAATGAAGTCCTATCTGTGATCGGGAGGCCTTTCCAAATCTACCACTGGATAAAACTGGAGATACAATTGCTTTCTTCATAGTCCTTACAAGCAGCTAATTAAGCAGCCATCCAGAAACACAATTAGAACAAACACATACACAAAACACTGAAAATCTGAAGTTGTCAGTTCTCAAGAGACCTAATTAGATATCTCACATCTTTGAAAAAGTACAAAAAGTATAAACTATCAAACTATTTACCTTTATGTTCTTGTCCACAATCCCCTTACTTAAATTTCTTACTGTAATTTCTTCTTTGGCACATCACTTTCTTCATTTAAAGGGGACAAAAATCATTTAAGATCCTTCATCTTTGGGTCTTCAGATCTTTGGTAAGCCCAGCACACAGAAGGAGATCAGTAAATATTTATTGTATGGACATGCCAAACACTGCAAATAAAATCGGGACTTGTTTTTCCTCCCTGATGGGAAAACCTTCTGGCTGGCCTGGTCTGTGGGCAGTATCACCACAGGCTGCATCAACTCCGGGGTCATCCTCTGGAGGTTGGCTGAGCCTCCCCTTCCCCAACAGGAGTAGAAACACAAGGAAGGAACAATTCAGACTGAGGAGTTGATTGCCTCTGAAGACCTGCCCAGCACAGGACCATTAATAACTGTAAATAAGAAATGGCCTTTCCAACAGGGTTGGTCCACAGAGGAACCCACAGAGACTGAGGCAGCATGAACAGGGCCTACAAGGAGTCCTGATGGAGTCCTGGAGTTGAAAGGAGAAGTGGACACATGCCCCATCCCTGACCCAGAAGCGAGCTCCAATTGTTAGCCACTTGCAAATGAAAATTTGGTTACATTCAAGGGAGTCTCACTAGGGAAACAAGCTACTTTTAAGGGTAAAACCCACGCCTAGCAGAAGGCTAACACAAAACCAACTCGGTGGCATTTTTGGAGGTTCTTTTTCTCATAATGTGAAGTTAAGGAGATTTTTTTTTTTAAACCTTACATGTCCTTCGCATATGATGGCTTCTGGTTCTGTGTCTTTACAGGATCCCTGTGCGTGTGAATGTGAGCGTCTCTGCATCTCTATGAGGTTATGTGGTTCTCGAGCTTTTCCTTTGGTTCTCTTTCTGCTGTGGTTGTTTTGTCCTATGCTGACTTGTTTGTTTATTTCATTACTATTTCTCAGATGCTTGTTTGTTTTCCAATGAGAGACAGAAAGGGTGTAGATTTGGATGGGGAGGGGAGGTGGGAAGGAACTGGGAAGAATAGGGGGAGGAAAAAAAACACGATCAGAATATATTTGTGGTGGTTTGAATAAGAATTGCCCCCCAAAGCCCATAGCTTTGAATGCTTAGTCACTAGGGAGCAGCACTATTAGGAGGTAGAGCTTTGTTGGACTAGGTGTGGTCTTGGTAGAAGCATATTGGTGGGGGATGGGCTCTGGGCTTTCAGAAGCTCAAGCCAGACCCAGTGTCTCTCTATCTCTTCCTGCTGCATATGGATCTAGATATAGAACTCTCAAGCTACTTCTCCAGCACTATGTCTGCCTGTCTGCTGCCATGCTTCCCTCCACGACAATAGGGGACTAAACCTCTGAACTGTAAGCAAGCCCTGGTTAAATGCTTTCCTTCATAAGAGATGCTGTGGTCATGATGCCTCTTCACAGCAATAAGACACCGACTAAGACAATATTGTATTAAAAATCTCTTTTCAATTAAAAAAAAACAAGGATAGTGTTTCAGAGAGGTACTTTCATAGCACAACCATATCTGTGGCTACATCTCTTATAAAAGTCAGCAAGTTAAAAGTTTATAGGAGCTGGAGAGATGGCTCAGAGGTTAAGAGCACTGTCTGCTCTTCCAGAGGTCCTGAGTTCAATTCCCAGCAACCACATGGTGGCTCACAACCATCTATAATAAGATCTGGTGTGCAGGTGTACATACAGACAGAACATTGTATACATAATAAATAAATAAATAAATCTTAAAAGTTAAAAAAAAGTTTAGTTGTCTACCAATAGATAGATTAATGAATAGAAAAAAATGTGGTATGGATGGACTATTGAATTTTATGCGACTGTTAAGAAAAAAGAAATTATAACATTTATAGGAGAAATGGGTGCAACTGAAAATCACTAAGTGAAATAACCAGTTTCAGGAAAACAAATACTGTTTTCTCTCAAAGGCAGAATATAAATGTAAAATTCTTTCTCTCTCCCTCCTTACCCTGTACGTGTAGAAACACAAAAAGGAATGGCATATTTCCATTCTACAGTTCCTTGGGAAAAAGATTCTTCTGCAAGTACCTGTTGCCATTTTTCTCCCGTGTCCATGAGGATGAAATTTAAAGCTCTCACTTAGAAAGATTAAAACGATGCAGTTGACAAAGTGTGATTAGCAACCTGTATGGAGTGGTAGGTGTTAAAAGAAAGCTTTATTAATTTACTCAAACTCTGTATGATCTTCTGAAGATAAATCTGACAATTTTCACATCTGTCTTGATGTATTGCTTAGCCGTTGAGCTCTGTAACGTACTATTGGATTTGAGCAATTATGCCTGATGCCCTTTCCTGGATACACTATGTTCTCTGAGCACTGGTTGAATCTTCTTCAAAATGAAGATTACAATACTAGTGTTCTCATTGGTTTGTTGTGATGGTTTAAGGGGATAGTAGATGTACTAAAATGTACACAGCACCAAACTTTGTATAACTAAGTTCTTCATAACCTCTGATTAGTAATGAATTAATGTTTACATTTTGGATTATGAATTTATTTTAGGTTAAGGTTGGTTGAGCTGACTTGTCTTCAGGAAGACATGGTTTGAGCATCAGTTTTCTGTCATGGTGGCAAATACTTGGGATAAATCGGCGTGTAAAGAGGGAAGGCTAGGGAATGCTCAGTTGATAGATAAAGTGTTTGCCTTGCAAACTTGAAGAGCTAAGTGTGATCCCAGCCACTCACATGAAAACAGTAGATTACTGGTGGCACACACTTGTAATATCAAAGCTGGGGAAGTGGAGCTAGGAGAATTCCTAGGGGATTGCAGGCTAGCCCAGCTTACTGTGCTAGTTCCAGGGCAATGAGAGACCTCATCTCAAAAAAACAAGTGGATGGCTCCTGAGGAACAACACTTATAGTTGATCTCTGGACACACACACACACACACACACACACACACACACACACACACACACTCAATTTACAGAGAGAAAGCTTTATTTTATTTTGCCTTATGGTTTTCAAAGTTTTGGTCCATGACTGGATGGCCCATGTCAGTGCAACACACTTTTGTGGGAATGTGAGGTAAAGGGTACCTATTCACTTTGTGGTAACTATAAAGTAGGTTCCAGGGTCTGGGTGTCTCCTTCAAGGATGTATTCCGCATGGATTAGTTTCCTGTCCCTACAACTCAATTCCGAAAAGTTCTCCCATTTCTCTATAGTGCCATGAGATGGGTGTTGGTGTTAATTTAAAGGTATGGCCTGATAATGTTTATTATTAGTCCTATAATTATTGCGGCAGTATTATCTAGCCCTCTATCACAATCAATAAAGGACACAGACAACTGATAGATTTTAGAATAGCCTTATATCACCTGGGGCATGGCAGAAACTACCTCCTAAGCTATCTTTATGTGCTCAAGCCCCCATCCCATGCCATCTGCTCTAATAATTTCTGTGTGAGCTACTTCCCATCCATAATTCCATAAATACTTGTTTATTCTCTCATCTGGGCTGTTTTCCTCCATCCTAGCTGGCCATGTGTTCCTCTCCACACTAACCATTGCAGCCTCTTCTTCCTTCCTCTTCCAATACCTGTCTCCTTCCCTTTCTCATCCTCCTCTTCTCTCCAAAGTCCTTGAACCTTAGCCATGCCTACCTCATTCAACCTGCCCAGGTGTGTTAGTATTTTATTATTACCCAATCAGGAATAATTTCTTAGACAAGGTTTACACAAGGACAGGTGTACATGAGAATGTGCGCATTTGGACAGCAACCAGATCTTGGGGGTCGGTAATTAGCATCAGAATATATATAGTACCAGACCAACAGTTGGGGACTAAGCTTTTAATACATGAGTCTTTGGGGTACATTAGAAATTTTATCACAGTTTTCATATATTTTTTAAATAAATAATTATATTGGCATCCCGAGAATCCCTTTGGTTTTACTGTTTCATCTACCAGACGGCCTTGGAGTGAACTAGAATGCTAGTAGACTGTAGTGGTCAAGGACTCTCTCTCCAACTTGTCCTACAAAGTAAAAGAAAGTTGATTCAATTCCATCTTCCTTTTCTTATCCCATGTACCTGTGTAAGAACAACACCGGCACAAATATTAAAGCATCTTTTTTTTTTTCCCAAGTGCTCCCTAGCATTATCCTTATAGCTATGTGAGGAAAACCCAAGTTCTTTATACCCAAAGACCTCTCCTTTGTGTCTTCTTCTGACCCTGCCTGGGCTAGAGCAGCAGATGATGGTGTGGCAGCTCTGGAAGAGTAAAGTTGCTCAACATCTTTAGAGCTGAGAGAGCTTAGCCTTTAATTCAATCATAGATATGGAAGGAAGAGGAGGAGGAGGAGGGGGAGTTCTTTGCTTTGTTCCAACTAGTTTACCTTGAATCTGCAGCTGGTTAGAGTTTCTCAGAGGCTGTTAGTTCCAATTAATTTGGTATACACTCTCGTATGTATGCTTGATGAATTTAGACGCAGCAATGAATTTATCTGTGCACCAGCCATAAAATTTCCATTACTTTTCTTAATGAATTTTACATTTGATTTTGAAAGCTTTTTAAGAAGTTGCTCATTTGTTTCTCTGGGCCTTCCTCACCCACCCCTTCTACATAATTTGTGTCAAAATAAGAGATTTGTTTGGAAAGAGAATGGACATTTACATGAGACATTTTGTATTCAGGGACAGGAAGATCTTGCCTTCCCCAGTGTCAGGACATTTTAAAGACTGCACAGCATGGCAAACTTCTTGGGCTCTAAAGCATCATAAAATAGGAAGACTGGGGCTTTCCTGAAAGTTCACTTATCAACTGCAAATGGGAAAAGGCAGCTATTTGTGGAGTAAACCATGGAGGAAAAAGAGAAGCTCTGCTGCAGAAACACCAGGTCTGAGACCCCTATTCCTCAGTCTGGTGAACTTGGCCAAATGAAAAACACCAGGGTCTGAAATAGACAAACTGCTGTGTCTGTATGCTCTAAGCAATCTTTCTTTTACGTATAACACAGCAGCTGAACTAGACTTTAGAAGCAGCCTACTTCTGCTCTCTGGAAACACCAGTCAAACAAACACTTCGGTTAGGTAATTTAATCACATTATAATCAGAAAACGTGTTGCAGAGGCTTTAGTTCTAAGGAAGAAAACTGTGAATGTTTGTGTTGTCAGGTTTGTATACTTGAGCACGCTGTATTTTTAGGGAAAAGCTCTTTTTCTGTGCTGTGAAGAGGGAGCTATGGGCTTAGGAGTATTAATTTGCTCATGTGGATAGATGTCTGAGGAATACAAGAGGCCAGGAAGAGCTACAAGAATGAAGCAAAGTATTATCTGGGGAAGTAACATTCAGGACTGTAGCCTCAACATACCATGCTGTGGAGTTTGAAACAGCTTAGGCTTAAATGTGGCTCAGTCTTCCTGTTGGTGAGGGGATCTGTTCTTACTCTTTCAGGAAGTGATTGGTTTCTTTGAGAGAAGTTGACATTTTAACATGCCTATTGGAACTTGTGGGAAACAGAGGAAAAGGATGACTTACAAGGTAGGTCTTAACTTGGGGCTCCCTGAGCTTTGGTCAATGGTCCTTACAGAGCAAGCAGTATTTTAAGCTTGGGGGGAAGATTTTCTGCTTGAGGAAAGGGATTTCTTAGAGTGTACCAGGCTTAAATTCTACAGACATCTAAGTCTAGGAGCTACATAATTTCCCCTGCATCCAGTGTTTTCTATTATCTCGAGGCTTCCAGTAGACTGTTGATAATAGTGTTGCATAATAATGAAGTTTGTCAATAACATATTGTGTGTGGTGGTGTGTTATTTTGTAATATTGTGACAAAGCTGAAAGGTTACAATGCCTTGGTGACATGGTAGTGTTTGTGTATATGTGAACAAAGCTATGCACAGCAATATAATTATGCGTAATGCAAAATACTGATAACAGTGATGAGTAAATGATACTAATACATGCACAGTTTGAAATGTCCACCATAGTTTCATATTTTGAAGGCTGCTCCTCCTCCTTCTCTCTCTTTCTCTGTGTGCATGTGCGTAGACTTTAGGAGTGGGGCCTTGCTAGCAGGAATAGATAACTGTGACCTAGCATGTGTTCCTTCCTTGTTCTCTGATTTCTGATTTGTACAGTGTTCCTCAAACATGCTCCTGTTGTCTTGAGCTGAGCTGTTCCAAAGATGTCTACTTCACCATGAAGGTTTATGCCAGGAATTTTGTCACTGTGCTGTGAAAAGTAACTAACACTGAAAATTTGTACCAGGAGTAGGGTTGTTGCTGTGTGGTTCTTAGGCTTTTGGAGATGATTTGAGTTAAGAATTTTGGGAAATATTGTAGGCAGAATTTAATGGGTGATTCTGGTGGGAGCTTAGAAGACAATAACACTGCTAGAAATATGGATAGCAAAGACAGAGCTCAAGCATTTTTCTGGGAAGTAAATTAGAGGCCATTATTTTTATATAATGTCAAAGAATTTGTCTATAATTTGCTTATGTCCTGAAAACTCGAGTGACACTGGATTAAAAATGACCAAGGAGGGGGGAGCCATGAGGGGAGGAGGGACGGGCTTATGGGGGGGATACAAAATGAATAAAGTGTAATTACTAAAAGTTAAATTAAAAAAAGACCAAGTCTTCCAAAGGAAGTGATTACTCAGGTTTGAATGTCACCCATAGACTATTGATTGCTTTATCTAGTGGCAGAACTTAGCTTCATCTCCATGGTGCTGAAGGAAAGTGGAATGAAAAAGTTTATGGATGTTCCTACCAAGATTTTTTTTTAAAGCCCATGAGACTACGCAATATGTAGCAGAATTATGTCCCTTACAGGAATATCCTGAGTAGTCAATGCGTGAAGCTTTGAATAGAGATCCTAAGTTGAAATGGAGACTCTATGATGTTGAAATATGCCAAGAAAAGGTATAGGCAATGAGTGGAACTGGCTTTAAAGATGGAGACCATGTTGGAAATGGCCTGTTGGGATTCAGGTGATGCAGCTATATGCTCCAGATGCTAGACATGGAGCTACAGGATTAACGTTTGTTCTATTGAAGTTTGGTCTTGGTTTAGTGCAGTATTTCCTTGACTTCTTCCTGTTCTTCCCTTTTGGAATGAGAATGCTGCTCTGTGTCATATCTTAGAAATATTTAACTTTCATTTGAATGATTGTTGCAGAGGATTTTCCGCCAACAACAATCATTTTTTGTCAAAGTAGCTGTGACTACCTTCAAGAGATCCTGAAACTGGGTTTGTTGATTGTTGACTTTCTTTCGTGGGAGAAGGGTGTGAAGAGGGTCAGTGGACTGTTGTCTGAAATTCTGCACACTACCTTCTGCATCACCTGTCCTACTATGCATAATTCTGCATTGATTGCATGCACATTGTCCAGGGAGATGCTAGAGTACACAGATGGTGAAAGGCTAACTATGGAGTGTAAGAGTCCATTTATGTAGGAAAATTGTCATCCATGCTGGGGTGAGACTTTCTGGTGGTACAGATGCTTTGGGGTTACCTATGCTCTTGTAAGCGAGCCCTGACCCCTGTTCTGTAAAGTAAGCATACTGGGTCCTCAAGTAGGATTTTGGTGGAATCAGAGGAGGGGACAGGTTTTTAAAACATCTCCCCAGAGTGAGGGGTCTCATAATAAATTTATAGATCTTCACAGTTAAGAGATTTCCTTGAGTATCAGAAGAGACCTTGATCTGTGGACAGTGGTGGGCCTGTTAAGACTTTGGAGACATGTGAAGTTGGGATAAATGCATTTTTCATTTCACGATAGCAGGTATAGTGGTATGCTATGATTTGAATCTGGATGTCCCTCTCAAATGAATGGTTTGAATGCTTTTCTCTAGGTGTTGGTGCTATTATGGGGGCTGTATATTGTCTAAAATGTGGGGCTTAGGTAGAGGAAGTAGGTTCCCAGAGGTTGAAGGTTATAAACTGTCCCCTGGATCTTGCCTCACTTTGTTTCCCAGCTGACTTTGGTGTGAATAGCTTCTGTGATATGCTCACGCTTTTCTACTACAATGGACCACAATCCTCTGAAACAATGAACTAAAACATCCTCCCATAAGATGTTTCTATTGGTTATTGTGACATGAAAGTAACCAATACATTACTAAACCCACTTGTAATTACTTAAGGTGTACTGTTTCTATTCATAAAAAAATTTTACTGAGAAACAATATGCTGGCAGAAGTTCAGTATTTTTATTTTGCCAGTTACGCTAAGATGCTATGTTCAGGGATAAACTTTACATCCTTCTTCTGAAAGACAGATAGTTCATTTGTTATCGACTTAGCTTTCCTTGAAGTTAGCATATAGAGAATCTGGGCACTCATTGCACATCTGCAGGACTACATTAGCCATCCCACCCTCTTCCTACTTCCTGACTATGAATCCCAGAGACAGAAGCGCTTTGCTAAGTTGGAGCGAATCGCTTATTATATCACACTTATATGCAAATTCACTATTGTCTTAAATTACTTCATTTCTAGGTTGGGATATGGTAGCATTTAATTTTTTTAATAATACGACTCTGTACTAGAGTGACTTTAAGAGAGTTGTGTGAGATCAGACCACAGAACTCCAACAGACCAGTTTTCCTCCTCCATCTCTTCAGTCTTTGTTGTGCCTTGTCTCCCTTAGGCTCATGCTTTGAACACATCGTCACAAGCTGTTGGTGCTGTTTTGGGAGACAGTGGAAGCTTTAAAAAGTGGGAGAAGTGGTCTACAGAGGCGAGTCTTTCAGGTTTTTAAAGACTGCTCCCCTTCTTCTTTGCTCTATGCTTCCTGGTCTCTCTGGATGTGAAGAATGTCAACCTCATGCTCTGATGGCCGTAAGCTCCACCATGCCTCCCCTACCATTGTGGACTGTGAGTCCCTCAACCGTGATCCAAAATAAACCTTTCCTCTCTTAATTTACTTCTTATGAGGTCATAGTGACCAATTCAGTCTTCGACGCAGATCTGCTGCTGGAAAATAGCCAGAGCCCCCTGCCAACACCATCTACTGTGTTTGTGACGAGCTGGGTATTTTTGCATGGCTGAATGGTTGAGCTCTGAAGGTGGAGAGGCTGCTTCTTGCTCCTGTTGGGCGGAGAGCCCCTTTGGAGGCCTATTGAGATAATTCAGACTAAAGGAAAACCAGAGCTATTCATTGCAGCCGTGTTCACTCCGGCCTGCTGCTGAGAGAATCTGACATGTTCCCCTGTTTAACCTTCCAGAACTGTCTTCACCTTTAATTTCTACCCAGGTCTAGGAAACTGTTTGATTTGGATCTCTGTGTAGGGCTGTCTTCCCAGTGGGATCAAGCTGCATCCTCTCATTAGTCCCCCTTGCTGATTTTCAAAATAAAGGGTGTGCCCACGAAGGGTCTCTGGGTAAAGACTATCCAGGGCTCAGAGCTCAAAGGGGCAAGTTTACCTCCAAATGATAAATCATTCCTTGACCTCAATTTTTACACCCTGTAATAGTGGGCTCAGGGCGGTGGGGTAGATAATGTGGACTCTGGAGTCTTGCCAGCAGGAAGTATCGGAAGCTGGGAAATTACTCTACCTCTGAGCTCTCCATAGAATTATCAAACATGCTCTTTGGCAGCGGCTGGGTGTTCACATTAAAGGAGAGGTTGGAGGAAGGGGCAGTGATGCTTGGAGAATAATACTTGTTATATAGCTGTAGGGGAGACACCTTTGCCTATCATGAAAGCTTCAGGTGTTTCCATTCCTTCTTCCTCGTAATTACTCAGCATCTGTGGCTTAATAGACCTGCAGTTCCTGTGGAGAGTGGACTCATACATGAGACCTGCATTCCTTGACCCAGGTTGTTGGAGAGATGAATTCCAAAGGTGAATGTTTCATTGAATGACTGACAAAACATTTTAAAGAACAGGTTATCCACAATTCCCAGGGGAGGGGAGAAGATCCTCTATCTGGGGATGGGGTGTCTTAATCATGAGAAGGGCTGTGGTGTGTGACAATGAGTTCAGTCTGGGCAGGTTTGGAGTCCTGTTAACAAAAGCATTCGGTATCTTGAAGGATGAGGTCATCCCTGATCTACTTATCAAGGTGGGCAGTTACTTCCATGGGTGTTCAATTCCTTTTCTCCATCCTAGACATTAAGCAGAAGGAAGTGTTGGGATTGACTTTCAAGCTTTTATCTTCAGAGTCTGAGAACTAGTCTACGGTGTAAAGACATTAATTTTAATGTAACTTTTGATGCAGTTGATTTCAAGTGATAGATGAGACTTTTCTTTTTAAAAAGTGGATTTTCCTCATAATAGGAAAGTAAGCTCATAGTCAAAACTGAGAGCACGAAAGAATAAAAATAAAAATGAAGTTTGCAGTCTCCAAGGAAAAGCAAGATGAGCATTCTTCTCTTCCTTTCCAAACTGTCAGTGAGTCCTCCTTTTAAGCACATTTTGTTTTCACAGGTAGAATAATGCTATGTTTATGTACATACGGTATTTTTTGGTGGTTAACTATCTATCTTGAGCATCTTTTCCTAACAGTGCACATTGTCCAATCTTTGCAATGTGGCAATCCATTTATGGATTTTCTGTCATTTCTTTAACCAACTCCTTCTTGATGAGTGGGGAAGATATGTCCAGATTATGAACTATTAAAGAACTGCTGCATCAAATATCTACTTATTTTTATGTTGCATATTTTTGGGATAAATGCTTAGGAGAGTAGGTTTATTAGAAACGGCACCAATTCACACTCACAGAGGGTGCAAATGAGCATTTCTTTTTTAAAATTTTACTTTTTATTTTTTTCATTTTACACCCCAGGCATATCCTCCATCCTCCTCTCCTTCCAGCTCCACCTTTCCTCCCTGTTTCCCCTACTCCTCAGAGGAGAGCCCCCTACCCACCCACCCCAGCGTATCAAGTTGTATCAGGACTGAGTGCATCCTCTTCCCCTGTGGCCTGGCAAGGTAGCCCGGCCAGAAGAGAGTGATCAAAAAAGCAGGCAGAAGAGATCATGTCAGAGTCTGCCACAATTCCCCTTACTAGGACACCTATATGAGGACCGAGCTGTCCACTGGCTACAGTTTTGTAGGGGACCTAGGTTCAGTCCATGTATGGTCCTTGGTTGGTGCTTCAATCTCTACATGCTCCCTAGGCCCTGGTTAGTTGGCTCTGTTGGTCTTCTTGTGGAGCTCCTATTTCCTCTGGGTCCTTCTATCCCCCCACCCCATCCCCACTCTTCCACAAGGCTCCCTGAACTCCACCCAACGATTGGTTGTGGGTTTCTGCATCTGTTTCCATCAGCTGCTAGGTGGAGCAACTCAGAGGACAGCTAGGCTAGAGTCCTGTTTATAAACATAGCAGAGTATCGTTAATCATGTCAGGGATTGGGCATCTCTCATGGAGTGAGTCTCAGGTTGAGCCAGTCATTAGTTGGATGTTTCCTCAATCTCTGCTCTAGCAAATGAGCATTTCTTTACATCTTAGATAACACTGAGTATTAGCAAATGCTTTCAACTTTGTCCATGTACTAGCATAGCAACTGTAAATCATTTTGGTCAAATTTGTATTTCTTTAGTTGTGAGCTGGTTTCAACTGTTCCCTCATCAAAGGTGATTTTATTTGCTGTGAATGTTTTTTTCCCCCATTCTACCTGTTAGATTACTTGTTTCTTTTGTTTTTGTAGATATGGGAGGAATCTTAATTCATAATATGATCTTGTCACATTTATTAAAATTATCAAGGCTTACCATCTATCTTTGGACTTTGAGAGCTTGTTTGGAGGTTTTAGCAAGGGAAGGCAGTTGATTGTGTATCTTTGACAGAGACTGCTTGGTCCTCCTCCTCTATCTGGAACGATCATTCCTTGACATCAAGTGTGTAGCTTCAGGAGGGATGCACAAATGAAGTGGTGAGGGAGGAAGAGGACACCTGTCTAGAGTTCCAGATTAGCTGATTCAGCTCTGGTGATCAAAAGGGTGATAGATATCAGAGGCAGGTTGCCTTTACAGCTTATTTTTTCTTTAAATTATTAGAAAGAATTTTATGTTATCATTTTATACAGATTTATTGATTTTTTTCCTTATATTTCTGAGTTGTATTTGACATCTAAGTTTTTTTCCCCCCCATCGGGATTATAAACAGGATTTGCTTATTTTTCTTTACAAATGTGATCTACAATATTGTTATTTATATTTAAATATTTGCTACAAGAAATCTTAAGGTATGCATGTTAATATTGTCCAAAGAGCTATGTAATTTGCTTCAGCTGCCTTTCCCCTTATTGATTTGAAAGGAAAGTTTCTTATGTATTAGCAACTAAACTTCTGATTTTTGTTATATAATGATCCAGTATGAGAGATTTCCCCATTCTTTTAGAGAAGTCCTTTGGAATTCTTCTCAAACTTGGAATCTGAAGATTAAAAACAAAGTAAAAAAAGAAGCCAGTCTTTGCTTCAAGGCAAGAAACGGAAAGAAAACCTGGTCTGAGATACAGTTGAACAACATGGGAAGACTGCGTGGGCTTTGCATTCTGAAAAAGCCTCTTAGTTTTTCCTCATGGCTCCAGCAGAGGCCTAGAGTCCTTTTTGGAAATACAGGTCTACTGAGTGCCTGTTTATTCTAATCTGATAGGCCTTGCTTCATTTGGCAAAACACAGTCCACATACCCGGGGTCAATCATCGGCCTCCCTCTCTGGCCAAGTGTAAGTCACCGGTTGAGAAGTTTGGCTCAATGATGAGAGCTGCCTTCTCACAGCTTTTCACTTTAAACACAAAGGGTTTTCATCCATGTTACTGTTGTTTACACTATCGTCATCTGTCTGCCTTAAAGCCAAGGATTTGACTTACTGAGAAGCAATTAAATCAGCTCACTGTGTAAGAAACTAATGACTACGGTGCCCCAATCTCAGGAAAGGGGACTCCTTACTCAGGAAGCATATGTTTAAGGGAATGTTTCCTCTTACAACTCTGCTCAGTTTTGAATCCCAAACTTCCCCTTGGAAATGTTAACAAAGCAGAGGAGTCTTGGCAGGAGCCCCCTTTACTCAAAAGACCTGGATCCTCATGCAATAAATAGACTATTTACATCCCTCAGACCCCTCAGGGATACCTTAAACGCTACCTATAGGGGATTTTAGCATGGCTCTTTCATTTTTAGTTAGGAGGATAAAAATTAAGAAGATAATAATAAAAGTTTGGACTTCATACCATGCTGCACACAGACACATCAGAAAAACCTACAAGTTCGCTTGTAAACCTCAGCTTGACTGTTAAGGCTTTCTAATTTTCTTGTGTCTTTCCACCCAAAGTGAAGAAACCCTCTAGGGATCTCTCTAGCACTTTTCATCTGATGCTGTCAAAGCACTTTATACTCGCTATCTAATTAAGACTCCGAATACCTCAGCGAGGGAGGGAAGCATCAACACTATAAACCTGACAAACAGAAGCTCAATTCCCTTCAAAGCTAAATGAAACAGCTCTGGGTACATGGTAAAGATGCTCTGGATTTAAAACATCGAAAAGTTTGCCTTTTGTTAGGTTGTGCATCCCTCAGTGTCTTCCATAGCATTCGAATCGCTGCATGATGAATTCTGTGTTACAGGCATATTTAACGAGCCAGAGTTTTGGAGAAACAGCAAGCTTTAAGTATACCAGCAAAGGAATTACAGGTAAAGAAACACAAAGAACTTAAGGGATCTCCCCTGCTTGCACAATGTATTGCTCAGCTGATAAGTAGTAGCTGGGTCATGGAGAAGGTGGAGACACGTGAACGGAGTCTAGAGGGGCATGAAAGAAACAACGCAGAATCTATAACTGTGTGGCGGGCTTCTTAGCTGCAAGTAGCAGAAACCACCTTAGGCTTGTGTAAGCAAAAGGGAAATTTGTTGGAAGGGTATCAAGGGCATTCCGATTCAAGAGCTGAGTCAAAGCCTTTTCTTCAAAGACAGGCAAGAGCTAAGCAAACTCAGGGGTGCAGGGTGGGCTTGGGAGGTGGGGTATGGTAGGGAGGGGTGGGAGGTGAGGTAGAATTGGAGACAGTTATCCTGAAGACGGAGTCATTTAGTTTGCATCTATCCATTATATTCTATTAAGAATGTCTTCCACTCTTCCAGCGTATTTGTGACCCCCACATCAGTGTATGTTTTGGCAATCATCATCCACCAGATTATCCCAAGCCATTTGACCTAGCTCAAGTCATTTTCCCTCAGGTTTCTCAGGGGCAGGAAAGAAAGAGGGCTCCTCGACTTTCTACAGCAGAGAGTAGTTTTTATGACACAATGGAGGATTCCTCAAAGAATATCAGGAAGTGAGGGGCCTGTGCACAGCTGGAAAAACAGAGAATATCCACAAGAATCACCCCACTCCATGTGGCTATTTTGCTTGGAAGCAAGAAGCCCAGAAACTTAAAGTGTGTTAGTGTGGAAAGGATATGTATGTATGAATACCTCCAAAGCTTGCTCTGGTAGAGGAGTTACTGGCTTATCTTTGTTCTGGTAACAATGGTTGATGCACTGTAGAAGGGATCTGAGTTTGTATGATGTTGTTCCTTCTTGTCAGACTCCTCACTTTTCTACATTGGCAATTTGCAGTCAACTTGGGCAAGGCGCATAGGTGTGTCACTTCCTTCTTTCCTTCCCTGTAGTCTATATATTGTCTATCAGATGACCACGGATGTAGCTTACTGTTCTTTATTTGTAGTGACTAGCCGTATTTATTTACTCTTTCCAGCATTTGAAGGACTCCTGAAACACAATCTTTTTAAGAGAGTGGTTTTCAGAGTGGTAGCGTTATATGAAAGTCAGGCTGTTCAATGACTATTCAGTCACACTAATGTTTTGACACCACACCTCGGAATATATGGCAACACCAAATAATCAACAGAGGGTTTCAGTGTTCACTCATTCTGTACGCTTGATGTCCTATCCTGCTTTCAGTCTGAAAACTATTTTTTTTTTTACTCCAACTTCATCTTCCATCACTCAATTATTTTGATCCTGAGTTTGTATTCCTATAATTTCCTATGCTGTTCTAGGTTTTCATGACAGTTGTATTTTCTTCCACCCTTCTATTGAAAATAGATTTTTCCTCCTCACACAATATATCCTGATTATTGTTCCTCTTCCTCACTACTCCCAGTATCTCCTCACCTCCCTTTCCATCTGGATCCACCTCCTTTCTGTGTCTCATTAGAAAACAAACACAACTAGGAGATAAGAATAAGATAAATAATATAAAACAAAAACTAACATATTGGAAGAGGACAAACCAAATAGAAGGAAAAGAACCCAAGAAAAGGCCTAAGAAACACATATAGGCACAGAGACCCATTCATTTACACACTCAGGAACCCCATAAAATCTCTAAATTGGAAGCCATACTATAGATGCAAAAGGCGTGAGGTCAAAGGAGAAGAAAAACATATAAGATAAAATAAGATAACATTGAAAGATATAAGAAAAACTCTGACACGCCATTATGAGACAAGGAACCGCCAAAGATGCTGTTGAGTTTGTTTTCTGTTGGGCATCTACCGTTGGGCATGCAATGTACCTAAAGCGGAGTTTGTTCCCCCAGTGAGACTCCCTTAGGGAAAACTTAATCTCCATTTGCAAGTGATTATTATTTGGATATTGCTTCTGACTTAGGGATGAGTGTAACTGTGTTTTTTTGGGGGCTACTTTGTTGGGCTCTTATACCTACCAGCCTTCTCCACCCAATTCCTTCCAACACCCCAACTCTAGGGAGACAAGAAAGAATGTTGGAAGGAAAAGGGGCATAGACCTCTTTAGACTTTCTGCCGATCTGGACATTGGGTTTCTTTTTTTTTCTTTTTTTTCTTTTATTTTTCTTTTTAGTTACATTTTGTTAACTCTGTGTCCCAGCTGTATCCCGCTCCCTCATTCCCTCCCCAACCCCACACTCCCTCCCTGGTCTCCTCCCTGCCCCTTTCCAAGTCCACTGATAGGGGAGGACCTCCTCCCCTTTCATCTGACCCTGTTTTATCAGGTATCTTCAGGGCTGGCTGCAAAGTCCTCCTCTGTGGCCTAACAGACTGCTCCTCCCCTGGGTGGGTGGGTCAAATAGCCTGCCCTTGAGATCCTGTTAGAAATAGTCCGTGTTCCCCTTACTTTGGAAAACTACTTGGTTACTGAGCTACCACGGGCCACATCCGAGCAGAAGTTCTAGGTTATATCCATAGATGGTCCTTGGTTGAGTGTCAGTCTCAGAAAAGACCCTGTGCCCAGATATATTTGGTCCTTGTAGAGCTCCTATCCTTTCCATATCATACTAACTTCCCTTCTTTCATATGATTCCCTGCACTCTGCCGAGGGTTTGGTTATGAGTCTTAGTGTCTGCTTTGAAACACTGCTAGGTAGAGTCTTTCAGATGCCTTTTGTGGTAGACTCCTGTCATAAGTTCAATGCATATCCCATTTGTCTTTCTAAATGAGGATTAATCACCTTCGCCTGTGTCCACTTTCTTGATTATCTTCTTTAGGTGTGTAGATTTCATTATGTTTAAATGCTCAACCTCATTAGCCATTAGGGAAATGCAAATCAAAACGACCCTGAGATTTCACCTTACACCCATCAGAATGGCCAAGATGAAAAACTCAAGTAATAGCACATGCTGGAGAGGTTGTGGAGAAAAGGGAACCCTCCTCCATTGCTGGTGGGAATGTAAACTGGTTCAACCACTTTGGAAGTCAATCTGGCGCTTTCTCAGACAACTAGGAGTAGTGCTACCTCAAGACCCAGCTATACCACTCCTAGGTATATACCCAAAATTTGCTCAAGTACACAACAAGGACATTTGTTCAACCATGTTCGTAGCAGCTTTATTTGTAATAGCCAGAACTTGGAAACAACCCAGATGTCCATCAACGGAGGAATGGATACAGAAATTGTGGTATTTTTACACAATGGAATACTACTCAGCAATCAAAAAGGAGGAAATCATGAAATTTGCAGGCAAGTGGTGGGATCTAGAAAAGATCATTCTGAGTGAAGTATCCCAGAAGGAGAAAGACAAACTTGGTATATACTCGCTTATATAGACCTACAAGATATGACATTGGGTTTCTATGGGCAAGTTCAGTCTTCTTTGTCAGAATACCCAGCAACCCAGCAAACCCGCAATAGCAAATGCAACAGCAGGAACCACCAGCAGGGGGCGCAGCCCCTCTGAGAGCAGGCCTTCCCAGAGTTCTCCCATTTGTACTTTCTCCAGAGTTCCCAGAATTAAACTACCTGCAGCTGGCAAAAATCATGCCCCTTCTAGAGGACATGCCCCTTCACAGTTAATGACTGTGAAAAAAATCTGAAGCAGTCCCCGTATCCCACACCTGGAATTAAAATAAAAACATTCACATAACATAACAGGGTTTTGAAAAAAATTATTTTTTGTTCACAATTTACTCATTATATATCCCAATTGAAGCACCCTCCCTCAAATCCTCCCAGTCCTACCCTCCCCTCCTGTTCCCCCCAATACTCTTTCCCCTAGTCCACTGAAAGAGGGAGTTCTCCTTTGCCATCTGCCCATAACTTGTCAAGTCTCATCAGGACTGCCTGGATCCTCTTCCTCTGTGGTCTGGTAAGGGCATATCACCAGGGGCAAGTGATCAAAGAGCAGGCAACCAAGTTCATGAAAGAGGCAGACCCTGCTCCCCTTACTCGGTAAGTAGACTGAGCTGCCAATACGCTACATCTGAGCAGGGGATGTAGGTCCTCTCCATGTATGATCAATCTCTTCAGGACTCTGTGGGCTCAGAATTTTTAGCTTTGTTGGTCTCTTTGTGGAGCTCCTGTCACCTCCATGTCATTCTATCCTCACTCCCCTATTTTTCCATAAGATTCCATGTGCTCTGCCCAAAGTTTGGCTGTGAGTCTCAGTGTCTGCTTTGATCCCCTGTTGGGTGAAGCTTTTCAGAGGACCCTCTATAGTAGGCTCATCTAGAAATAACTTAGATGTCCCTCAACAGAGGAATGGATACAGAAATTGTGGCACATTTACACAACGGAATACTACTGAGCTATTAAAAACAAGGAAATTATGAAATTTACAGGTAAATGGATGGAACTAGAAAAGATCATTCTGAGTGATAGAAATAGAAAGACAGGCATGGTATACTTTCACTTATAAGCAGATATTAACCCCATAATATAGGATAGTCATTCTCACGTCTACAAACCTAAAGAAGCTAAACACTAAGGAGGACCCTAGGAAGGATGCTTAAATCTCATTCAGAATGGCAAACAGGATAAACACCAGAAATGATGGAAGAGAGGAAACATAACTGGGCTTTTAAAGAAACCCAGATTCTCACTACAGATGAGGGCATGTATTCACTTCTTTCAGTGCTAGGACCCCATCTGGTGCAGAACCATTTAGGCTCATTTGTGTGTTGATCTTGTTGGTATAGAGGGCCTTGTTTTCTTGCTGTCCTCCAACCCCATTGACTCTAACACTATTTTTATCTCCTCTTCCTTGGGGTACCCTGAGCCCCAAGGGGAGGGATTTGATGGAGACATTCCACTTAGGGCTGAGTGTTCCAAATCTTTCTCACTCTTCGTTTAATATCTGGTTGTGGGTCTCTGTGTTTGTCCTCATCTGTTGCAGGTGGAAACTTCTTTGCTGATGGTTGAACAAGGCACTGACCTATAAGTATAGCAGAAGATGGTTGTATTTTAAAGTCTATCAGTGCCAATGTAGCACAGCTAAGATTGTAGGATCCCATAAAATTGGGACCCAGATTCACATGACTTCTGGTGAGATTAATGTTAAAGATGGTGCTGATGTCTTATAGGTGGAAGAAGCCTGTCATTCTAGACATATCATAATTAAACACCTCTTACTGCTTCTAGAGAGTGCCACCGGTTATACCACTTGTCAAAAACTAGGCTTCTGATATTTATCACCTCATTCCCGAACACTGTCTTTTTCACCACCTAAATCTCTAGGTATCAGGAATACAATTTCCTGCTATAGGCAGGGTTCTGTCTAAAGGCTGTTCATTTTCTATCTTTGACTGAGTTTCAGTAATAGGTTAAAGGATTTCTCTATGTGAGTTCCATCGAGCACTTTGGCTGTGTATGGAGGGCAGGTGCAATTTCTCAGCTATTAACCTAGATGCTTCTTGTGCTCCTGAAATGTTGTCTGGGTGCCAGCCCAGGTTAGCCACAGCGTTGGGATGTCCTGCAACCCGAGGAACATGTGTTGGATGATGTGTGCCATGTGCACATGCCCACTTTCACGTTTGCTAACCGACTCACGCAGAAGGTCTGGTAAGATGCGATATGCGGAGAGAGCGCTGAATGTTTACAGTTTAATTCCCACCGACTGAAGGATGTACTAGGTATTGAGGAATGAAGACCTTATAAAAGTTGCATCAGCTTCCAGGCATGGTGGCACACACCTGTAGTCTCAGCACTAGAAAGCTGAGGCAGGAGGATCAGGAGTTCAAGACCATCTCGTTCTATATAGAGAGTCTGAGGCCGGTCTGGGCTACATAACAGTTTGTCTCATAATAAAAGTAGTTTCATTTGCTTTTGCAATGGCAAATAGTTGCTCCTTCACTTGGATGTACCTTGCACTAATTCTAATAAGCTTCAGCTGGGCAGCTATAGTGTTCTATATTAAATCAATGCTTTCATGAGCAGGAGGTCCTAGGTTTAGCAGCCTCTTGAGTCTTCTTTTTATCTATCTATCTATCTATCTATCTATCTATCTATCTATCTATCTATCTATCTATCTTACAATTTATTTACTTTGTATCCCCCTGTAGCTCCCTCCTCCCCTCCCAACCCCTCCCTCCTTCTCCCTTCTCTAACCATGCCCCTCCCCCAGCCCACTGAGCCTCCCCTTCCTTCTGATCCTAGTCTATCAGATCTCATCAGGAGTGGCTGCATTGTCTTCCTCTGTGGGCTGGTAAGGCTGCTCCCCCTTCAGGGGGAGGTGATCAAAAAGCAGGCCAATCATTTCATGTCAGAGGCAGTCCCTGTACCCATTACTATGGAACCCACTTGGACCCTGAACTGCCATGGGCTACATCTGTGCAGGGGTTCTAGGTTATCTCCATGAATGGTCCTTGGTTGGAGTATCAGTCTCAGAAAAGACCCTTTTGCCCAGATTTTTTGGTTCTGTTGCTCTCCTTGTGGAGCTCCTGTCCTTTTCAGGTCTTACTATTTCCCACTTCTTTCATTAGATTCCCTGCATTCTGCCCAACAATTGGCCATAAGTGTCAGTATCTGCTTTGATACCCTGCAGGGTAGAGCCTTTCAGAGGCCCTCTGTGGCAGGCTCCTGTCCTGTTCCCTGTTTTCTCCCTCTTCTGATGTCCATCCTCTTTGCTTTTCTGAATGGGGATTGAACATCTTAGCCAGAGTTCTCCTTCTTGATTAGTTTCTTTAGGTGTACAGATTTTAGTAGGTTTATCCTATATTATATGTCTAATATCCACTTATGAGTGAGTATATGCCCTGTGTGTCTTTCTGTCTTCTTTTTTTACCCTAAGGCATTCAGAAAGTGTCCATGACCTTGGCAGATTCCTGACGATTGCCATAAGGTTCTCTGTTTCCCTTTTTATTAAGTGGAGGGAATGATACTGGAAACTTACCTTGTATTGCTGCTGTGTGGATGCACCAGGCATTGCTTACAAAGCTCTTCCCTGCTCAGAGCAAAGCCCTAGAGAGAGAATGTGCATTTCAGTTCCGATCTGCACTGCACTCCAAAAAGAGACTCCTCTTCTTTCACCTTCTGCCTTGCTACTTATTGTTCAGTTTAGGGATGAGAAATACATTGGCACAGATAGTCAGGGGCCAAGAAAATACAAGCAAAAGAATCATCATTGTTCCCTGGGTCTGGAGTCAGAGATAAAGCCTGAGGGCAGTATTGCTGTACAGGGACAGGACTGGCTTCTGTGTTTTCCATGCTTAGTTGCTTCTGACCTTGCTCACAAGCCTTGTATCCAACACGTATTTAATTTTGTTCTTCGTCTGTCTCCACAGGTCATATAGGGAAAAAAAATGTAATAAAGCAGAGACTTTTTACAAACGTAGTCATGGTTGCATTTTTAAGAAGAGGACTTTAAAGAAAGGAATTACAATGTACAGAGAAACCTAGAAGTGAGTGGAGACAGACAGCCCATCTGGAGTTTATGGCCCATAAATGTAACCAGGAGACTTTGTTTCCAGGGAAACTGAGTGAAGGTGGGTAATACATGGGAAATGCTGGGAACAGTGCCTGGCACACAGTAGGGTTGCAATAAAGGTAACTCCTTTTGTTCTGTTGCTGTTATTATTGGTTCCTTTGCCCCCACTGTGTGCCAGGGTAATGTCTCCCTGGAACATTCTTTCTCTGAGTTTGGGGATTATCTCTCTTACTTTCTGTTGATACCATGGCACTATTTTACAGGTGGAAAGACAGAGTTCTAAGTGCCTGTCACACAGGTACCTGTTTTAGTTGGGTTGCACCACCACAGCCCAAATACCCAACAAAGCCACTTAAGGAAAGAAAGATTTAATTTGGCTTGTGGTGTCAGAGGGCTCATCCCATGGTTACTTGGCCTGATGCTTTTGGCCAGAATATCCTGTAAACTGGAGCATGTAGCAGAGAACATTCAGTTTTGGGGCTATAGGAATCAGGGGGAAGGTTTTGTGTATATGTGTGTGTGAGAGAGAGAGAAAGAGAGAGAGACAGAGAGAGAAACTGGTGTTCTGGTATAATCTTCAAAGGATTCCCGCCCCCTCTGACCTGCTTCCTCCAGTAAGGCCTCCACAGCTCAAAGTTTCCACACCTTACAAAATAGTGTCAGCAGCTGGAGTCTAAGCATCAGGAGACATTCCATATTCAAATTAGGATGGTAGTTGTTTTGCTTATTTAATAACACACGACTCTTCTCCTTTTCATCCTCCTGTTGAGGAAAGTTCACTGCCTGCCTTCTACAAGGAGATTTTTTTTAAAGCATATTCTAAGGCAAATACTATCCTTTAAGCCTTAAAGGTATGTATGTATATAGAAATGAACTTCAGGTAAGGGAACTGTGGTGACCCAAGCTTTCACTTACAAAGGACTAAGGCAGACTGCATAAATGAGAAATCTCTAGAGCCCATGAAAACAGGCAAAAACAATATTTCACCAGGTCAGGTGCCATGGAAAAGGAGGCTATGATGGACAGTTAAGGGTTTAAGCAACTCTCAAGTGTCTCAGCTACAAGGGAAAATGGGAGTATCTCCTTGATTGGTTCTCAAGCAGCAAGGCTCATAAATGAAAGGCTTCGTGCTAAAGCCTGACAGGAGAGAGGGCTTGTGGTCCCTGTGTTTTAGCACTACAGTTAACACTCCAGAGAGCAAGGCTGGCATGATTCATGGTGTTGTCAAATGCTGCTGTAGTCTGAAATGTCATATTAAGGAACTTGGTTGCTGTCATAACTGCTGTAAAGTTACAGTAATAGAGGGTGGGATTAGAATTTATATTTCTAATTACGTGTCTACTATTATCCATGTCCTTTAATTTTGGATTTGTGTGATTTTGATGCTAAGGGCCTAGGGGCCTTGCTGACTCTAGAGGGATTTCCTCTTTCAGGGCTGGCATATGCTAAGAAATGGTTAACAGTTTGTCCTTGAGTACCCTCAGTAACAGTTGCAAATGTAAACCAAGCAAGGAAGAACCCTCTAGACCTCTATTTTCTGGTAAGGGGAATCTCACACTCAACATTGTAATTCCCCTTTCTAATCACCATAGGACCAGGTACCAGGCATCCAGAGATAGTTCATGCTTTAGAGCCCACTGGAGTTATTCAACTTGGCCAAGTCTTTGCTGGTTTGCCTTGTCTCCCCTGTTTCTTTTCGTGGGAATCCTAATAACTAGTTGCTTGTCTGTGTGGTCCCTCCTCACAGGATGAGCGAGTACAAACTCCCTATTCTGCTGTCTATTGACCTTTTGACCTCACCATATTTAGACAATAAAAAAGCCTAAGTTTTAGGACAGGTTCTCTCTCTTAAAGCAGCGCTGAAAGGGTAACTGTGGATGTAGCTATGGCTAAACAATATCAAATAAGTTAAACGACATGAGAAGTCACTAGCAAACAGTCTTGGAAGTGAGGGCTTAGGAGGTAGCTGTCCACTGAAGAGCTGGTTGAGTGAACATATGCCTGGACGATAGCCAAAGGATACAATTTTGATCAACAAACTCAGCAGTAATTGGCTTAGAAAAGTCAGTGCTTGGCCAGTGATTGTCAGCTCCCCCAGATTTTGCTTCTGCCTCTAACTTAGAATAATCTAGAAAAAAGCAACTATGCTTCTCGAACAGCTCATATAGAGTGTCCTGGCCCAGTCAGTAAGTCCTTAGCTGCTCTATGCTCTGTTTCAAGTGCAATTTTCCTTTGTTCATTCCTTCCTTCCTTCGTTCCTCCCTTCCTTCTTTTTTTCTTTTTAAAAATTATTTTATTTTATTTTTAATTACACTTTATTTACTTTGTATCCCCCCTCTAGTTCCCTCCTTCCTCCCCTCCCAATCCCTCCCTTCCTCTCCTTTCTCCACGCATGCCCCTTCCCAAGTCCACTTGGTAGGGGAGGGTTTCTTTTTCTTCCTTCTGATTCTAGTCTGTTAGGTCTCATCAGGAGTGGCTGCATTGTCTTCCTCTGTGGCCTGGTAAGGCTGCTCCCCCCTCAGGGGGAGGTGATCAAAGAGCAGGCCAATCAGTTCATGTCAGAGGCAGTCCCTCTTCCCATTACTATGGAACCCATTTGGACACTGAACTGCCATGGGCTACATCTGTGCAGGGCTTCTAGGTTATCTCCAAGTTCTAGGTACTTGGTTGGAGTATGAATCTCAGAAAAGACCCCTGTGCACAAATTTTTTGGTTCTGTTGCTCTTCTTGTGGAACTCCTGTCCTCTCCAGATCTTACTATTTTCCATATATTTTATAAGATTCCCTGCATTCTGCCCAAAGTTTGGCCATAAGTCTCAACATCTGCTTTGATAGTCTGCACCTTCCTTCCTTCCTCTTTTTTCTCTCTTCCTCCATCCTTCCATCTTTTTCTTGTATTTGTTAACATATATTAATTATAAATAAAATGGGTTTCATTATGACATTTTCATACATGCATATAATGTATTTTGATCATGTGCTTCCCTCTTATCCCTCTTATAGTTTTAAAATCACTTCCCATTTCTGATCCCCTTTTTCTTCCCAAATAGTTACCTTAACATTCTCTGTGTGTGTACACGTATGTATGCATGCATGTATGTGTGTGTGATACAGTTAGTTACTTGATTTCTTACACTAACATTAACGGTTTAGAGTTTCACATGAGTGAGAGGCTTGTTATAGGAGCTTAGGCGCCTTCCCAGTGGCTACACCATTGGGCAAACTGTCTCTCTCTCCACCATCAACCATTAAAACTATTTTTAAAAGTCCTCAATGAAGGGTGGGGCCTCAGGAGTTTCTCTCTTTGCTTTCTACTTCCATTCAAATGGTAGTGAGTGACTCCCTTGCTTTAGCACTCCCTGAATAAATGGCCTCTGTTTGTTTTCAGTCTTTGCTTATTTTTATTTGTGCTTCTTTAATAAACTGTTATTTCTAAAACTGAGCATACTGCATTTGTCTATCAAACTCATTCCCTTTTCAACTGTCTTTCACAGGGCAGATTCTTACCTCCAACAAATTTACAGGTGAATTTTAATAACTCTCCTTATTTTCATCACTCCCAAATCTTAGTTATTAACTTCTGGTCATTTTTCTCACAGTTAGCCCACTCTTCTCCAATCTATAGCCACAGACACTGCTTGATATCCAGTATTCAGTTAACAGGTTCCTCTAGGTTTTTTTTTTTTTTTTGTTATTTTTTTTCATACAAAGTTTTCTAAAATACCATTTCTTCATATGCATTCTCCTTTCAAGAAATTACTGAATCTTGACTCTAACTGCAGTAAAAAATCAGGATTTCCTCTCAGATTACATAGTCTCTAGGGGTGGGATTCAGGAGCAGTTTTGAAAAGCTTATTCAGGTCACTAATTTAATAGGGAAGGGACCCCTATTAAATTAATAGGACTCCCATATTTCCCTCTGCCTTATATTCAAGATTATCAGACAAATTGTCCCACAAATGAAAGGAAGCCTTTTCAGTGTTTCTCAAACCAACTTGAGAACAAGTTAACCCTTTCTTGTTTAGATTTTGTCCGAGGATGATCAGGTGGTCTCTAAGGGATGGATCTGGGAAGCTGTATGTTAATCAAGTGCTCCAGATGTTCCTTATCTACAGGATATCTTGTAGTATATTAAATTTTAATGTGCACAGGAGCCACACAGGGGATCTTGTTGATGTACAGTTTCTGGTTGAGTGGAAGGAGAGAATCTGAAGAAGTCTTGAGTGTCCTTGTTAACACTTAAGTAGCCATAGGACACCTACTGAATAACCCCAAGAAGCTTTACAACCTACTGAGGCTTTGGTCCCATGCTTGGAAAGTCTGATTTAGTTAGTCCACATATAGCTCGTGGGATCAGGACTTTAAAAAGCTCACCAAGTAACAGCGGTGTCCTGCTATGATGGTGAACCATTGTAGTGTAGATTCATCTCTGTGTCTACAGTCAGGATTTTTCCTCATCTGGGCTACCCTTCTTCATGACCATTAAAAACAGCCTGTGATTTCTATTTGACTTTCTCTTCCCAATTCGACTTTCTTTGATTAGTTCAGTTTATAATGGCTTTCCTCTTACCTTGACTTATTTGGGTACAGATGTGCACACTTGATACCATATGATCATCCGAGTACTTGTGATGCCTTTCTGATCATGAATGTATCTGTTGTGGTTGGAATAGGAAATCTCCTCCACAGGCTCTTTTTTTTTTTTTTTTTTTCCTTGAGACAGGGTCTCACATGTCCCAGGCTGGTCTGGAACACGCTTGTTATATAACTGAGGGTGACCTTGAACTTCTTGACCTCTGGCTTCTACCTTCTCAGTGCTCAGATTAAAGTTCATGTGGTTTGGGGGATCAAACCCAGAGTTTTGCTCATGCTAAGGCAAACAATTTACAAACTAAGCTATATTTCCAGCCTCAGGCTCATATTTTGAAGATTTTAAAAAAATTTAATTTGAAAAATTTTTACAGCTGCTGGTACTATTTTCGGAGGCTGTAGGTCCTAACATGAGGAATGAGGTACCAGTAGTTGGCCATTGTAGGTTGTAGCCTGGCCCCTGTTTGATTGGTGCCTGGCTCTCTGCTTCCTGTTCTACCATAAAGGGTCTCAGACGTACCCTTTTACTCTTCCAAGGCCGCAAATTGAGCTGTTCTGTCATACCTTCCTTTTTGTGAAGACTGAAGCCCTTTGAAATCATGAGCCACAGTCAACCCTTAAGTTGTTTACATCAGATATTGTGGTCACAGCAATACAAAATACCTATTTTTTTTTAAACTTCAAAACTCTATAAGTAAAAAAGACTTTCCTGTCTTAGACCTAATTTGACCTTATTTTTCCATTCATCGGTTTGTTTTACCACTCTGTAGGGGCATAGGATAACTTATCAAAGTTACCCAGTGAAGACGGAAATAATAGCTGTTTCTGGGAAAAGATAACTCCAAAGGTTATGGTTCACCGCCCTGTAAGACATTAGTCAATTTTGTGTGTGGAACATCAGTCTTAGAGCATTTATTAATTGGTTATATATATTACACCTTATTCTCCATCAATTAATGAACTGAATAAATTCTTGACATAAATCAACTGCATGAGCCATGACTTTACCTCTTTGAAAATATGCTTGAAGTTCCGGAAATTCTTAAATAAGAGTTTAATCAATGTATTGTAAAATTAATTAGGGTTGCGAAACAGGTGCTGTGTATTAATTTCCTCTGAAACAAAACTATTCACCTTGGAATGAAGCTTGTTAAGGCATACAATGCTAGAAGGGAGATAAAGCAACAAAGGACTTGTGGGGTGTGAAACAATTCATCCTGTAGGGAAGCATGTTAAACTCCAGGAAGTAAACAACTCAGTAGCTTCAGGATGCCCCAGAAACTGACCAAATTTACTAGGTCCTGTCCTCTATAGCCATATATAAAGCAATAAAACTAGTCAAGAGACACTCTCAGACAAGCCCAACTGCCTGAAAGAAGCAGAGATAAGTTTAACTACCTTAAAAGGACACTCCCCAGTCTGTTGCGTTTCCTGCTGGCTGTGCAGCATGCTCCAGGTCTTCAGCTTCTGTGAGTTCTGTGAGCTATCACTCATGCTGGGTGGGCCTCAGTGATACAGTTGTTTCTGAGTCATTTCCACTCCTGCATGTAACCTCTCACCCATTTTCTTCTAAGTAACCCCAGCAAAATTTATTGTTTCACAAAGTTGGATTTTGGTGGTCTCACCAGAATAGTGTTACACAACATCAGGTAATAAACTTTTACGTCTGAATAGACAACACATCTTAGAAATGCCAAGCAGAACAACTGATATATTAAACAACACATGAAACCCCCCAGAGAATCGTCATTTCAATCAGGAGCAATGCAGACTTAATTTGGATGCTCTTGGTTGTAGACAAGGATGACGATCATTCTCTGGACATTTTTCAGCTGCTAATTTTTCGCCATGTGTGTGTCATCAATGGAAATAAAGGCTTGGAATTTGAGGGCAAATGTGGGAGGAGCTGCTGCAAAGAAGTCAGGCAACCAGTTAAATCTTGGCTCTGCCCTTAGTAGCTGTTCTCCGTAAACTGAGATTAATAAATCCCCATGAAAAGCGTCTGGCACATAATAGGTGCTCCATAAATGTTAGCATTCTTTCCTGTGAGCATCTTTAGAGGATGAGAGGTGGACAACCGCAGCCCCAATTGGAAAGAGTTATGGAGAAAGAGTTAAAATGACTTAATGCTGTTTATGTGGGGCCATAAAAACACCATCTGCTGGAACTGGCCAGTTAAGCTACCACAAAGCTGACAAGCACCAACACTGTGCAGATCGGAGAGGAATGACCAAGGTCTTGCTGTCTCTATCATTCGATAGAGCTGCCAACTCGGGATGAGCCTGCAGTTTACTCACTAAATAACCTGGCTGTTCAACATTTAAAGATTTATTTTGGTCCTTAAATATTTATACTATCCCCAAATCTTTTATGACTACAGTTACTACTGAAGAAAAAAAAAAAAAAAAAACAAGACTCAGGAGGTTGCAGTGTGGTATCTCAGCAGTTCTGGACTTTGCCATTAGATTGAGTTATATTTTATGTTGAATTGGACTCAGAAGAGTGAATTAATATTAAACTCTCATTTTGCTTGATGAGGCGGACGTGCCTGGGAGAAAAGGATAAGGTTTATTTCATTTTATTTATTTTTTCCTACTCATCAGCCAATGAAGAAACGCTGCTTGTTCTGCAACACACATTGTGAGCCGTAAGTGAATACCAGTGGATTCAGAACCTTGCAGGAGGTGGGCGGCGGGGGGGGGGGCACTGAAAATAAAGCATGAAGCTGAAGGTTGTAAAAGTAAACTCAGTGATTGCTCTGCAACCTCTCACGACATCTGCATTTTGATTCTTGGTACCCATTAGGCATAATGATGGTTGATTCCACATCCCTAGGATATTTGGCCTCATTTGGATGATTAAAGAGAAGGAAATATATGTCCCAGACACCAGACACCGGCCAACTTGTAATAATAATTGCTGACATTTGCATAATGTCTTTTTCCCCAAGAACCTCAAAGCCCTTTGTCTTTGAAAAATCTACTCCTGATACTCCTGATAGGGAGGATGTAATTTTGTTTCCATTTTACAGAATCTGAGAGCCATGGTAAGTTCTAAATATTTGGTCATTTTGATGACCAATGTGCCTCCCAACAAATACCAACCAGGTTTGACTCTGCTCATCTTATGAGATCAAGTGAGATCATGGAGGTAAGGCTATTTGCTGTAATACCCATGATGTTCTATCAACTTCATACTGAAATCACCTGGGGTTTCTCAGCTTACCTGGGTGCCCGGCTGTCACCTTTTCTGGCTGATGAACTGAGTCTTTTTTTTTTTTTTTTGAACTGAGTCTTTAAAAGCATCAAGTTTTAAAAGTTTTAAAGGACTTGTTATCGAGAAGCTCAAGTGATGGGGATATACACAAAATCTTGGGGACCACATGGTTCCATTTCTGTGAAGTTTTAAGGGTAGGAAGGATTCCTGATAGCTGTAAGAACTGCTCATCATCCTTACTGCTCTTTTCATTCACGACTAACTCTGCTAGAAAGGAAGAGATACATTTCAAATGTGACTATGTGCTCCCAAACATGTTTCAATAACTGATTGACCTCTTATATGATGATGTGACTCTATAGGATTATAATAGAGGTGAAAAATTCCTATCACCTATAGACATAGACACCGTGATGTCATAGGGAAGTATGTTCTCATATGTTTGTGGTGATTAACAATGTAAACATGCCTACCACATTGCCTGTCATGTGAATGTATAGCACATACAACTACATAACATGCATTGTACTTGATAACGCAAAATTGTCTTACTGATTTATATAAGTTGTCATACTTCTAATGTCATTTTTGAGTGTATTCCTACTTCAAATAAATTTTTACTGTGCATTGGCTAATGTATGTGGATTCATCTTCTGTTTACAATGTCTTTATATACATATTTATTTTTGTTATTTGCATGTGTGGGCATGCATGTTCTACAACATGAGGGTGGAGCAGGGTTAGTTTTCTCCTCTACTTTTACGTGGGTTCTGAGTGTTGAACTCAGGTCATCAGACTGCAACTGCAAGTACCTACCACTGATAAGTCTTCCCAGCTCATACTAAGTTTGTAATTTATTTTTGTTGATCTCCTTCCCTGTTCTTCCTTCCCCATATATCTGCATCTCATTCTACTCTTCCACTCCCAATAGTCTCACATCCTTTTATATGTCACATGTGTTGTGTCACCTTTTTCTTCTTTAATACTTGTTTCCCTCTTGGGGTCTTCTTCATAAGTTTCTTTATAAGTATGACTTATGTTCATACTCACATTTATCTCTCTGTCTGTCTGTCTGTTTATTTAACAGTTATAATTATCACACAAATGAGATCACATAGTATTGGTCCTTCTGAAATTGGATCACCTCGAGTAACATAGTAGTTTTCAGATCCATTTATTTTCTTGAAAACTTTATTTTTATTGATAGCCGAATAAAACTCCATTTCATACATGTGCCGTTTTAATTATCCACTCATCTGTGGATGGAGATCTAGTTTGGTTCCATTTTCTTGCTATTCTGACTAGTGCAGAAGTAAGCACAGATGTGTATCTCTATGGCAAGATACAGAGTCCTTTGAGTATATGCTTCAGATACCATGTCTTTTTTATTTTTTAAAATTTACTAATTTTTAAACTTATTACCATTTATACACTTTGTATCTCAGCTGTAGCTCCCTCCCTTGTCCCCTCCCAATCCTACCCACCCTAGATACCATGTCTTGATCACATAATTTTTCTCTTCATTTAATTTTAGTTTTTTTTTTGTCACCATGGCCTTAGGAACAGTAGGCTAGAGACTTAGTTAGTAGGTATTGACCACCTGGGTTTGTGTGAGCATAGCCTGTGTGTGTGGGGAATCACCCAATGATGCATTTTTCAGAGTGTATCTGTGCCATTAAAGTGGCCCATTGATTGTGATTGTGTAGAACAATGCCAGGATCCCTGGGAGGACCCTCCTCTTACCTTCAGCCAATAGCAGGCTGGTTCAGATCATTGTCTTCCATGAGGAATTATATTTCTTACATTCCAAAAACAATGATTAGACTAACACAAAGCTATGGTTTTGAAGACAGCAAAACCTTGTAGCTTGTAGCTTGTGGCTTGGAGGTAAAACTTGTAGCTTGGGGAAATAATTTTTCATCAGTGAGTGGGAATTTAAGGCTGGAAAAAGCTAAAGGTCTGTGAATCACAGCAGATAAAGACCCTATCAGTGGTAAATGAGTGTAATGAGCGCTTACGTGGGAGGGTGGGGGATTGTTTGGTGGTAAGCTTGCTGGTTGTTCCCGTTTTTCACAAGGATTTTCAGCTAGGGTTGGGAAAGGAAAGTGGCCATCAGTGTCTTGAGCCCCTGCATCACAACTGCTGGTCAGCCATGAGTTCTGATGTGGGACCAGCTCCATCTCAAGATGTATGGATACCGTGGTGACATTTACAGGGCTGTTTTGTGGAAACAGCTGTTGCCTGTGGGGAGCAAGACTGACTCCTCAGACGTTTCAGCTGTTTCTCCATCTGTCTGATTCAGAGGAAGGAATAAGAGGAAAGCAGTAAATATGAAAAATAGGACCTGCACAGAAACCATGGAAAAGGGGGAGATGATTAGAGAGATGGCAACAAGGTTTTGGCAATTTAACCTATGAAGATTCGTTCTTCTAGTATATTTGGTAATAAAAATGAAAGTCATGTCCTCCAGTGACGCTAATGGGAGGGAAATGAAGTGATGCAAAGTGATATTAGGGAAGCTTGGATTTCTGCCAGCTGCTTGGTTCCATGAACCCCCAGCAGAGAGCGAATCTTCTTGTTTATCTGATGGCATCCTCTGCGAACAGCTACTTCTTTCCGTAGCTCTTTTGGTGCCCAGGAATGTTAGGATGATTTTAGTGTATTCTGGAGGCACAAGACATCCACACAAAGGCTAGATATCGGAACATTTCTGGGAAGACATTAAGATGACTTGCTGTGAAGGTATATTAGTGGCTTAAGAGAGCAGAGAAGGATCCTCTGTCAGTTCTTGAGGCAAGAAGCTCAAAATTAGAGTGTTAGTGGGCCATGCTCCTCTGATAGCCCTTCAAGAAGAATTCTTCCTGCTGGTAACTTCTGATATTCCTTTGGCTTGTAGCTATTTCACTCTGACCTTTGCTCTTATCCTCATATGATTTCACTTTCTTCCCTCTCTATTTTTCAGTATGTTCTTCTTCTTTTTTTTTTAATCATCCCACCAGTCTTGAATCTAGGGCCCACCTTAAAATCTGGATTGCTATAGTATGATGTCTGTTCTTGGTTGTCTACTTGACCACATCTATAATTAACTAAAACCCGAGCAGCTGGGCACACCTGTGAGGGATTGTTATTTATGGATTTTTTTTGAAGTGGGGATACCCACCCTGAATCTGGATCTTTTGAGGTGAGAAGACCCACTTTTAGTCAGGACCACAGCTTCTTGTGGCAGCCTATATAAAGAATATGACATCAGGAAGCTTTTGCGATTTGCCATTTGCCCTCATCCTCACTGGCAGGTTCATTTCTTCACTGGCATTAGAGCACACTTCTTCAAAATTCAAAATTCCGAAAGGCTAGCTGAGACATTCAGCCTTGTCTAGAGTCGTACCCAGCCCTGTCACTTAGCAGTTGCATGGCCTTGAGCAGGTTGCTTATCCTTGATGTGTAGGTGAGTTTGTTAATATTCTGGTAACACAATACAGTATAATTAGATTGGATTGCTTCCAGATCTGCTAAATGTTACTTCTCTTTCTCTGATCCAAGACGATGATTCTGCGATTTTAACAAATAAACCCGATAGACAATGCCTTTACCACACGAGGCAGTTAATGCCCTAAGTTGCGTGCCATGAAGACCATACAATGAAGTTAACGCTTGAAGTTGCATGGCATGAAGTAGTCATGGACAGGATTGGCTGCTGGACACTTCTGGTCATCTCTCCGCTTCTTTTCCCCACGTTTCTCTAATATATGCTTCTCATAAATTATTCTTAAATATCAGATCCACCCACAAAATACTTTTCTGGTTTGATTACCAACTCCATATAAATTTTAATTCTCATTATGCCTTGGTCTTAAGTGTGTATCAGAGGCATTTATTTATTCATTTCACTCTTTACAGATTCCTGAGGACACTGAACTCTTGGCATGGGGACTTTAGTCTCTGCTGCTCCTGCTGATGGAACATTAGCTTTGCTCTCCTGTCTGTCACCCTTTAGTCACCTTCATAGGTGATGGTCACCTAAAAAAGTTCCTAAGGTCCTTTTGCTCTTTCCTCTTTTCCTGGAGCAAGATTCCTGTTACTTCATCTATTCCCTGCTGTATCTTCACCTGAGAGCTGAGGCAGTTGTTTGCTTGTTTATATTTCTTTTAAACCAGAGACTCCCAAATACCCATATGCACAGGAATTATTCAGCTTGTTAAAAATGCAGATCTAAGCACACAGACTCCTGTGCTCCTCAAGTTTCATGGTGTTAGTCCCGGAACAAGTCAGGAGTTAAGAGTGGATTCCCAGGAGGAGGCTCAAGGGAACCAGGAGTTTTTGAGCAGAGGGTCATCATTTGTCACAAACATTGGAACTGTGCTCGGAACAAAAGCAGAACAGTGGAGGGTGCACCGACTCATTTGCACCCTACAGCCTGGCATGCGTGGGTGTGTAATCAATGGAAAGGGCACATGCGAACGTTTCCATGTCACGCAGTAGAATTACAGCTTAAGCTTTTGCCAAATGGAAGGCGACTTCTAACTGCTTGAAGAGACGGGTGAGGTTACTTTGTCGAGAAACTGGAGACAGTGCCCAAGCCTGAGTGAACTTCAGATCACTTCATCAGCTGAAACAGCTGTGGGGCTCCTGGCCCCGTCTACTTAAAGAAGCAGGGGTCCAGCCAGGTCACATGGTTAACGGGACGGCTAGAACAGACCGCAGAAATTAATGATTTACTCAATCAAAGACCTTTAAGTCAGGCGATAGAGATGACCCTGGCTTATTGATTATCATCCACCAGCTTTAAATTATCCTCTGTTCTGAGAGGAGAGAGAGAGAGAGAGAGAGAGAGAGAGAGAGAGAGAGAGAGAGAAACAGAGGAGGTGGTAAGAAAAAAGGCTTAGAGAAGGTCAATAAGTCATCCTCGGACAAGTTAAAGGCATGAAGCCCAGGCATGCAGTTATCTTTCAAGTACATTTAACAACAGGGAGAGAAGGAATGAAATGGGCTTCTAATTATTTAAATTGGACCCACACTCTGCTGAGCAGTGCAGTAGCTAGCATTCTTCCTCCTCGTGAGCTGTCAGTAAGGCCTGGAGAAGGAGATTAAACATGTCAGCAAAAGGTGTGGATGTAATTGGGGGCAGTAATTGGGAGAAACCCAGACAGCCGATTGTGACTATGGGCTAGTTCTCTCTTTCAAAGCCTAAGTTCACATTAGCATGTTGATAGCCTTATCTGAACTGGATGGAATTTATTAACAACAGAAATAATTACAAAAGTGACTTGCACTCAGAGAACCAGATAGCCACAGCCTGCTGTTAGTGCGAATTTACAGAGTGGGTGGATTATTTTTGTTTTTATACAGTGTCTCTTGTTTTAAAAAAAATTATTATTATTTTTTGGTTGAATTCCAAGTTAGGTCTGGTTTTTGGTTTTCTTATGTCATAATGTGTGTTTCTCCGGTGGTTAGAGTTTTTGAGCAGCTATAAATGTGCTCATAACTTTTTAAAGACTACTCAGCATATTATTTTATATCTAGGTATTCAACAGAATTAGTTTAATCTGAATTGCTGACTAGTCAGCCAAACCCAGAGATCCTCCAGTCTACCTGTAGGCAGGCCACCATGCTTGGCTTTTTCCATCTACAGGTGCTGAGGGTCGAACTAAGGTGCCCATACTGATGAGGCACACCCTTTATGGACTGAGTCATCCTCATCACACAAGCTATATATTTTTCTCTAATCAAGGTCCACTCTGCTCTCACCTTCCTTCCTGTCTTCTTTCTTTCCTGTATTACACATTTTGTGCCACATCTGAAAACCCTAAAGATTTGCCCTAGGACCTTGCATGTAAAACAAGATGCTTGTTCTAAAGGGACCTGTAATAAAGCCAAAGAAGAGAAAAAACATAAAATAAATGAAGGGCACCAAAGTGTTCTAGAGGCTGTGGTACAGATATTTACGGATGGAGAGTTGAAAGATAGGGTGGTGTTAGTCAGTTGGCTTATGTTATCAAAGCAGGGCAGGGCTTTGATGCCCTAGAAAAAAAGCTTCATAAGATAACAAGGTCCTAGGAAGGTCTGAAGCAAGAGCAGACACAGATAGGTCTAAAATTAGACTTTTTGTAAAGTGAATTACCATGAAAAACTACAGAGCAGGATTTCTGCAGTCAAATAATTTTGTGAAATATAGCAGACACTATATCACAATTTGATACTCTTATTGGAATTTTGAGGACTCTGGGAAACTCTTCAAAAAGAAATCTGCTTAACTTACCCCATCCAGGCAGAGTGTGGGATTATAGAGCTTGAAATAAAGACTTTTGAGAAAAATAAATAAATTTTTTGATAGTGTAATATATGAGTTTTGGAAACACGAATAGGCTGGCAGATCTTGGCAGGCGTCTCAGAATTGGGTCATGGGAAGTTCAGAGATGAAATTCAAGGAGGGCAGGCCCATTTGATGGGCAACAAACCCTAAAGCAGACAAAGAAGATCATGGACCATGCTGCTATCTTATGCAGGACACGGGATCTTTTTCAGTATACCAGATCCATCCTGAGGAAAAGCTTCAAGGTCTCAGTGGGAAACAGGACTGGGAAGGAGGAGAGGAAAAGCCGAGGACAGACTTAGTCCTGTACTTTCCATCTGTCAACATGGTTCCTTGGATGGAGGTGGTGAGGTTGATCCAAGGGATAGAATGCCTGCATTGCGGTTGTGTGGTTGAGGAATAGGACACTGGCATGGGGGTATGGCCAAGGATGCTGGTTTTGGTTACAACACACCTCTCTTTTTCTTCAGACAGTTCTTCGTTCACCTTTAAGAGGTGACTCCATTAGGTAGCATTTGGGAGAGTATTGGGAATGGTCCTTAATGTCAGCATTTTGTTCTCCCTCTTAGTGAAATAAAAATTTGTTCTTGGAGGTGTTCCATTCTGCCATAGCTAAAACAGACCACAATTTCTCATCATGCCATGGCTCAATGTTATTTATTCTACCAAGAGAACTTCCTAATACATTTGTTTCATCAGGGAGAAATTTTAATTCATCTTTTGGATCGGAAATGGTACTCAGCACACAGTAGGACTCAATATTTGTTGAGTGAAAATGTGAGTGCCTCGTTTTCAAAGAAGTTCAGTGTGTCATTCTCCTTTGGGAAATACGTAGAAAAAGGCAAGGAGTGGAGTAAACAAGAACTAATGTTCACCACACGTAGTCACGTGTCACAGGCTTTCTCTAAAACGCTTCCTTCAGATGGTTCTTCTCATGAGCAGACACTGTTTCGTTATGCAGGCAGGATGCTTAGGCTAGGGCAGGCATGTGATCTCAGTGTGAGCTTCAGCTCCATCAATGCAGAGCCGCAGAGAAGATACTGAGTTCAACAGAGATTAGACTCTGCTGATGATCCTATCATTAATCAGTGTTAGTTTCCTGTTATCTAATGTCTCTAATGTCTGACCATAGAGAAACCATGGACTCCCACTAATTTCTCTAATTTACATCAGGTATCCAAAGATTTCTTTCCAAACTTGACAGTATAACATAGCATGGGGGAGTTATTTTTGCAGACTGATGATTTGTATTGGTCACTGGTCCTGTTTGTGTGTGTTTTAGGTTGGGAAATAGATAGGTCTATGCTTTTTTTTTTTAAATTTTTATTTTTTTAGAAACAGGTCACTCACTAGATGGCACTGTTGTATTAGAGTTCTCTCGTTTCTGGTTCTGGTTTTAAAAGTTCAGAAATGATACTGTTTTACTACCCAGAGTTTCCAGGTGCTGGTACAAGGGCGGGGTGGGAGATAAGCAAATATTATGCATACATTTTATTAGTGTGGGCCCTAAAACCCAGTTTAAGCTTTAGGAGTATCATAAAAGAGTAGTTTTCGTGGCAATACACTAATGGGTGGCTTTACCGACAGACTGTCTTTTCGGAGATTATGTAATTAAAAGAATGCTCTCTCTGCTTCCAGGGACTCCATGGTGGTGGCAGTGTGGATGATTTCTGGAGGATGCAAGAGGCAGGTGGAGGCAGAGAAGGGCTGACAAGCTAGCACACTCAAGTACATGGTCTTAACACCTGGAGGAGGCACTCATCACCTCAAGCCAGCTGACTTTACCCCCTTCCTTGAAAGCCAGATTTCTTCAAAGCATCCCTGTTTCTTCCTGTAGTACTTTTCTGTTCTTGGCTCCCCAAGAAAATGCAGTTTCAGTCACCTTTTTTATCTTTGTACCTTTTTAAGCTTCACAAGTATTCATCCTCTGAAATTCCTCTGAAATTCCTTTCCCTGCCATTGTTTTTTTTTTTTTTTTTTTTCATTTTCACCATCAAAACCATGGTTGAGGTCTCTGCTGTTTACTCACATTGGGAGCTGTTCTGCTGGAGTTGAGTCCTTGGACTGTTCTTGTGGTCCTTGTCAAGGCTCATCTTCATTCCACAAGTTTCACGCTCCCACATCAATGGTGCCTCCCCGTGTGAATGAGACATTCTGGCCTGGTACCCAGGGCCTCCCAGGTCTGAACTGCTTTTCAGACATAGCTCCAATTATCCTAATTAAAGGAAAACACAGACGGAGAACATATATTCTCCTGTCTGTCGCATAGGTATGCTACCAGCAGTGGAGAACTCAGCTCAGTGCTGATGGCCATGGAGCCCTAAGAATTCTTTCAGAGCCTTAAGAGTCTCTCTTCTCGAGTGCAGCTGAAAATGTTAATGTTACCAAAAAGAGTTTTAGGAAGGCTTGGTGAAGCAAAATTAGTGAGTTTATTGATTAGGAGAAAGGACCACCGCACCGTACTTGAAGAGTGCCAGGGCTGGTGACAGGAGAGGAATTCATCCCAGAACCTCAGCAACAGCTGTATAAGCAATTCTGAGACTTCTGGAATTACACTGTAAAAGGAAGTGATGTAGAAGATAGAGGAAGCATAGGAAAATATTATAGTCTACTCATTTCCTTACTGAAAGGCTTTTTTTCTTTTTAAATGAAAGCTGGGGAAGCTTTTTAAGGCAGGAACATTTGAGGAAGAAATATAATTAAGACAAACTCTGGGTAAAATTAAAAAAAATCAAGATAATTTTGTCACAGATTGGTCATATAAAGAGATTATGGCACACATTTTTTTAGCCTGAGTATGGTTCACTGGCTACTATGCTATTTTTGCTAGTGTTAGCTTAGAAAGGGAATATAATCTCTGTGTAGTTAATTGTTGATTCCAATTGTTGATGTTGAAAGTCTTTCTTTTTTTAACATTAAAAAATGTGTACGGGGGTTCATGGACACTGAAGTGGACACCCTCTAACTAGACAGGACTCCGCCTGGTGGAGGGAAGGGAACATTAACCCACCCACAAAAACTTCGACCCAAAATATACCCTGCCTACAAGAGGTGCAGGGATAAAGGTAGAGCAGAGACTGAGGGAATGCCCAACCAATGCCTGGCTCAACCTGAGACCCACCCCATGGGAGAGAGCCAACCCCTGACACTATCAAGGATACTCCGCTATGCAGACAGGAGCCTAGCATGGCTGTCCTCTGAGAGGCTCCATCCAGCAGCGGATTGAAACAGATGCTGAGAGTCACAGCCAAACACTGGGCCAAGTGTAAAGGAATCTTGTAGAAAAGTGGGGAGAAGAATAGAAGGACCTGGAGATGACAGGATCTCCACAAGAAGACCAACAGAGTCACCCAACCAGGGTCCAGAGGGGCTTGTGGAGACTAAAGCACCAGCCAAGGACCAGGCATGGACTGGAACCAATGTAGCCAATGGACAGCTTGTTCTTCATGTGGGTTCCCTAGTAAGGGAAGCAGGAGCTGTCTCCAACATGGACTCTATTGTCTACTTTTTGATCACTTCTCCCTACCAGGGCTGCCTTGCCAGGCCACAGGGAAGAGGACAAGTTTAGTCCTGATTCAAGTTGATGAGCTTCGATGTGTTGGTGTGTGGCAGTGCTCCCCTTATCTGACAAATAGAGGATGGGGAAAGAGGGATGGAGAGAGGGACTGGGAGGAGAGAAGGTAGGTTGTTATGATGGGGATGTAAAGTGAATAAATAAATTAATGAATTGAAAAAAATGTGTGCGGTATATGCATGTGTGTATGTGTGAGTGTATATGCTTCTGCATGTATGTAGATGCCAGGGGAAGATGGCAGGTCTCTCGTCCAGTAACTTTTGCCCTCTCTGAGACAGATCTCTCACTGACTTGGGACCAGTTAGATTGGCTGGACAGCAAACACTGGTGATTCTACTGTCTTCATCCCTCAAGTGATGGGATTACAGGCATATGTGATATGAGGCCAAACAAGTTTTTTGTTTTTTGTTTTTTTTTCCTGATGGCTGTTCTGCAATTGAATGTTGGTTTTCATGTTTGCACAGTAAGTGCACATATCTGCCGAGTCATCTCCTCAGCACCTGTTTTATTAAAAAAAATTATGTGTGCATCTCAATAACCAAAGCCAGATGCTGTGCTCTCTGAGCGAGGCAGGCAGTGGTGGCGTACACCTTTAATCCCAGCACTCAGGAGGCTGAAGCACAGATCTCTGAGTTTGAGGCCAACCTGGTTTACAGTGCGAGGTCCAGGACAACCAGGGCTACACAAAGAAACCCTGCTCAAAAAAAGTGTGTGTGTGTATTCGTGAGTATGTGTGTGTGTGTGTGTGTGTGTGTGTGTGTGTGTGTGAATATAAATGCAGTGCTTGTGGAAGACAGAAGAAAATGTCAGATCCTATCAAGTTGGATATATGGGCAGATGTGAGCCAGGCTATGTGGGGTTCTGAGACCCAAACTTGAGTCTTCCATAAGAGCAATATGTGCTCTTAACTATGGAGCTATTTCTTCAGAAGCATCTTTCCAGGCCCCTATGTTGAAACTCTTGATTTAAAAAGCAAGATGGGCAAGTCAGAGCCAGGACCATGTAGATGAGGGTCCCTTTCCTTTCTTGTGTTCCCATAATCTTCTATCTTTCTATGATGCCACAGCTGCTAACATGCAGTTGCTGATACATCCATGGGATCAGTTTACCTTCTCATTTTTCCCCTGTGGTGCAGAAATACTCAAATGCAGAGCTTCTGTTAGACACTGGTTGCTGACAAGCCACATCCCCTTACTATCATCAGAGCACATTCACTTTGGGGCCCAAGGAAAGTTAGTTTTATTTCCTGCTTTTCTTTCTGTCTTCAATCCCATGAGTTTAGAGGTCTTCAGAATATGCCCACAACTGGTTACAGGGACCCTGGCATTCTTTGTCCAAATACTCTTGTTTGGGGCTTTTCTGAGTTTCTTGACTAAAGTAAGACTGTGTATTTGCAGACCTAAGAAGTAACTGAGGAATAGTTGTTTGCAGGGAGGAGGCATGTGCGGACAGAGCTTGGACTGAGTTGGCCATTTGTAGTTGTGTGTCTCAAAGTGTTCAAAGCATAGATGGTGGTAGAAGGAGAAGCAGACAGGGGCAGGGCCAGTTCTGCCTGTGTTGACATGTGTTGGTATATACACATGCGAGGAGCTGGCTGGAGATTTTTAATCGAAACCTGGCCTCCAGGTTGGTATAAAGATGTATCCGTCCAGATAAGAGGTTAATCTTTTCATAGTTTATTGACTTGATTTGTATTTTATAAGTATTCAAGTGTGTAAGAAGCAGGCTTCTATCTGTATCCTTGCCCCAGGTTCTATGAATGTTTCAGGTAGAATTTCCTGCAGTAACCATGCGACTTGATTGTTGTTATTCTTACACTGTAGGTTGGAGAATTAATGTTCAGAGGGGTTAAGAGCAATGTTTCATGGTCTTAGTAGGCCTATCTCTCTCATCTTAACCTCTCAGAAACTAGGATGGATGTCATAAGCCAGACTTCTGAATCATGTGTAAGTTTAGCAGATGCTGTCACCCCTTTGAAGCTTGCAGAGTAATTAGTGGTATGCATTGAACTGATGACAGCCTAGATTCAAGGGAGTCAGTAGCCTTGAACAGTTCATCGGGGGAAGCTGGAACTGTCATCCAAACCCTGTTGACTTCACTCCAATGCCTATGACCTTAACTGCCTCAGCATACATTTTTTTTTTCCCTGAGGAATCTCACCTCTTTCCATTTTCCACCTTGAGTTTTCTCTGCATTTTTGCAGTTGGAACCACATTTCCAAGCATATGCTTCTAAGCTGCAGTGGGATTTCATTCTGTTGATTCAAATTATGCATATCCTGGCTCTTTAGAGCATCATGAGCTCTGACACAGTAGACACACACACACACACACACACACACACACACACACACACTTTCTAGATGTATGTATAGTATACTCAATGACAAAACCGGAGGATTCTCAAGTCAGATCTGGGCTTCATTTTCACCTCTACTCCTTAAACATAACAGCAATATTGAGAGCATTTCCAATCTTCACCAGCTTCATTTCCTTCATTTGTGAACAAGGCTAATGGCTCCTATCTTAAAGATACATGGTCATATTTAAAAGTATTTAAATATTTAAAAGAACCTACACCTTGGTCATATTTAAAAGAACCTACACCTTGGCATAGTGTAGGTTCTCATTTGAAACTAGAGTCCTTGTTTGAAAGCGAAACAAATGAACAAGGTCAAGATGTACACAGGTTTATTCATTGCCTTGTTTGTACCCGTGCTGGACTCACTTATTTCATCAGCCATCATTCAACATGCCTCTTATCTTGTGGAAGATCGGCTCAGGGGGATAGAACTGTGAGCTAAAGCAGTGAGATCCCTAAATTCTGATAAAGGAAGCAAACAAGAGAAAGCTGACAAAAGACACGAAGGAGGCAGGGTCAGGTGGGCAGGGACAGGGTGGCTGAGAAGTGCTGGACGGACTCTATATCCCCTGCAGCTGAGCATTAGATTTTCTAGCTCTGAGGTTCCCATAGGGCTCATTGTTCTCTCTGTGATACAGAGTTGGGCAATTACCTTACCGGCCCTTATTTAGGAAGTGTGCATCCTCTAACTGCTTTTCCCTCTCCCCACACTCTGGAGAAAAGGCATATCAATCTACTTCTTTCAGGATACAAACCATCTGCTCATGTCTGTGATCTGGACTACAGACCCCCAACACTTCCCACCTCACTGGGTCCAGACACTTCCTTCTAACCTAAGTCTGCATTTAACTTATGTGAGTTTCAACCAAGGATTTTTAATTTTTATTTATTTATTTAATCTCAGCACAGGTGACATTTGGGGGTAGATGGCATTTTCCTTTATTTACAGTCATGGCGGAGACATTACCCTGTAACTTATAAGATAATTTGCAGCATCTGAGTGCTCTCTGCCCCACACCATTAGCAGCCTCTTCTCCTTCAGGGTGTGACACTCAGACACATCTCTAGCATTTGCAGAACATCTTGTTAGGGAGGTCAGTCAACCCTGCCTGAGAATCACTGCTCTAATCCCTGTGGGGACTTGCCGCACAAAGCCTTTGCTTGGAGAGTGACCTTCATTGACACGTCTCCTGGAACCGGGGACTGGGAAGTTTGTCTCCAGAGTTTTCAGGAAGAGGGTGAGGCTGCCAAGGTGATTGGATTGCATTCCTAATGAGTTGAGCTGCCAACATCTGTTTGTGGTAATTGAGGACAGCTGTGAGGCTGGCAAGGCTGAGACCTCCACAACCTTCCCCTGCCCCTTCAGGTATTCAAGCTGGCCCCTGCCATGCTGTTCTCATCAGCCTCTTGCAGGAAGATACCGGCAATGTCATTGCATTTTTGTTGTTGTTGTTCTTGTTTTGTTTTTATGAGAGTGGTATCGGTGCAGGCAGCTGTTTAGGTTTGATGCTTCTGTGTTGGTGATGATTCTGACAGGTTCATAGGAAGCACAAGAAAACTAAACGTTTGCGTATTTTGTAAGAAAAGCAAAACGCAACCAACACTACCAACAGAGGAGAGCTTTGCAGCCAGTCCTGAAGATACCTGATAAAACAGGATCAGATGAATGGGGAGGAGGTCCCCCCTATCAGTGGACTTGGCAAGGGGCACGGTGGAGAGGAGGGAGGGAGGGAGGGACTGGGAGGGAATGAGGGATCGGGACATGGCTGGGGTACAGAGTTAATAAAATGTAACTGATAAGAAAAAAATAAAATACAAAAAAAAATTTACAAAAAAAAAAAAAAAGAATCTCAGGTGTTCACTTTGTACGTGCTAGGTTCCACCATACAAACTTTACCTATGTCATTTACTCTACAATTAAAAAAAAAAAAAAGACAACCCTTACTTTATTGTTAACTGTAGATGTGTATGTCAGTGTGTGGGTTTGTGTACATGAGTGCAGGTGCCCATAGAAGCCAGAGAGTGTTGAAGCTTCTGGAGTTGGAGATATTTGCTGGAAACCAAGTTACAGTCCTTGGTAAGGAGAGTATGTGCCCTCTATCTGAGCCTTCTTTCCAGCCCCTTACTCTATTTCTTAAACAACTTTCTGAAGCTGGTTACTGTACTGTTTACCTGTTAGAAACTACCCATTTTCAGTGAGAGTTAGGGTTTTATAATTAGTGAAATTAGGGTTTACACCCAAGCAGCTGATCTCCAAGCTTCTACCATGTCTGTTCAATGTGGACTCGATTGTCTAACTTATGTTTTACTTTTATTGTATTATGTGTACAAGTCTTTACTCATAATTAAATAATTAAAACAATCTAAAGCTCAGGCAGCAAACCTACCAGTCAGTCTGGGAAGTATACTAAGGGTGATTTTGGGGAGAGGGCTTCTTTAAATGTTTGTGTAGTGAGAATTTCATAATTTTTGTTTATTTAAAAAACACAGAAATGTTATGGGAATATGTTTTTATTTTAATCACAAGTGTGGCAATAATAGGCTGCAGGTGACTATGATTTGCCTTGCTCTCTAGTAGGGGCGTGGTTTTCCTAGCTGCAGATAGTTTCTGCGAGTGTGTGATGTTTTGAATTCTGGGAACTTTTCAGAGGATATATAAATGCAAGGATCTCTAGAGGCAGGGTGGCTGTCGATGTTGTTGGCTGGTTCATGGTTAGATGGTGATGGTTGCTGTTTCTCAAGTAATTGTGCACAAAGAAACAACAAGAAATTAGGTCTCCTGACAGTGAAGATCAATCAAACCTACCCCAAGGAACTCAATGTCCCTAATCCAGAGGAAGTAGTATAAGGAAAACTTTGTCTCCCTTCCCCTCTACTTTTTTTTTCTACTGTCTAATATTGGGGGTTAATAAGAGTGGACAAGACTGGAAGAGAGAAAAACAGAACCCACAAAGTAGCAAATGCCAGCTACATGTTTGTATTTTCTAAATTATTTCTTAATTGGAGATTAGGTAAAAGTCCTCCTCCTGCCCTCGTACTAGAAGATACTATGTGCAAGTAGAGTATTTGGGAACCTGAGTCCTCTCTTGTTCTTGAGAGTATATTTTGAGGACAGAGGTGACAAGTGACCACCTGGGGCTGATATCGCTTCCAGGTGTGCAAGTAACTGCCTTCTAGCTGAATTCATCTCGGCTGACATCACAACCTACCCCAGGGCATCGCAGATGGTAGAACACTGGCATTTCTCGGAATCAACTCATTTAAAAAAGCAAGTGCCTCCTCTTCGGTTGTTGCAAGTCCATTTTCTCTGAGGGCATCCTGTGGCAGAATGTGTTCAGCTGCGCATGCATCCTGATGGTGTTCCGTCTCAAGGGAGCCAACCCTGGTGGATGCTTTGCAGACTGGAGGATAGTAAAGACTTGCCCTCGGGCAGGACTTTGTTTGGAGGATCTTGAGATTCTTAGCAGTTATATGAATTCCCATGCCTCCTTTTCCCATGGGGAGGACAGGGTGAAAATATCTCTTGGGCACCTATGCAGCCTGTCTCGGGAGTTTGTGTCACCCTGCGGAGGCCACTTCGAAAATACCCACAGGTTGATCCTTAGAAGCTGCTGCTGTGTGTTGTGGGGGGAAAAGGATGGGGACATCATTCTAGCCTGAGGTCTGTTTAACGTTCTGACCCTATTTTATCCTGGAAAGCCTTATCCTGCCTGTGGAAGTTGCACTGTTACTTAGCGTAAAGCAGAAGAGTCCTGCTCACCGTCTTTAGAGATGATGGAGAATTTCATAGTCACCAATTTGGCTTGGACTTCTGATGCCCGTGCAGGGATAAAAAGCGCCCCCTCCTACCTTCTCACCACATTCGAAGGATGAGAAGGAAAATGAGGCTCAGCTTTTTTACTTCGTGGAAACGGGTAACCAGAGAAGCAAGAAGCAGCTGGGAGGCAATAATAATTTTCAAAGATACATTATCTCCATTAAGATAAAACCCAGCAGAACCCCAGTGACTCCAGGGATGAGCATTAACACTGTGCCTTTAAACTCAGCCAACCTACTTTGTCCCTGACTGTTGCTAATTAGGAGTAGCGCTGCTTTCAGCTCTATTGTTGGTGATTTCCTTGCCATTCCCAGGTTAGTTTCCACCTTGATCTTTCCTAATTTGCTCTATGCAGAGCTCTAGGGGTAGACACGTTCAAGACTCCATTTGTCCTCTCTGGTCTTATGGGTAGCCTTGGGCTTGGACACATTGGTTTCTCTGCTGTTAACAAGCAATTTTCTCAAAGATGATGTTCTCATTGGGATTACTCTTTGGGGCATAAACATGAAATGATTTTTCTCTATAGACCTGCCACCATGTGATGACAAAAGTCTCACAAATCCCGAAGACAATTTCTTTCGTTTCCTAGGTATTTATAAATACTAAAACAGAACTCCACTTAAATTTGGGGCTTTAATGTGACTCGAATATTTTATGTACAGCACCCTCACCATCTTTCCTGAAACAATTAGTCTATAGTTTGGGATCTAAAGCTCTTTAATCTGCTCTTCCGTTTTTCTCACCCAGATGTATAGCTTGATTGATTGAGTGTGAGTGGGAAGTACCTTCGCACAGATGCTGTTAAGTCACTTCCTACCTTTTTGAAAGGTTAACTTTGCTTGTATTGGAGGCCTTCTGGAGTCTGGTGGCTTCAGGCTTATTTCATGATAACTATCTGCATGTTGGACTATGGAGGCCTAGTGTGGTTCTGCCTCCTTTCAATGACTTTCAGGGTTGCCGAAATGAGTGAGAATAGACAGTCCTCTACTTCTGTATGTTTGTTCAAGGAGGGCAACCCTCCTTCTAGATGCCTGAGATAGGGCCATCTTTCCATCTCCCTTCTAGGAAAGCAGCTTCTCACTTGGTGGCCCCCAGTTTTCTGCTTTTTCTCTCTGTTTTTTCATAGGAGGGAGATGCTGAGATCTTCGCTGCAGGATGCTGGCAGGAGGGTCTTCCATCCTTTTCCTCTCAGGCATCATGTCACACAGTCTTTTCTTACCTTGGTGGAATGGCCCTCTCTGGAAAACTTACAGATTTAAGTGGACACTAATCACTTTAAGAATATCACCTCTCATTAAAGATGAGGTCAAAAATTTCAGTGCCCCTTTATGAATGATACCTGCAGAGAACCTGATCTTTGACGCTCAAAACTGCCTGTACTCTTATTTTGTGGTCATTCTGTACCATCCTAAGTATGCTCCAGAAGCCTTTTGTTTATTTCTTTGGATGTGGGGTCCTGACATCTTATCAAAGACTCTGGAAACTGCGATGAAGCCAGGACCATCACTGATGACTCCACTCCCTCCCAGCATGTGCCCTCAAGTACTGTCATTTATGGACTGTGAAGGGAGAGAGATTTATGGTGGTGGTGGAAGGTAGACGAATGTGAGTTAGACTTATGATCTCTGAGGGAGTTCCTGTGCCCCAGGTGTTGGCAGATCTGTTTTAAAATGTAGGGTTTGTACAGCTGCTTTGTCCACAGCTTTGGACTTTTGTTGCCAGTTTTGTGTACACTCACAAATTCCCGTTTAACATCCTATTACTTACTCTCAAGATTTCCAAGTGCTACTTATAGGCTACCTGCTGGCATCTCCACTGATGAGTTTGTTTAACCTCATAGTGACCCTGTGAGGGAGAAACTGTCATCATCATCACTCTTTCATAGATGAAGGATCCCTGGCACATAGACTTTTAATAAATTGTCCAGGGCTATAAGCTCATGAGTGAAGGAGCTAGAATTTGAACTTGAAAGTCTGATTATAGAACCTGAAGACTGAGATTACAGTAATGACCCAGTTAATAGGGTTTTAATAATGAGTGGTAGTAATAAAGAGAAAAAATGTTTTGGTTAATATGTAGTTCTGGTGCCACAAGACATTTGATTTACTTTTCTTTTCACTTACTCAATGGCTCTTCTCAACTAATAGCACTTGTACTCCAGGATGACACTATGCCCTTGCTTGCAGATGACTGTGGATTGGCAAGTGATGAGTAAACTGCAGATAAGCGATGGGATTTGGGAGGAAAAATCATTTCAGGTCAGAGGACTAGACACACAAATTGTAAGCAGTTCATGTTTGTGCTCTTGCAGAAAGGTCATGTAAGGTTTCAGAGGTGAGATCAGTGTATTTGTGAGATCATATTTAGTCTTTGTCCTTTAAGGAATGGACTGCCACCAAATTCCTTTAAAGGAAACAGTTTCCTTTAAATTCCTTTAAAGGAAACAAATTCCTTTAAAGAGAACCGGTGGGCATGCGGAGTAAAGTTCGGAGAGTCAGGGGTTGAGGTCATGCCTTATAGTAAGAGGATCCACTAGGAGGTGACAGCAGTGCTGATAGAGGCAAAACGATTCTGAGGTAAGTGGGAGTGGAAAGAAAGGGAAGTTACTCAATGTTGATAAATTGGGCTAATTATCTTAGACAGTGTTTGGCTGTAGAAGGGGAAAATAAGTTTATGATTCAGATTTATGGTTTGAGAGCTAGTGGGTTGCCAAGGAATGGAGTCCAAATTTCATTGTATAGCTTATGTCTGGTCCAGCTCGGCTGATATTTCTCCCACAAAGTTGCCTAAGATGAAAGGCATTTCCCTAACCTCTCTGTCTTACAGAAGCAAAGGAGTCTAGGTGTGATTAGCTATGGACAGTGTAACAATCTGGGGGTGTTCCTGTCTGGTTCATCAAGATGTGGCCATTTTAGAGGTCTCGGATGTCCATTCTCCTGGAATGCCACCAGAGAAGCGAACTGAGGTCAGAATTCTTTGATGAACTCACATAATTTCTCAGTGAAGTCAATCTAAACATCTATTTAAAACACCCTTTTAGCACCTGCTGAGTTTGGAGGCTATCATTTGAAATGATTGCTGGCTAGGAATGGGTAGTGACTCTTCCTGGGCAGATCCAGCAGAAAAGGGCCAGTAGTAGATATTAAAAGAATGGTGGACAGCATCAGCCTGACTGACATAGAGCCTTGTCAGTAGAAGCAGTAGGGAAATATATAAACAACCCAGACGTCCATCAATGGAGGAATTAATACAGAAATTATGGTACTTTTATACAATGGAATACTACTCAGCAATTAAAAACAAGGAAATCATGAAATTTGCAGGCAAATGGTGGGACTTAGAAAAGATCATTCTGAATGAGGTATCCCAGAAGAAGAAAGACACACATGGTATATACTCACTTATATAGACATATAAGATACGGTAAACATGCCGAAATCTATACGCCTAAAGAAGATAAACAAGAACGAGGACCTGGGGTAAAATCAAATTAGAAAGACACTCACTTGGAAAGACAGTTGAGATGGACATTCAATGTAGGAGAAAACAAGTAACAGGACAGGAGCCTACCACAGAGGGCCTCTGAAAGACTCTACCTAGCAGTGTACCAAAGCAGATGCTGAGACTCATAACCAAATCTTCAGCAGGGTGCAGGGAATCATATGAAAGAAGGGGGAGTTAATATGACCTGGAGAAGACAGGAGCTTCATAAGGACCAAATATATCTGGGCACAGGGGTCTTTTATGAGACTGTTTCTCCAACCAAGGACCATGTATGGATTTAACCTAGAACCCCTGCTTGGATGTAGCCCATGGTAGCTCAGTATCCAAGTGCGTACCCTAGTAAGGGGAAGGGACTATTTCTGACATGAATTCAATGGCTAGCTTTTGACCTATCTTCCCCCACCCCCCAAGGGAGGAGCAGCCCTGCTAGGCCATAGAGGAGGACTTTGCAGCCAGACCTGAGGATACCTGATAAACCAGGGTCAGATGAAAGGGGAGGAGGTCCTCCCCAATCAGTGGACTTGGAAAGGGGCAGGGAGGAGATGAGGGAGGGAAGGTGGCATTGGGAGGGAATGAAGGAGGGGGATACAACTGGGATACAAAGTTAATAAACTGTAATATTTAAAAAAACATGATTGGGAGGGGCTTATGGGGGAATACAAAGTGAATAAAGTGTAATTAATAAAAGTTAAAAAAAACATGAAAAAGAAAAAAAAAGATGGAGGTATAACATGTAAAAAAATGCCTCATATTGAAGAGATTGTGTCATGATTCCATCATCTGTGCTCTTCTATAATAGGCCTCTTATTTCTCACAGCCAATCTTCCTCACTAGCTATTCGCTTGAAGTGGAGGAAAGTTATCCAGTGTCAGAGAAGGCTAGTCAAATAAACACAGAGAAACAAGCACCAGAAGGATGCTTACTTTCGTGGCATAGGATGGTGTCCTGCTGTGCGGGAAGATCAAAGCTGAGTTTAACAAGGTAGGGCAGGAGGTGTGAGCTCCCATATCTCACCTTCAACCTTAAACACGGCTTTGCCAGGGAAATAGTTTGTCTCATTCATTGTGAATTTTCTACAGGAAAAAATGTCCTTCATATTGTTCATTTTTTAAGTCTTATTTCAGAATAGGGATCACTGCCTTACATTGCAACGTTTTGGGCAAACTCTCAATGTTTATGAATCACAGTTGAAAGGAGAACCAATATTTATGAAGCACTGACCCAGACTTCATGCTGAGCATTTCCTGGGTGTCTTACGGCTTGTGGTTTTCAATGTCAAAACAGTCCTTGCAGCCATTTATCAAGGACATACTTTTTTTTTTTTTTTTCTGGTTCTGTCCAAAGCGGTTTACCTCTTCTATTCTTTTAATTTTCAGGAGAGTCCTGGAGATTAGAAATTATTATCTCTTATTGATGAGGACTTGGAGGTTTAGAGGAATTAAGCACCTTGCTCAAGGTCACATGAGGAACAGGTAGTGATGGTGGAATTAGAAATTCTGATTTGCTTTCCTTTCAAGTTGGTGGAAATAAACCCAGACTAAAATCCACTAGAGGGATATAAGGAAGGAAAGCCAACGTTCCCTTGTGTTCTCTGCTAAGCAAGCATCTGTTTTCCAACAGACTCTCAAGTGCTGCTTCTTGCCCGCACTTGCAGGTTCTTCATGCTTTTCTAATACTCTGCTTTACTTTCATCCTGCAACCTTACCTGTCATATTTTTTTCCAACTCAAAAAAACTTAATAATTGTTTTACTCTAATTAGATCCACGAATTTGGTGTTGCTCAGCTTCTTTGACAGCCTTGCTTTTGCTTTTGTAGCACAAAAGTTGTTTCACAAAAGTTGTCAGCCGGACAACTTGATAACTCCAGTGCCAACTCTGAGGATGGAGAAGCTAAGTTCCAAATTAAAGATTAGAGGCAACATTTTGAGAACCAAGACAAAACGTCTTTGTCTTCATGCCTGCTGGCTTCTTAGGCACTGTGAATGCTGAGAGTCAAGGGTTTGTCTTTATCTAGTATAGCAATACTGCTGGTCCTGTGTCATAACCCCATCAGACTGCTTTTGCTTTCAGCTCTGGGTAGCTGGGTAGTCTGCTGGGTAGTTCTACGTGAGTCAAGCTGCTCTTGGGCTACTAAGCTAAGAAGGTTCTGCTTCAATCATAAGCTATGTGTTTCTGCTTTCTGTCAGGGTCTTCTCCCAGGCACCAAGAGGAGCATATTGAGCTTCCAAGGACATGACAAATGTAGAGATAATGATAAAGAAAGATATATAGAGAAATATAGTGATAGAGAGAATACCTTGTGGATATCAAATAGTAAAATCCAAGATCCAATGGATAAGGGCCTCAGGCTCCTATCCTTCAGTTAGGCAATTCTAAAAATTCTAAATGACCCTATCTCCTGAGTCTTGCAAATTCTCAGTAGATTTTAGAGATATGCTGTTCACCATGCAGCATTTCCTATCCAGTCTTATGTCATATCTCCCCTTCTCTGATTTCTGTTCCTGAGATTATCTCTGAAATTAGTGACTTTTGGTACATTATTTCTCTAGGCTTTGCATATGGGAGAATCCAAATCAAGGTGCCCATATAGGCTAGAAGCAGAAGTTTTATTATAAGACAAGTGAATTAATTTCTCAGAACTACCCTATCAAAATTCAGATAAGATTGTTATATAAACAACACTGACAGATATTAATTTATTAAGAAGACCATATCACCAAAAGGACCAGAGCACCATGTTTGATATAGGGTAGATCCAGCAATAGACTGACATTCCAAGTCTTTGTTTTTGCTTAAAAAAAAAAAAGTCATGCAAATAATTTCCACCCTGTTAAAACATTCTTTCCTTGGATGTGTTTCGGCTGTAGCTTTCTTTTACATCCAAGAAATGTTCAATTTAATTTTCAAAGTACTTTTTCAATATCCTGGCTGCATCTTGAGTTTATAATTCTTCAGGATTCACTTTTATGAAGTTCTTTGTTCTGATAACTATGCATCTTCTCCCATCATCTTTTTTTTTTTTTGGTGGAGTGAGATTATGAAAAACATGGGATAAAGAGAAGCGTGTATAGGCAGTTGTATCTGTTGACCTAAAAGAACACTCAGTGCTTTTCTGTTTAAAGACCACTATGCAAATGGTATTCATAATAACAGTTTGAGAGTAATGCAAACCATTTCAATGTACTCTGTGTTATATAAAGATTTTTATTTCTAGACAGTTAATTAAGCATGTTTTCCACTTAAAGATGTATAAAGATTTGCATTTCTAGACAGTCAATTAAACATGTTTTTAATTCAAAGAATCAAGCTATAGTGATCTGGAATCTATAGCTATAATAGAAAGCACATTCCTGATACTTTTGTCTGACCTTGTAGTATTTGTATTTCTTGAATCTTTGTTTTGCAGAATGAAGTCAAAGTTGGCATGCTCTGTGAGAGTTTCTGAGCACTGGTTTCTTCCATTTCTACTGCCATATCCCTATTTTGAAGTTATCCCCTTAGAGCAGTGGTTCTCAGCCTGTGGGTTGTGACACCTAAGACCATAGGAAAACACAGATATTTACATTATGGTTCAGATAAGTAGAAAAATTACAGTTATGAGGTAGTAATGAAAATAATCTTATAGATGTGGTTGCTATAACATGAGTAACTGTATTAAAAAGTCTCAGCGTCAGAAAGGTTTGGAACCACTGTCCTAGGCTATATGAAGAATTTCAAGATAGCCTTAAAGAGCTTAATTATTTAGTGTGTGTACATGAGTACATGGGAATAAGTGTGTGTGTCTAATTGTGTCTATGTGTGTACGTGTGTGGGGACTAAAAACTGCTTGCAAGAATCTGTTCTGTCCTTCCACCATGTGAGTTCTAGAGATCAAACTTATATTATCAGGCTTAGTGGCAAGCACCTTTAACCTGCTGAACTATTTAAACGGCCCAAAAGACCACCCTTTTGATTGTAAGGATCTATTCTATTCTCTGCTATGGTTCAAGAGGGATCTTCCTATGGTGCATATGTGATTATGTCACAAATCAGCATAAAACCTTCTGGTGTTTCTGGGTAGGTCTTACTTTTCCTTTCCTATGAATATGAAAAAAATTACATCCTTCTTTAAATTACATCACATGGCTGTGTGGTTTCATTTGTTCAAAGAAATGTGAGCATGTGTTTCATCTGGGTCATTGTCACAGATATGTGACCCTACTCATAGGTTGATGCTCCCAGTGTGACTGTATTTGGAGATTTGGTCTTTAGTGAAGTGATGCGGGTTAAATGGGGTGATGATGGTGGGTCCCTTATCAGATCAGATTGTAAACTTACAAGAAGAGGAAGCTTCTCTCTGTTTCCTGTCTTCCATGTAGGAATACAACAGGAAGTTGGGCATTTTTCAAAGAATGAAGAAGGACCCCTTCAGAGCTTGACCATGTTAGCAATGGATTTACAGCTTCTAGAACTGTGAGGAAAAAAAAACACAAATTCTTGGTGTTTAAGTAATCCAGTTTTTGCATTTTGAATGTCATTCTAGGTACATTATATAGCTATTTTCTTATTTGATGAGCTCTGAATATATGTTGACATTACTATATCATAGTGCTGTGGAATTCTCATAGTTCAAGTTCCTGAGTGTGGGTTCAATGGCCTTCCAGCCCCAAATTCTCAGAGGATGTGTGTTAACTGCAGCATTGTAAATAATTTCTTTAAGGATAATTTCGAGTCACGTGAAGAAATGAGCTATGTTTTGAATATGATTTTCAAGAAAGTTGGGCCCTGTCGAGAAAGTTAACAGCGCTTGCTGTTCTTTCAGAGAACCTGGACTCTGTTCCCAGAATCTTCATGGAACCTCACAACAGTTTGTAACTGAGCTTTTGGGGTTTCTGATGCTCTTTGTTGGCCTCTGCAGGCATTATCCGCACATGGTGCACGTACATACATGCAGGCAAACGATTTACATACATAAATTTACACACTCAGTAGGAAATGTAATTAAATACAAGTAAAATATAACCTTTATTGGCTTAAAGAAGAAAGTTTAATGTCACTGGAACATTCACATATGTAGAAAAGTAAATTCTCTAATGTTCTATTTATTCGTTATACCATGGTGAACAAATTCTGGTGACTTGCTCTAATTAAGCCACATCCATTTGGGCTACAAGGTATACACTATATACAATGTAGAGTAGTTGAACCATTTCAGTTTGGGCTACATGGTCAGTAAAGTTTGGAATGTTTATCATCTGGTTATCCATAGAAAATGTTTACCGGCCTTAGATAATCATCACACTTCTCCAAGGTGCTATGCACTTTGCTCTAAATGTGCTTAAAGCCATTGGTGTCACTTCCTTGGGGCTCTACAGTAAAAGGCATCGCAGCCTTGTTTTTTTTTTTTTTAAAGTGGACATGAATAAAATGTTTCCCAGCGGAGGAGAGAGGCTGCCTACGCGGCAGTGGTTAGTGGCCCGGCCTTGCACGGTGAGAATATATGAGGATGTGACTATGAAAGGACGGAAGGACTCAAGGCTATGATAGGGTCTCTTATAAGCTGCTAAACTTGCCAATATCTATGTGTAAGAAAATAACCTGTATTTACTTTAGAGTACGTTGATTTCTTCAGGCCGTTTTTGATGCCTCAGGGAAGTCAGGTTTCATTTCTTTTCTAATAAGCCCCATTATTCCTGAGGTGAGAGAGATGCATTTTTCAAAGGAGAAAGGTTTAAACAATAAACAACAATAACAATAACTATTGCATGCATTCAAGAGTCACTTGTGGTCAGTGAGTAACAGCTGGAGAAGGTGAGATGTTTAACCTTAGTGACACAAAGACAGTAGAAAATGTAAAGAAAATCCTTGTGCGCGCGCATACACACACATACACACATACACACACACACACACACACACACACACACACACACCCTCAAGCCCACAAATTTATATTGTCAGCCCTATTTTTTTTTGCTTTTATTTTTCCTCACTGTGAGAGACTAATATAACACTTTATAGAGAAACAAAACATCAAACCTTGACGTGCATGAGTGTTTTGTCTGTCTTTCTGTATGTATATCACACATGCGAGGTGTCTACCTATTCCTGAAGGGGCCATCAGAAACCCTGGAATTAGAGTTGCAGACTGTTGTGAGCGGCCAGGCAGGTGCTGGCATCTGAACCCAGCTCATCTGCAAGAGCAGCAAGTATTATAGAAGCATAACTGGAATATAATGTGAAAGATGGTTTTTATGCATAGTTCAGAGTTCTTGTATTTTAAGATTGGGTAGGGTTTAGAGTTTTGTCAGGTGAGTTCAGAAATGCTAATTGTGATGCAGGAACTGCTTTTACAGATGTGCTGAGAATATCTAAGTTTTCTGGCAGTCATTCGTGGTAACTCGTCCTGCTTTGTTTGGTCCCAAGAGCTTACTAATTTGAGGAAGAAAAGAATAGCAATGGTGAGATGAAACCGCCCCTTGGCTTTATCTAGAAAACCATTCTCTAGTTTTCTGCTGATGGTGGCATTTCTCAAGCTGCTTCTCAGAAGGATCTGGATATTTCTTTCAAACAGCCTGCCAGGCATTTGTACTCTATATCTCTGCTCCTTCATTGTTTTCTCTACTAGTTTTTAAGTTAAAGGTTTGGTTAAGTTTCAAAATCACCCGTGAACGTAAACAAAATGAAATGAAACTATATTTGTAAACATGCAGGGAAATACACGAACTGTAGATTTTTCCTACATCTACTCGTGTGTGTGTGTGTGTGTGTGAAGGCAAATGTAGAGGCTGGAAGAGGGGATTGGCTCACCTGGGGGTAGAGCTACAGGCAGTGTGAGCTGGTTGTGAGTGGTAGAAAACAAACTGTGGTCCTCTGCAAGAGCAGCGAGAACTTTCATCCACTCAGCCATCTCTCTAGTCTGACTCACTTTATTTTTGGAGACTGGGTCTCTCCCTGAACCTGGAAGTCACTGATTTGGCAAGACTGGCAGCTCAGCCACTTCCTAGCCTTGACCTCCACCACCCAGATTGCAGATCTATGCTGCTGTTTTCAGATTCTACATGGATCCTGTGAATCCCAACTCAGTTTCTCATATTTGCTTGGTAAGCACGTTAGTTAAGCTATCTCCTTAAATCCATCTATAGGTGCTAACCTAAACCCCTCTGTAGCTCTTTGTAAGCAATTCACATTTTTTTTCCTTATGTGTTCTCTATGTCTAGTTCAGGTCCTGGGACAAAGTAGAAAGCGAATACCTTTTTGATGAATGAGTGAATTTCTCAGTTCAACGTAACCTAGTTTATTACAATAGCCAGTTTAAAACAACTCATCTGAGATTTTGCATTCTAGTTTTCCATCCTCATAGCCACAGGCTAAGTGCTCCTTAGAGACTGTAGTGTTGTTTGTCTCTGGGAGAGAAAGAGTTCTGTTAATATTCTTCACCTTAGGTGAGGCATGAAATGTGCTATGTAGAGTATAATGCTATGAATGTTGTCTGTATTCCTATTCACAGAAATTCAGTATTACCTCCATCAGTATCCTTATGATGATGAGGATATTGAAGTATGCTTTTTCACCATAGCAATTTTTATTCTTTAGGCTTTTCACCCATTCATTATTTATTTGAAGATATTTGCTACTAACTGAGCATGTTTTAACCTCCTTAAAATTTTATTTGTCCCGTGAAATAGCTTATGAATGCTGTCACTTATCATACTTGGGTATTGGTGAAGTTATTAAATCTAGCCTCAGTTTCACTATGTACAAATGAAGGTGATGATAGAATCTGTTTTATAAGATGGTTGTAAGGAATAAGTCCTTTAACTTGTTTAATAGAAAGTCCTTAGAGTATTTTAGCCATTAAATTATAACTATTATGAATCAGATTCTTGAATATAAATACAGTCTCATGTTTCATAGCAGGCACCAAACTCAATCATTAGTCAGTGTATTAGTTTTATCTTGCAATGAAGTGAGAAGCTTCAATAGAGTGCAGAAAATGACTCTGGGGTTGATGTTTCTGTGTAGCATCATCAAAGCAAGCTGCCTCAGCTGATAAGAAACCAAAGCCTTTGATTCAAGAGGCTTAACCTTTGCTTTCTTCCCCCATAGCCTCTAGTTCAAGTGCTTAGCCTTCTACCACCCACAGTCTCCCTGAGGATGGATTGGTTTAGGCTGACTGCTGGCTCCTGATCTTTGGAGAAAGGTTTCTTTAAGGCCTCTGCACGTATATACAAACACCCTAGAACTGAGTGCTGAGCTTAGGAAGACCTGCACAAATGGGAACAAAATGAAGCAAATGGTTAGCAAACAAGGACTCAAGGGTATCATGTAGAAACTCATTGTGAGGGCCAGTATGCTTTTACTGACTGGTAAAAACCAGTCTAAAAAGAGTAACACATTTATGTATTTAAAAAGAATACACTACTATTTCTAAAATTGCTTTGTCTATGAATACAAATGGACACTTTGCAAATTGGGGCAATCATATTCCTACTCTAGATTTGAGAAGGGAATCCCCCTTTTCTGAAATACAATACGTTTTATATAGGTTAAACTCAACATCCTTTTCAAGAAATCTATGCAAGATAAAATAAAGACTGGAATGCATAGTCTCTATTAAGCTGAACCCATTTTGGGTGAATAAGACTATTAGTTTGTAGCTGGAGACTCAAAGAGAGGCAATCTCTTAAGCATCTAACTCGAGGACACTTCATCTTTTTTTTTTTTTTGTGATGGGGAGATGCTGACAGTTTTTACTCCAAGGATTAGCATAATTTCTTTTTATCTCTGTTGCTGTCTGCTTCTCTCTGTCTCTGTCTCTTTATGCGTCTCTTTCTCAGTAACTGTGGTTTGTGTGTGTGTGTGTGTGTGTGTGTGTGTGTGTGAGAGAGAGAGAGAGAGAGAGAGAGAGAGAGAGAGAGAGAGAAAGAGAGGCTGGAGACTTCCAGGAGAAAGATGGTGAGAGCTGAATGAAGGCAGCTGAAGTAGAGTTGGATATTAATTAGTAGGTAGTTATTAGTGGCTGATGTAATTGGTTTATGGCAGCCAGGTATAGTTTTGTTGAGGAAGAAGTTTCAGCCTGGATGTTGGATGCTGAGCTTCTTGAGTGCCCTTCATTGAGATAAGAGATACAGGTAGATGAGGAAGAGTCATGATTTCAGTGATAACCTGTAAGTTGACTCCCAGATCCATTCTCCTTCCAGTCTGCCTTTCTCTGTGTTCTACAGCCATGCTTTCAGTTCTTTAGAAAATGACAAGCTAGGATCATCTGTGAAGTGGAAATTTCAATTGAGAAAATACCCCTATTACATTGGCTTGTATGTAAACCTGTGGGGCATTTTTCTTGATTAATGATCGATATGGGATAGGACAGTCCACTTTGAATGGTACCATCCCTGGTCAGATAGGCCTGGCTATAAGAAAGCAGGCTGAGAAAGCATGAGGAACAAGTCGGTTAGAGTATTCTTCCATGGCATCTGCTACAGGTTCCTGCCTTGATTTTGCTTCACAATGGACTACAAGTATAAGCTGAAATAAACCCTATCCTTCCCAACTTGTTTTTGGTCATGATGTTTATAAAAGCAATGGGAATCAAACTAAGACAGTGGTGTACACACCTCAACATTTAGGAGACCAAGACAGGAGGCTCGGGAAGTGAAGACCATCCTCAGTTGCATAGCTGAGGATGCAAAACTAGTTTGGATAACATAAGACTCCTCCCGCCCCAAGAAAAAAGTGAAGGGGATTGATATAGTTGAATATCTAATTGGTCAAATATGTGGCAATGGTTTTTTGAATTGGAAAATTTATCTGTTTTGGTGCTATCATTCCTTATTAGCTTTGCTTATATTTTTCTCAGACATTAGAGGCCATTCTGAGTGAAGAGCATCATCACAATTGCCTTGAGAATATGTGTGTGTGCAGGCTTGGTTTCCTAGTGGGAGACTTAACTCCTTATTAAGATATTAAGTGAAGTTGGTTACATGGTGATTTACAAATCAATTGTAATAAAGGTTCATAAAAGTGCAACTCCTAGTTATTGATTGTATTTTTATTAGTTTTTTTTTTTTTTTCCCTTGGGACAAAACGTATTGAAAAGTGACAGGAAGGAAATCATCTCAGGGTCATCAGGCAATGCTAGCATCCTCACACTGCCTGGTACTCTTTACCTGGTTTTGGCTAGCTTTTGCTCATCCTTTAAGATACCAGACAGCATTTCCTCTCCTAAGTTATGTAGATGACTTCAATGAGCAGAGTCACTCTCTATCACCTTCCAGAAAGAAGGTTGAAGATATGGCTCCTAAGATTCTCGCCATGATGGGCTGACACTCCCTGAAACCATGAGTTAAAGTCTTTCCTCACTTAACTTCTTTCTCTCCAAGTATGTGGTCACATTGATGCCAAAGTAACTAATACAATGCCCCTCACTTAAAAAAAAAAAAATCTCCCTAAGCTATCTCCAATTGACATCTGCTTGAAAAGTAAAAAGTAAATTTTCTCCGATAGAGTCTCATTGGGCACATTAACAATACTTACGGGTTAGCCCCATGCCCAGTAGTAGATGGCCAACACAAAATGAATTCAATGGTACTTTTGTAGTCTTTTCGTCTTAACTTTTCTTTCCTTCTTTCTTTCTTTCTTTCTTTCTTTCTTTCTTTCTTTCTTTCTTTCTTTCTTTCTTTC
>NW_026596134.1:19264227-19299374 GCF_907164565.1 Psammomys obesus | reverse complement strand
TTCTTTCTTTCTTTCTTTCTTTCTTTCTTTCTTTCTTTCTTTCTTTCCTTCCTTCCTTCCTTCCTTCCTTCCTTCCTTCCTTCCTTCCTTCTTTCTTTCTTTCTTTCTTTCTTTCTTTCTTTCTTTCTTTCTTTTTCGTTTTACTGGTCTTCTGCTTATATACTACAGCTTCCAATTATGTGTTTTTATGGGCTTTGTTTTTGTATTTGTTTTTTTTTAATTAAATTTTTATTTTTAATAGTTGTTACAGTTTATTAACTTTGTATCCCAGTTGTATTCTGCTCCCTCAATCCCTCCCAGTCCCACCCTCCCTCCTTCATCTCCTTTCTGCCCCTTTCCAAGTCCACTTCATCTGACCCTAGCTTATCAGGTATCTGTCTTCAGGACTGGCTGCAAAGTCCTCCTCCGTGGCCTAGCAGGGCTGCTCCTCCCTCGGGGGAGAAGGGGAGGTCAAAGAGACAGCCATTGAGTTCATGTCAGAAATAGTCCCTGTTCTCCTTACTAGGGTACCCACTTGGATACTGAGCTATCATGGGGTATATCTGAGCAGGGGTTCTAGGTTATATCCATACATGGTCCTTGGTTGAAGATACAGTCTTATAAAAGACCCTGTGCCCAGATATATTTGGTCCTTGTGGAGCTCCTGTCCTCTCCAGGTCATACTAACTCCTCCTCCTTCTTTCATATGATTACCTGCTGGTTTTTTTTTTTTTAAGTTTTTTTTCTCTGTTTTGTCTGTTTGCTATCTAAAGAAAGAAAGAAAATATGAAGGGTTGGGCGAAAGAAGAGGCAGACAGCATTGGTGAGGAGTTGGAAGATCTGCCATTGTTCTTAATCACTCACCATCTCTCCAGCCCTCAATTTACCATTTGTTCATGCTTTTAGGAGTCAAATGCTGTTAAGAGGTTCAACAGATTTAGGCTGAAGAGATTTCCACAACCCATCCTTCTGGAATTTTTTGTGCATAACAGAGGTGAACAATTTACTTCCTCTCCTAGTTACTCTGTTCCATGGTTGGGGAGTGCAGTGGGTAGTGGTGATGTGGCTGGATCAGAGCCGCACCCTGTGATAAGAAAATGAAGGACACACATTCTTCTTGTGTGTCCCAATTCAAGCGGCTTTGACATTCAGAAGGCCATTATGCCATATATTTCAAAAACGATGTATTATTTTTACTTGACTGACACTGGGCAGTGCTACCAGAGTATTCTGTGGTAATCACGCTACCTAGGGGCATGGAATTGCTGTGGGATCTTGCTAAAGTGGCTGCCTGTTCTTCCTTGGAGGATTGTGAAAATATAAAAAGAAAATCATTGTGGTTTGGCAAAATCTTTTTCTGCTTTATTATTCAGAAAGCAGTGCTGTTAGCTTCTTTGGTGGGAGCGTTTCCCAGGGATAGGCCTTAATTATTGATGGCCAAGTACTCATTGCTTAATGGAATTTGAACTTTAGGGAGCCATAGGAAGATAGTGGCTTTGCGTGTGTGTGTGTGTATGTGTGTGTGTGTGTGTGTGTGTGTGTGAGAGAGAGAGAGAGAGAGAGAGAGAGAGAGAGAGAGAGAGAACAGAGGAGTACACAGAGAAGATAGAAGATTATAAGTTGACTTCAAGTCAGGGAGTACTTGGCACTTTCCCTGGCTTTCATTAGAATATCATGTTTCTTGATTCTTGCACATGGGAATGTGTATCACAGAGGGACAGTATTGCGAGGAGAGGACCATTCCTTTTGCTGGATCCCTGGCCCAGAAAACTGACCCATTGTCTGTAACATATGGAGACTTTAGAGTTGGGAGGGTTCAGTGACAATGTTGGAGAGGCAAAGTGTAAGACTGTTAAGAGACCAAGGCAATTGCTTTAGAAGATCTAAACTAACTCTAAGGGTTGAAATGATGAGTGAGTCATAAATCCTTAGTGGTAGGGTGAACTGGATGGGCAGGGGGAAGGGCAACCAGAGGCAGTAACAGGAGGCATGAAATATAATTAAATCCATTGTTAAGTATAACAAATATATGGCAATAAAGCATTTAAAAAGAAGTCTAAAAGCATGGATGTCTAACACTCAGTTTGAAGCTGTTTATGTTGTTGTTGTACATATTTTTCTAGAAGAATTCTTTGTTCAAGTCAGTTTTTGCTAAAGTAATTTTCACAACAATAACCCCCACCCCCACACAAGTCTCTCGGTGGCTTACGGACGACAAACCATTGCTGTTTTCTTCACAGGTCAGGGCGGTTGGCTACAGCAGTTGTGCTCCAGGCTGTAGATGTTCAAGTTCTTTCTGGTGATTTTTTGTTCTGTGGCTTGGGTGAAGGAGCAGCGGCTACCTCAGGCCAGGATTTCTCAAGAAGCAGGTCAGAAGCACAAGCAGCCATGGAAGACTAGGCAAGCATATTCTAACACTGGCCTATTTGGTGAATTCTCACATTCTCAGGAACAAAGGAAATCATATGGGCAGGGTCCTCGTTCAGGTGGGAGGTAGAAGTCTGCTGCTCTTGCATTTCAGGGAGTGATGGCGCAAATCCAACACTGGGGCATTTGCTCAGCTTTTAAAGCAATCGCTTTTCTATATTCTGCAGGGAAGATGTGTGTATTCATTGACATGCACATACACATGTCATCTTGATTTGTGAATTTTACTTTGTTGATTTATTAGTATGGAAAAAATGAGTCATAAGTCAGTCACCACCATGCAAATTAGGGCAATATGCCCCAGAGAGGTGGTTCATGAACTCAGCTCATTACATAAGCACAGGACTCCAAGGTAAAATGACAGTCAAAATGGAATTTTCTCACATACTGTAATTTTCAAAATAATTCGCCCACTAATCCTGAAAAAAGCAAGGAGGAACTGAGAGAACTGGCTATTTGAAATCCACACCCAGAACACTAACGTCAATCCCTATCTTTTTTTTTTTTAATTTTATTTTTTTCTTATCAGTTACATTTTATTAACTCTGTATCCCAGCCGTGTCCCGCTCCCTCATTCCCTCCCAGTCCCTCCCTCATCTCCACCATGCCCCTTTCCAAGTCCACTGATAGGGGGGACCTCCTCCCCATTCATCTGATTCTGTTTTATCAGGTATCCTCAGGACTGGCTGCAGGTAAAGAGACTCTTGCATTTGTACTTGACCCATCTGTGTTTATACATGAGCCTTGAATAGAATTATTCACGCTGGCCCTTCGTATAGGCAACCAATCTGTATTCTTGAGCAATATCTCATTTTATAGAAGAGAAACCACATCTGATTGGCTTTGAGAGCATCGCACCTGCTGAAGCCCTTAGATGAATCAACTCCTGACCTAGGCCTTTAGCGTCACCTCTGCCTCCATAAAGAACTCTGACAACAAAAGGGAAAAAGACTTCTCTTGCTAAAGGCTGTCAACTGTTGAGCTAGAAAGTTCAGTGCCTGTTTCCTACATTTTAAAAATAGACTCCATAAAAAAATAGACTCCATCAGGAGACTCAAAAGCACACATAAAAGCAACAACCCAAAGCGCATTGTATACTTCAGCTTTCCTCCAGTTTGCGGCTGCCTCTCTAGCCCAAGGTGCTTCCCTCTTAGATCTGAAGGTTTGCAAACTGTTAGTTTTTAACAGGTACAGCAGCCACAGTCAGCTCTAGATAAAGCTCCCATCCCGATCAGTTCTTTTCCTTAAACAGAAAAATTTATTTCCTCGTCAGTTTCTTTTTCTCTTTTCATAGGAGAGGCCTCTACCAGGGGGCAACATGTTTTGCCTTACCGTGAAGCACAGATGAAGAGGTCATTCAGTATACTTTGAAAGGAAGGCAAGCTGGGGTTGAAGGAAACAGGGGAATGCACCCAATGATTGATGACGCCCACCCCAAAGGGCCTTCTGCGTGGCTCAGCTCTGGGTGGCTTTATGGTTATTCCTATCTTCCCCTTTCCCAGTTTCAAAACTATGCTGAGAGATTTTGTTCTTCAGACTGTTTTTTAATGATAACATTTTCCCCTTCCCTGTCCTCCCTTCAAACCTTTCCACATGCCCCTTTCTACTCTCCTTAAAATTCATGGCCTCTTTTTTCCATCGCCTGTGTTGTATGAGTATATGCATTTGTATATACTTGTATATTCTTTTTATAAAACTTTTATTAATTACACTTTATTCACTTTGTATCCCCCCATAAGCTCCTTCCTCCTTCCCTCCTAATCCCACCTTCCCTCTCCCTTCTTCACTCATGCCCCTCCCCAAGTCCACTGATAGGGGAGGTCGCCCTCTCCTTCCTTCTGATCTTAGTCTATCAGATCTCATCAGAAGTGGCTGCATTGTCATCTTCTGTGGCCCGGTAAGACTGCTCCCCCAGTTGATATCAGTTTATGTCAGAGGCAGTCCCTCTTCCCATTACTATGTAACCCACTTGGACAATGAACTGCCATGGGCTACATCTGTGCAAGGGTTCTAGGTTATCTCCATGCCTGGTACTTGGTTGGAGTATAAGTCTCTGCAAAGACCCCTGTGTTCAAAATTTCTGGTTCTGTTGCTCTCCTTGTGGGGTTCCTGTCCTCTACAGACCTTACTATTTCCCTCTTCTTTCATAAGATTCCATGCACCCTAGCCAACAGTTGGCCATAAGTCTCAGCGTCTGCTTTGATAGTCTGCAGGGCAGAGCCTTTTAGAGGCCCTCTGTGGCAGGTTCCTAGGTTGTTTCCTGTTTTTTTTTTCTTCTGATGTCCTTCCTCTTTTCCTTTCAGGATGGGGATTGAGCATTTTAGTCAGGGTCTTCCCTCTTGATTAGTTTCTTTAGATGTATAGATTTTAGTAGGTTTATCCTATATTATATGTCTATATGAGTGAGTATATACCGTGTGTCTTTCTGCTTCTGGGACAGCTCACTCAGGATGATCCTTTCCAGGTCCCACCATTTACCTGCAAATTTCATGATTTCCTTATTTTTCATTGCTGAGTAATATTCCATTGTGTAGATGTACCACAATTTCTGTATCCATTCTTCAGTTGAGGGGCATCTGGGCTGTTTCCAGCTTCTGGCTATTACAAATAAAGCTGCTACAAACATGGTTGAGCAAATGTCCTTATTGTGTACTTGAACGTCTTTTGGATATATGCCTAGCAGTGGTATGGCTAGATCTTGAGGAAGCACTATTCCTATTTGTCTGAGAAATACTTGTATATTCTTAAATATAACTTATTGTGTACAAACAATGCTACTTGTATTATGTTTTCAGGGCTGACCTTTTGGCACCGAACAACCAATTTTTGTGCTCTTTCCTAGGGAGGACCATTTCTTTTGTGTCCAGATTTTCCCTCACTCACCTGTAGTTCTTAGTGTAGGACTGAAGCCTGTGGGCTTTCCCCTGATCCACTTTGGCATGTTTATTGGTGCCATCCTTGTTCAGCTCATGTTTGGGGTGGTTCTGATGGTGAGGCTTTATGTGTATAACCTCTGATGTTACTAGGAGACACAATCTCAAACCAAGGTCCCTGATCCTCTAGATATTACAGTTTTTCTAGCCTCTCTTCTGCAACACTCCCTGAACCTTAGGTACTTTATAGGTTTAGCTGCTGGGACTGGATTTTACATATTTGAATATTGCCATTTTCCCTTGTTGCTGCAACTCTCTTTTCTGGGGAAGAGAATGGGCAGAGTGACAGTTCATTCATCTTGTTGTTCTGTTGTTTTTGATCACTCTTCACCCATGGCTGTCTTCTTTGAGCTTCACTGCTCACTGCTAATGGAGGACCCCTTTCTTTCTCCTGACTTTCCCAAAACCAATTGTGTGTTAAAGAAAAATAGTATACTGAGTTCTTGTCTGTTAACACCAAATTAAGTAACAAGAAAATTACTACCAGGAACAGTTAACTTTAAAATTTGAGGGCTCCTTGTTTGAAGGAGTTTTAGAACCAGAGATACTATAAGACAGTATCTTCCAACCTTCTTGTTTTATAGATGGAGTTCCAGGGAAGTTGAAAGCCTTCCCAAGGTCAGACAGTTTATTGGTAGCACTGGGACTAGAGCCCAGTTGTCCTAATTCTATTCTTTCCATTACATTTGATTTAATTCCAGAATCTCTATGACAATTAAAGGTACAGACATATTAAAGTTAATCATTAACCTCTAAAGCAGCAGATTGAGTTTTAATAGAGAGAACACTAAAATTCTCAGTAGGGATAATAAGGCAGCAACTGGGAGAGAATGAAACTGCTCAAGAATAAAACAAAGTCCCGACTTTTCAGTTTTGGTGGAAATATACCTAATCAGAAAGTTTTTTTTTTTTTCCAAGGCATTCAAATTTAAAAAAAGCAGTTTGGCTGAAAAACAGAGAATGATAGTTAAAGCTAACTTGGAAATTTTCCTCCAGTGTCATTCTGGGAGACTCTAGAACAAAGCAAAACAATGTCACTAACAAAGGAAGGAGGGATTTACAAGGGTCCTTTGTCCTTACACTTAAAAACGTACTTTCTTCCTTCTGGGTATATAAATATGATTTTGCATGTGAAAATTTATTGCAAAACAACACTGGTTCCTGGCTTTATTCCTGTAGCAATAATACGGTGAATAACTCCAGACTCTGAATAGGTCGCTGTACCTTGCAGATACTTCTGACTTGTTTGATGTGCTTCGCTCTGTGCAAGCTTTTGCATTTTTCAACAGCTTTTCTTCTCTTCCACCATACGTTATGGTGGAAAAGGGCACGGAAAACCATTTTGCTCATTTCTCTCTCTCACACACCATTTCCTATTGAGGAATTAGTCTGGGAATAACGATTGTGGGTAAGGGTGATGGAGGTGGAATGGACAGCTATGGGAATATTATTTGGGGAGAAAAGTTGTCCCCATCCTCAATAAGGAATGTATTGGGGGAGAAAGCCAGGTAGCAATTAGCAGTTATAGGCGGGTCTGAAGGTCATGGATGTTGCTGGAACAACACATGGCTACTTTGGTTGTCCCCCGCAACCCCAGGATTTGGAGGGCAAAGTGCCCAAGTATCAAACTTCCACAGAGGTTGGCTTCTTGTATAATCTCTCTCACCCCATTCCTCATTCCAATACTTTATTTTTTTTCTTCTGTTTTTTATTTCTATGATTGGCAGGTATGTACTTAAAAGTTTCCTCTGTTCTTACTCTAAAATAGTATTTCATTAAAATATAGTAATAGTGTTAATATTATCTACTTTTTATTGAACATATTTCTAAAGTCTTTGCATGACTTTAGCCCGAATGACTGATAGTTATTCTTTCCCTATTTTATAGATGAGAAAAAGGAGGGGATGGGATTTAATGACTTATTTATGTCATTGTAATCAAAGAGGCAATGTTTAGAAGAGCTAGGATTTAAACACATGCTTTTCTGAGTGCAAAGGCTGTTTTCTGGATTTTATGATGCCAGCTGCCACTCAAACTTCTGCTCCTTTCATGGTTTCCATGTTTATCATCAAGTTTTTCACAGAGAAGCACAGTGCTGTGTTGTATTTATTTTTTGAAAGTGTGTGTGTTTGTGTGTATGTGTGTGTGTGTGTTTATGTGATAGGGTTTGTCATTGACTTAAAGTCACCAATTTAGACTGGTTGGAAAGCTACCTCAAGAAATCCATCTTTCTCTGCCTTTGCAGTGCTCGAATTACAAGTGTGGGACACCGTGCTTGGCATTTTTATGTTGGGTCTGGGTATACAACTCCGGTCCTCATACTTGCAAGGCAAGCGATTTTAATGACTGAGCCATCACTTCAACCTGATTTAGCGTTGACAATAAAGGTGGGATGTTAACTGGGTACTTATATGGTAAGAGTTAGCAAATCAAAGCAAGAGATGCCATGGTTAATTGGAGGCTGAAAGGAGACATGAATCTATTCCATGTATCCCTTATACTATTATCATTGCTGAATCTTTGCCTTTCAGAAAAGAAGAGTTTTTCTCTGCAAAGAAAATCTCCTAGGTAAGTCCTTTTCTATTTTTTCTTTTTTTCATTTAGAGTTTTATTTTATTTTTATTTTTTTTAATTTTATTTTTTTCTTATCAGTTACATTTTATTAACTCTGTATCCCAGCCGTGCCCTGATCACTCATTCCCTCCCAGTCCCTCCCTCCCTCCCTCCCTCATCTCCACTGATAGGGGGGACCTCCTCCCCATTCATCTGATCCTGTTTTATCAGGTATCTTCAGGACTGGCTGCAAAGCTCTCCTCTGTGGCCTAACAGGACTGCTCCTTCCTTGGGGGGTGGGGAGGCCAAAGAGCTAGTCATTGAGTTCCTGTTAGAAATAGTCCTTGTTCCCCTCACTATGGGAAACCAATTGGTTAGTTACTGAGCTACCACAGGCTACGTCTGAGCAGAGGATCTAGGTTATATCCATACATGGTCCTTGGTTGCATGTCAGTCTCAGAAAAGACCCTGTGCCCAGATATATTTGGTCCTTGTGGAGCTCCTATCCTTTCCCCATCAGACTAACTCTCCTTTTTCTTATGATTCCCTGTACTCTGCCAAAGGTTTGGTCATGAGTCTTTGCTTTGAAAATACTGCTAGTTAGAGTCTTTCGAATGCGCTCAGTAGACTCCTGTCATACATTCAATGCACATCCCATCTGTCTTTCTAAATGAGGATTGATCATCTTACCCCATGTCCGCTCTCTTGATTATCTTTTTTAGGTGTACAGATTTCATTATGTTTATCACATCTTATGGGTCTATATAAGTGAGTATATACCGTGTTTGTCTTTCTCCTTCTGGGATATTTCACTCAGGATGATCTTTTCTAGATCCCACCATTTGCCTGCAAATTTCATGATTTCCTCCTTTTTGATTGCTGAGTAGTATTCCATTGTGTAAAAATACCACAATTTCTGTACCCATTCCTCCGTTGATGGACATCTGTGTTGTTTCCAGGTTCTGGCTATTACAAAAAAAGCTGTTATAAACATGGTTGAGCAAATATCCCTTTTGTGTACTTGAGCAAACTTTGGGTATATACCTAGCAGTGGTATAGCTGGGTCTTGAGGAAGCACTAGTCCTAATTGTCTTAGAAAGCGCCAGATAGATTTCCAGAGTGGTTGTACCAGTTTACATTCCCAACAGCAGTGGAGGAGGGTTCCCCTTTCTCCACAACCTCTCCAGCATGTGTTGTCCCTTGAGTTTTTCATCTTGGCCATTCTGATGGGTGTAAGGTGATATCTCAGGGTCATTTTGATTTGCATTTCCCTGATGGCTAATGAGGATGAGCATTTCTTTAAGTGTTTCTCTGCCATTCGATATTTCTCTATCGAGAATTCTCTGTTTAGCTCTGTTCCCCATTTTTTAATTGGATTACTTGGTTTGCCGCTTTTCAGCTTCTTTAGTTCTTTGTATATACTGGATATTAGTCCTCTGTCAGATAAAGGGTTAGTGAAGATTCTTTCCCAATCTGTAGGCATTCGTTTTGTTTTCATGACAGTGTCCTTTGCTTTACAGAAGCTTTTCAGTTTCATGAGGTCCCATTTATTGATTGTTGCTCTTAGAGCCTGTGCTGTTGGTGTTCTGTTCAGGAAGTTGTCTCCTGTGCCAATGAGTTCTAGGCTATTCCCCACTTTTTCTTCTAACAGATTTAGAGCATCTGGTTTTATGTTGAGGTCTTTGATCCACTTGGACTTTAGTTTTGTGCAGGGTGATAAATATAGATCTATTTTCATTTTTCTGCATGTGGACATCCAGTTGGACCAGCACCATTTGTTGAAGATGCTGTCTTTTTTCCATTGAATGGTTTTGGCTTCTTTGTCAAAAATCGAGTATTCATAGGTGTGTGGGTTTATTTCTGGGTCTTCTATGCGGTTCCATTGATCCTCCTTTCTGTTTTTATGCCAATACCATGCAGTTTTTATTACTAGTGTTCTGTAGTACAACTTGAGATTGGGGATGGAGATACCTCCAGATGATCTGTTTTTGTACAGGATTGTTTTGGAGATTCTGGGTTTTTTGTTTCTCCATATGAATCTGAGAATCTTTTTTTCAAGGTCTGTAAAGAATTGAGTTGGTATTTTGATGGGAATTGCGTTGAATCTGTAGTTTGCTTTTGGCAGGATGGCCATTTTCACAAAGTTAATCCTACCAATCCATGAGCATGGGAGATCTTTCCATCTTCTGAGATCTTCAATTTCTTTCTTCAGAGACTTGAAGGTTTTCTCAAACAGGTCTTTCACTTGCTTTGTTAGTGTCACCCCAAGGTAATTTATGTTATTAGTGGCTATTGTGAAGGGTGTTATTTCCCTAATTTCTTTCTCGGCCCTTTTGTCTTTGGTATACAGGAGGGCTTCTGATTTTTTTGAGTTGATTTTTTATCCTGCCACTTTGCTGAAGGTGTTTATCAGCTGGAAGAGTTCTCTGGTTGAATTTTTGGGGTCTCTCATATATACTATCATATCATCTGCAAATAGTGACACTTTGACCTCTTCATTTCCATTGAGTTTGATGTTGGCTATAGGCTTGCTGTATATTGCCTTTACTATGTTTAGATATGTGCCTTGCATTCCTGATCTCTCCAAGACTTTAAACATGAATGGGTGTTGGACTTTGTCAAATACTTTTTCAGCATCTAAGGAGATGATCATGTGGTTTTTCTCCTTCAGTTTGTTTATGTGGTGGATTACATTGATGGATTTCCATATGTTGAACCACCCTTGCATGCCTGGGATGCAGCCTACTTGGTCGTGGTGGATGATATCTTTGATGTGTTCTTGGATTTGGTTTGCAAGTATTTTGTTAAGTATTTTTGCATCAATGTTTATAAGGGAGATTGGCCTGAAATTCTCTTTTTTTTGTTGGGTCTTTGTGTGGTTTAGGTATCAGGGTGACTGTTGCTTCATAGAATGAGTTTGGTAATGTACCTTCTGTTTCTATTTTGTGGAATAGTTTGAGGAGAATTGGTGTGAGCACTTCTTTGAAGGTCTGGTAGAATTCTGTGCTGAAACCATCTGGCCCAGGGCTTTTTTTGGAGGGGAGACTGTGAATGACTGCTTCAATTTCCTTGGGGGATATAGGGCTGTTCAGTCTTTCTACCTGATCTTGACTTAATGTTGGAAGATGGAATCTATCAAGAAAATTGTCCATTTCATTTAGGTTTTCAAATTTTGTGGCATATAGGCTTTTGTAGTATGTCCTAATGATTGTTTGAATTTCCTCAGTGTCTGTAGTTATGTCACCCTTTTCATCTCTGATTTTGTTGATTTGGATAGATTCTCTCTGCTTTTTAGTTAGTTTGGCTAAGGGTTTGTCTATCTTGTTGATTTTCTCAAAGAACCAGCTTTTTGTTTCATTGATTCTTTGAATAGTTTTATTTGTTTCTAATTGATTGATTTCAGCCCTGCGTTTGATTATTTCCAGCCTTCTGCTCCTCTTGGGTGTATCTGCTTCTTTTTTTCTAGGGTTTTCAGTTGGGCCATTAAGTTGTTTGTATGTGATGTTATGAATTTCTTCTTGCAGGCACTTAGTGCTATAAATTTTCCCCTGAGCACTGCTTTCAATGTGTCCCATAAATTTGGGTATGTTGTGCCTTCATTTTCATTGAATTCTAGGAAGTCTTTAATTTCTTTCTTTATTTCTTCCTTAACCCAGCTGTCCTTGAGTAACAATTTGTTCAGTTTCCATGTGCGTGTAGGCTGTTTGTTATTTCTGTTGTTGTTGAGGTCCAGCTTAAGTCCATGGTAGTCAGATAGCATACAAGGGATTATTTTAATCTTTTTGTATCTGTTGAGGCTTGCTTTATGACCAACTATATGGTCTATTTTGGAGAAGGTTCCATGTGGTGCTGAAAAGAAGGCATATTCTTTTGAGTTTGGATGAAAAGATCTGTAGACGTCTATTAGGTCCATTTGATTTAGGGTCTCTGTAAGTGTTTTTATTTCCCTATTTGTTTTCTGTCTAGTTGATCTGTCCCTTGGTGAGAGTGGAGTATTGAAGTCTCCCACTATTAGGGTTTTAGGATCAATGTGTGATTTAAGCTTTAATATTGTTTCATTTACGAATGTAGGTGCTCTTGTATTTGGGGCATAGATATTCAAAATTGTGATGTCCTCTTGGTGGATTTTTCCTTTGATGAGAATATAGTGGCCCTCCTTATCTTTTTTGAATAACTTGGGTTAAAAGTCTATTTTATTAGATATTAGGATGGCTACTCCCTCTTGTTTTCTGGAACCATTTGCTTAAAAGACATTTTCCCAGCCCTTTACTCTGAGGTAGTGTTTATCTTTTTTGCATAGGTGTGTTTTTTGGATGCAACAGAATGATGGATCCTGTTTCTGCAACCATTCTGTTAGTCTGTGTCTTTTTATTGGGGAGTTGAGTCTGTTGATGTTGATAGAAATTAGTGATCAACAATTGTTACTTACTTTAGATGTGGGGTTGGTGGTGTCACTGAGTTTCATTGCGCCGCCTCAAGACTTGGCCCCTCAAGTCCTTTTCATTTTCACTTCCAGGTGGTTACTAAAGTTTGATTCAAAATACCACCCCCCTTTTAATGAAAAAGACTTTAGGTGTTAAGGTGTCCCAGATCAATAGCTCCAGTGTAGCTTAAGTTTCTGCTCACTCCCAGGAGATAAATAAATATTGTAGACTAAAGAAGGTAGTGGATGTGGGCTAAAGAATGTAGTCTCCGCCAAATCCCTCCACTGAGGAAACTGACCCCTGCTCAATACCTCTCTGCCCCTTGTGAAAGAGGAGGCAGAAAGAGCATAAGAGCCAGAGAGGATGGAGGACACCAGCAGAACAAGTCCCTCCAAATCAACCGACTAAAAATCTCATATCAACTCACAGAGATGAAGCAGCCATCACGGGGCCTACATGGGTCTGTACCAGGTCATCTGTGAATAGCTTTCAGTTTAGTATTTTTAGGAGACTTTTGATTGTGTGAATGAATGTGTCTCTGATTTTTTTTTTTTTTGTGCCTGCTCTTGGATTCTCTTCCTTCTATTGGGTTGTCTTGTCCAAATTTTTGTGATTTTTATTCTATTCTATTTTATTTTTTTTATGTTTTGTTGTTATCTCTTAGAAGCCTGTCTTTTCTACTGAGAGGCAGAAAGGAAGTGGATCTGGAGAGGAAGGGAGTTGGGGAAAAACTGAGAGGAGTAGAGGGAGGGGAAACTGATCAGGATAATTTATATGATAAGATAATCTATTTTCAATGAAAGGAAAAATAAAATATGAACAAAAATAATAATAAAAAAGAAAGAAAAGAAAAAAGAGAACCTGTGGCTCCCTGTGGCTTTTCTCTCTGTAGAACTAATTTCCTACTAATTTCCAAATATGTAGAACATATTTGCAGTGGTTGCTCTCTGTGTCCTATCCTTAAGTCTGCCTTGCCAGTTCCTAGCTCCTGCTTTTATCATTATCCCTTCTAAAGAAGTAATCCTAGCTGTCATTTATGGAACTTGAGTTAAGACCTATCTGGTTTCTTAGAGCTGAGCAGGGTCATCAGGTGTGGCAGTTGTGGAACTATCTAGGGACCACAGAAATATGGTTTCATTTGTGTGATAGCCAGGCGTATCTTGAGTAGTGCCTAGGTAGAGACATGGGGGAAAAATAAAGGGTCTTTGAATTATTCATTTGTTCATTTACTTATTCATTACGTTGTTCAAATGAAATAGCAAACCAACTAGAATTATGATGATACTTAAACACACTTTTTGAGGAAGGAGTACCCTGAACAATGTTGAGAATTCTTAGTTTACTGGGTGTGTTGACCACTTGGGTGTTTAAGACTTTAAAGAAGCTATGTATTAGAGAGGAGAGATACATCTAGAGGCTCACGGAACAGCTTGGGAGGAGTAGAGTAATGTTAAAAAGAATTGGGGTCCTTGCCAGATGACTCAGGGTCATCTTGGAATACCCCAGACTCACAAAATACTTAAGATGAGTATATTTCTTGAAATTTCTATGGTTGTTCATTTTTACATTAGAGGTCATACAAATGAAACTTACTTGAGTGTAAGGGACTCTAGGAATTAACAGAGTCTTGGGGAGTATTTATTGAATATGTGTACAAACATTTTCTTTTTCTGGAATAGGAGAAAGACAAGGTTTCTTCCATTCAAATAAGTATTTAAACACACACACACACACACACACACACACGCACGCACGCACGCACACACACAAATTGTAATGCTACCCCAACTTTCCCTCCCCTCCAGATCCTTCTCACCATGCCCATACTTGCCCCCAGACTGGCTTTGCTTTAGGTGTTCAGATCATGAGACAGTCAGGACTCTATCTAGCAAAATACCATTTTGGCCCACAGAGAGCTTCTCTTGTTATTGGCAGTGCTTTCCTAGTGAAAAGGGAATCACCCCAATAGAAACATCCCATTTTGGCTTCCTCAGTGATCATGTTAGGTGCCTTTGGCAGTTGCTGTGATTCTACCCAGGAGTTTACCTCAGTGCTGCAACTCCTTTGTTCGAACTCCAGGTCATCGAAAACCTCATTCTGCAGCAGCAGGAACTTGCTCTGTCAATACTGAAATGGTTTGGAAGCACAGATCATGAGGGCTGCTGGCAATGATTGATAAGAAAGGAAAGCAAATGAAGATGCCACTATCAACTTTAATTTTATTTCCGGATCTAGCTGGAATTCTCCAATTGAGCTCTAGGGGTTTAAAGGTCAGGGCTAGCTTTCATGTTCTCTGGTCTTTGTGTAAATTGTGTTAATTAGGTTAACAATATGATCATAACTGCCATGCTTTTTATTTATTTATTTATAGAAAATAATGGAGATAGAAAACACTACATTTTTTTTTTACAAATATTTCTGAGTATGCATAACAATTTTGTGAAGTCTGTTGTTTAAGGAAGCAGAGTATTTATATCTTCTTTAACCCCCCACGAAATATGCTTATCTGTGATACAATGTTACAATTTAGAATTATAACACACAGTGAAAACAAACAAAGACACAAATTTCTCAGTGTTTTCAGTCCCTGGCATGTTATTCTCTGATTTAGGGACTCTAAATCAGTATTCCCAGGAATTCTCAGAGTTTCCAAAATTACAATATTTTAAACATACTTCTAACAATCTTCACACTGTAATTTGCATTGCTAAAATTCTTATTTAAAGAATAAAATACACCAAGCTTTGTAGCACTTACTAGGAACTGTATCCTCCAGGAACATTTAATGAAAATGTAATTTGAAATTCAGCTCTCTCTTCTAGTAAGGTTACAGCCACTCATGGAATCACATGTGGACACTTCCAGTTTCCATGGTTATTTTGTGTTGAAAATGTGTTATACCTTGAGAGAACACTTTAAGGATTTATAAAATGTATACTATATATGTAGTCAGTTCACATATTGTTATATTATTTTCTTAAAGTCAAGCTACCAATAACCCAACTCAAAAGTTCTCGATCTTTCAGTTTGACTCACTTTGGGTTGTATATGTAACAACGGTATTTTCTACCCTTTAGGAAGGAATGTGAGTACAAGTGTGACCTTATCAGAAATAGCTAAGTGTTTAACTCTGTAAAGAGGGAAGTAAATGATTTCTTTGGAAAAAGTATTCTTAATATAGTTGCAGGCAATGGCAGATTTGGAGTTAGATTCTCAAAAGTTGTAAAAGCAAAGGATCCAGGATTTATATGGACTGGAACAAAGGAACAGGAAGCATGCTCAATATCAGTATCAAAGAAGAGACTAAAAAAATAATCCATTACAGCCAAGCCTGGTGGTGCTGACCTATAACTGTAACTACTCCAGAGGAGGCTGAGGCAGGAAGATCACAAGTTCAAGGCCAGCATATGCTACAGAGGCTTCGTCTTGAAGAATAAAGAAGGGATGTGTCACAATAGCAGAGTGTTTGCCTAGAAAGTGTAAGGTCATAGATTCAATGCCCAGTACTAAAAAGGGAGTAAAAAAAAAAAATCAAATTTATAATATTTGGGCAAAAAACCAAAAAAGCCTGGGAGGAACATTTCAGGAGCCCAAATTATTACAGTGGTTTAACTCTGAGGGTGTACTGTTTGAAACCTCATTTCTTAGGATTCTGTAAGGTTGTATGTTGACAGATGTTGTAGTTAGGGTTCTATTGCTGTGAAGAGACACCATGACCACAGCAACTCTTATAAAGGAAAACATTTGATTGGGTCTGGCTTACAGTTCAGAGATTTTGTCCATTATCATTATGGCTGGAAGAAAGGCGGTATGCAGGCGGGTATGGTGCTGGAGAGGGCCTGAGAGTTCTACTTTTGTATCCCCAGGCAGCAGGGGTGACAGTGATACACTGGCTATGCTTGAGCTTCTGAGACCTCAAAGTGCACCCAGTAGTGACGCACCTCCTTTAACAAAGCCACACCTCCATGAACAAGTCCACACCCCCTAATAGTGCCACTCCCTGTGGGCTTATGGGTGCCATTTTTATTCAAACTACCATAAGAAATATGTTAGCTTTATTTTTAATATTAGGGATTTTTCTCCAGCTGTCTTCCATCTCCTCATTCTAATTAATTGTAGACTTAGTAAGTCATTAAGTTATCTAACTTATTTAAGACTGAATGCATTTGAAAAAAGTATGCCATTTTATTTTTATATGATTTTTAATTAAAATGATGGTTGTACTTAACAAAGTGGGTGCTTTCTTTTTGTTTTTTATTCTTTGACAGTTTCATATACGTATATGGTGAATTCTAGTCCTCTGTACCTGCCTCTCCTTCTTTTATTGACTTACCCTTTCCTGCTGATACCCTTCTTTTCCCTAATAAGTCTTCCTCTTACTGTCATGTGTGTAAGTTTAATTGGTGGTGCTTTCAGTTCCCCTAGCAACCATTATCTGCCAATAGTCCTTGACAAGGGAAGGGTCTTATTAGTCCTTCCTACATCCACGATGAAATGTTGTTGGGCCTATTCTTGCGCAGACCTTCTTCAAGTAACTCTAGTAGATGTTTGGGTGTCTTTAAAAGCTCATTATATTATGTAAACATGTTTTTTTTTTTAAATCCCAGCTGTAGGCTTATGGGACTGCTTTAGGTTGTTCACAGCAGAAGACTATTTGCCTTATATTGGCTCTCAGAGGGGTGCTCAGAGGAAGAAGGATGCCCATGCTCTCCCTGCTACTGTAGGGAGATTGCTGTTGTTGGTTTGCTGGACCGTTGGACTGCTGGGTATCCTGACTACAAAGATTGGACTTGTCCCAAGAAATCCAACCACCCAAACCAGCAGGAACTAGCTAAAGAGAGCTATGACCCCTCTCCCCACTAACCTTCTTTCCTTTCTGGTGTTGGGGTATTGGAAAGAATTGGGGTAGAGAAGGGAGGGAGAGGCCTAAGAACCTGAATAAGATAGGTAAAAATACTCACATAAGGTAACCACAGTGGCAGTGAGTTTCTGAGTACCATTTCCATGTCATGGCCAGAAAACATTGTTTTGCCACACTACTTTTTTAATCCTTCAGCTTTTTTTTTTTTTTAATGTCTCCTCTTCTATGATGTTCCCTAAGCCTACATGTCCTGCTTATGGCTGATCACTTATCCGTCACTATTCTCAGCACTTTGAACAGTTTGTGAGTCTCTGCATTGACAGCCACTCTGTGTAAAAATAGTCTTCTTTGGTGAAGGTTGAGATCAGCAATAGTCCATGTAGCTCAACAAGCCAGGGGGAGCAGGCCAGGGAACTGTATTCTTCCATGGTCTCTACTTCATTTCCCATTTCCAGTTACCACCTTGGCTTCCCTCAATGACAGGCTGTCATCTGCAAGCTAAAGAAACTGCTTTCCCCAAGTAGGTTTGGATTAATGTTTTCTCACAGCAACAGAGAAACAAACTAAAACCACCACATTTTGAAAAAGAGGACATTTTAAAATAAATTCATTATGTCAAGAAAATGTCAAAGGATCATATAGTCATAAAAATTTCACTTTCTGGCTCTGCCCTGCAGTCTATCAAAGCAGATGCTGAGACTTATGGCCAACTGTTAGGCAATGTGCATGGAATCTTATGAAAGAAGAGGGAAATAGTAAGATCTGGAGAGGACAGGAGCTCCACAAGGAGAGCAACAGAACCAGAAATTTTGAACACAGGGGTCTTTCCAGAGACTCATACTCCAACCAAGTACCATGCATGGAGATAACCTAGAACCCCTGCACAGATATAGCCCATGGCAGTTCAGTGTCCAAGGGGTTACATAGTAATGGGAAGAGGGACTGCCTCTGACATAATCTGATTGGCCTGCTCTTTGATCACCTCCCCCTGAGGGGGAGCAGCCTTACCAGGCCACAGAAGAGGACAATGCAGCCACTCCTGATGAGATCTGATAGACTAAGCTCAGAAGGAAGGAGAGGAGGACCTCATGTATCAGTGGAGTTGGGGAGGGGCATGTGTAAAGAAGGGGGGGAAGGGTGGGATTAGAAGGGGAGGAGGGAGGGGTTTATGGGGGGATACAAAGTGAATAAAGTGTAATTAATAAAAAATTAAAAAATAAAGAAAGAAAAATAAAATAAAATAAAATCCTTCAGGCACAGCAAAAAAAAAAAAAAAAAAAAAAAAATCACTTTCTATTTCTCATATTCCCCAGGCTTACTTTTCAGAGATAACTGAGTTTAATAGTTTTCCATGATTAGGTCAGAATTATTTCATGTGTATATGGAGAGCATGTGATCTATTTATTTCCTATTATTTGGGATGCACCCAAAGAAAAGATGATGTATGTGATTAAGTTTCTTTGTAATCATGCTAGATAGACTCAAAATAGAAATAGACTAATGGTACTTGTTAACTAGAGAGTCCTAATCAACAGAATACTTTGAGTAGGATGTACTTTGGATTATATTTAATTATGATAAATAAATTTAATATTCATGGGTTATAAGTCATGATTCTCTAAAGAGTGTAGTATGAATTGTATGACTCTGCGATATAAAATGGAAGAGTTGCTGTGTGAGGAAAGCTCTGTATGTTGCTATGTGGGATAGTGTAGCTATCTTACGACTAAAATGAGATGGCAGAATAGTATGAACAGTACAACACATTCTGTCTCGGTGAGAAAGTGGAAAACCAACACATACATATTCATCCATGAATATAATATCTATTTGTTTGTAAATTGTAAGTAGAATTAGAAGCCAAATCTTCAGAAAAAAAATATAGGAAAGAAAAGGAGAAAGCAGAGTTAATTTTGGGCCAGTTTTGTTTTCTAACTCTAACTCTGACACCATATGGGTATTTATCATATTTACAAGTTTAAACAAAATTGAAAACCTGTTAAGGGGGCTTGGCAGGCAGAAGTATGGTTTGCATGCGTGTGCAGAGATCCTGGGTCACAGCTTACCATGTTTATCCCTGTACATTGCTTGTTCTAGTGTTTACTTTGTCCCATGTCAATATGGCCACAGCAATTTATTTCTATGAGTGCTGATGTTGTATTTTTTTGCCTCCTCCTCCTTTAAAAAAAGAAAACAACAAAGGTTCTTTGTGTGGTGTTGGCTCTCCTAGAACAGGCTCTGTGGCTAAGCTGTCCTGGAACTCTACTGAGTTCTGCATGCCTGCTGGGATTAAAGGCATGGGCCACCACTGCTTGGCTTTCTTTTTCATCCTAAGTTTTTAGCTTCACACGGTACTTAAAAATTTTTGAGAATTTCATATATGAGTACTGTATTTACAGTATTTTCACATTACTCCCCCCAAATCCTCCCATGTCTCTCTCTCCTACTTATTTTCAAACTTATGACCTCCTTTTTATGTATTTCTCTTTCTTTTTAAAAATTCTTTATTAATTACACTTTATTCACTTTGTATCCCCCCTGTCATTCCCTCCCTTCTCCCATCCCAATCCCTCCCTTCCTCTACCCTCAGCATGCATGCCCCTCCCCAAGTCCACTGATAGGGGAGGTCTTCTTTTCCTTCCTTCTGATCCTAGTCAATTAGGTCTCATCAGGAGTGGCTGCATTGTCTTCTTCTGTGGCCTGGCAATGCTGCTTGGAAGAAATGGATGTATCCGTCAAAGAAAATAATAAATGTAAAAAATTCCTGACACAAACCATCCTTACGGCCTTTTTCCCTTAAGGCTAAGTAACATATAATGGCAAACCCATCAGAATCAAACCTGACTTCTCAACAGAAACTATGAAAAGCCAGAAGGGCCTGGATGGATAGCATGCAGACCCTAAGAGAACACAGATGTCAGCCCAGGCTACTATACCCAGCAAAACTCTCAGTCCTCATAGACGGAGAAAACAAGATATTCAACGACAAAAACAAATTTCAACAATCCCTACACACAAATCCAGCATTACAGAAGACACTGGAAGGGAAAATACAACCCAAGAAAACTAACTACTTTCAAGAAAACACAGGAAATAAATAACCTCACTACAGCTAAACCAAAAGTAGCCAGACACACAAACACACTACCATAGCCAACATCAATATCAAAGGAACTAACAGCCACTGGTAATTAGTCTCCCTCAACATCTACGTCTTTTTCTTAGATTTATAAAACAGTCATGCAACTTTCTCCATGTATGCAAGAAGGAAAACACCCTTGTGGGACATAAATTCCACTGACACATATTAAACAAACAAACAAACGGTACTATAGGTTCCTGTCACACTTGTTTAATTGCAAGATGGCTGTTTGTGCTGTTGATGATGCTTGGTAATTTCATTAGTATCCTTCTCATTTGTGCATTTTAATAAACTATACATGTTTTAAAAAAAACATCAATGGACTCAATTCTCCAATAAAATGACACAGACTAACAGAATGGATGCGTATTTCTCTTTTTCATGTGCATGTTCTCTCTCTCTCTCTTTCTCTCTCTCTCTCTCTCTCTCTCTCTCTCTCTCTCACACACACACACACACACACAACCTATTCCTGGGGAAAGATTGTTTCTCCCTCTCTGTCAGCAGCCATAGATATCTTGTAGCTCCTTATTTAGGGGTGGGGCCTTGTGAGATTTCACTGTTCTCACATTGGCATGTTAACATGTGTTGTCATAATGCAGGTCTTATTTAGGCAACCATATCTTTTAGATTTTATGGGTGTGGCTTCCCTGTCACACACGGAGGAGCTATCTCTCAGCCACTTCCTGGTTCTCCAGCTCTCGGAATCTTTCCTTGCTGTCTTCTGTGATATTCCCAGAGCCTTGGGTTTGGGGAATCTCTAATAATATATCTGCACCTTTTTATTTAAAGTAAATTTTTATGTCTAGTGAAACTGGATTTTGATTTTTTTTTTTAGATCATTTGTCAAAATAGTCTGGTTTATATCTAGTATCTTGGTACAGTTGTTGGTTACACCAGAATATAAATGCCATTGTTTTAATAATAATAGTGATTACTATAGGAACCGCAAGACAGCAAGACATTAACTTTGTCTTGCTTGAGTCTTCCTTTAAATACTATTCTGCAACTACCATTGAAGAAGCATATCCATTCCCTCTATATCTGCTTGTCCTGTTGTTTTCTTTCCTCTAGTGCCTCTTTCCATCGTCTTCGGTGAATTAACTGCATATTTTCTGTGGTTCCAAGTCATCTCCATCATTGCATAGTAGGCATATTTTTTTTTTCATTTTTTATTGGCATTTATTAGTTGTACAAGACAATGTATGGTTTTCTTTTTCATCCTAATTTTTGTAGCTTCACATTTAATTTAAATCATTTTGAGAATTTCATATATGACATTTCATACATGTATCTAATATATTTTGATCATCAATCCCCTTTTATCATATACCACTCCCTCTCCCACTTTTCTTCCTCTTCCATTTCCAAGCCTTCCTTCCACTTTCACTTACTCTATTTATTGTTTTCTATTTTTAAAAATTATTATTGTTATATTGTTATATGTATATTTATATGTATATACATACATATAAATATATAAATACAACCTGCTTAGTCCATTTAGTTCTGGTCATATGTACATGTTTTTAGGACTAACTTAGTGCTGAATAATCAGGGCTCATCCCTGGAGAAGGCTAATTCTCCCTCTCTGAATTGTCAATTTTACTTATAGACTTTCATCTGGGATAGGGTTTCATGAGTTTTCCTTACCCACACTGGCATATTAAATGGTGATATCATTACTTAGATCTTGTTTAGAGAATTGTGTTGTTGAGATTTAATGGGTGTAGCTTCTTTGTCATAAACAGAAGACACTATCTCAAAGCAGATGTCCTGATTCTCTGGTTCTTACAATCTTTTCATTCTCTCCACTGCAATGTTCCCAAGACTTATGTGTATGGGTAGTGTTATATATGTAACAGTTGGGGTTGTGTACCCCATGATCAGTTGTTCTCCACATTTTTAACACATACGCCTTTGTGTAATAGTCTCCATCTGCTGCAAAATAAGATCCTTTGTTTTCTAAAATTATTATCATTATTATTTACAATTTATTCACCTTGTATCCTGGCAGTAGCCCCCTCCTTCATCTTCCCCCAGTTCTACCCTCCCTCTCCCCCATGACCCTCCCCTAGTCCACTGATAGAGGAGGTCCTCCTCCCCTATTATCTGACCCTACCCTCTCAGGCCTCATCAGGACTGTCTGGACCCTCTTTCTCTGTGGCCTAGTAAGGACACCTCAGCAGGGAGGGGTGATCAAAGACCAGGCAACTGAGTTCATGCCAGAAACTTCCCCTGCTCCCGTTACTAGGGAACCCCTGTGGAGACTGAGCTGCCTATGGGCTACATCTGAGCAGGGGTTCTAGGTCTTCTTCATGCATGGTCCTTGGTTGATTTATCAGTCTCTGCAGGTCCCCCTAGGCCCAAATTTTTTGGTTCTGTTGCTCTCCTTATGGATCTCCTGTTCCCTCCCGGTCTTTCTATCTGTCCCTTTTTCCATAAGATTCTCTGCACTCTGCCCAAAGTTAGGCTATGAGTCTCAGCATCTGTTTTGATACCCTTCTGTGTAGAGTCTTTCAGAGGCAGTCTGTGGTAGGCTCCTGTTCTGTTCCCTCTCTTCTCCCACTTCCGATGTCTATCTGGTTTGCCCTTTTGAATGAAGATTAAGCTTCTTCTATAGGGTCCTCCTTGCAGAGGAATATCTAATGGCAGAGAAATACTTAAAGAAATGTTTAGCGTCCTTAGTTATCTGGAAAATGCAAATCAAAATGACTCTGAGATTCTACCTTATACCCATCAGAATGTCTAAGATAAAAAACTCAAGTAACAAAACACATGCTGGAGAGGATGTGGAGAAAGGGGAACCCTCCTTTATTGCTGGTGGGAACATAAATTTTGTAAAACCACTTTGGAAAGCAATCTGGTTCTTTCTCAGAAAATTAGGAAAAGTGCTACCTCAAGATCCAGCTATACCACTCCTGAGCATATATCCGGAAGATGCTCAACCATACAACAAGGAAATTTGCTTAACTATGTTCATAGCAGCTTTATTCATAATAGCCAGAATCTGGAAGCAACCTAGACGTTCTTCAATGGAGGAGTGGGTACAGAAATTGTGGTACATTTACACAGTGGAATACTACTCAGCAATTAAAAACAAGGAAATCATGAAATTTTCAGGCAAATGGTGGGAACTAGAAAAGATCATCCTGAGTGAGGTAACCCAGAGGCAGAAAGACACACATGGTATAAACTCACTCATAAGTGGTTATTAGCCATAGAATATAGGATAAGCTTCTTTAATGAAGCTACACGTATCTCTGGGCCCAACGATACATGTTTAGAATGCAGTTACCAATTATGCTGGTTTAGGAAAGTGGCAGTAGCAGGTTCTCCTTTAGGGTTCATGACCTCAGTAGTCTTGCGTCATTGGCTAGCTTTACAGTACTATGTGACTAGTTTACATGAATTCCCTGCTATCACAAAGGCCCGAAGTCCAATTAGACAGCTGTTGGTTCCTCCTGTGATGTAAGTGTTACTATTGTTTTAATTTTCAGCGATTGTTTAGGAATCACAATACATAATGCTGACTTGCTTGAATCTCCCATTCAGATATTGTCCTGTGTTTAATGGAGGAGAACATCTCGATTTCACCCATCTTTGTGCTTTTTGCTATCACATGCTTTGTTTCTGTGTATGTCACAAACCCCGTGTTTATTATCCTCAGACTTGCTTTAAACATCTGTCTTTTGAAAAGTTTTAAAACAAAAGTAAAAAGGGTCTTTCTATATTCATGTTTTTGGTTAGGCTTGCTATTATAATCGTGTCACGCCGTTTGATTTGTTTTGTAACTCTGTGTTTGTTTTGGAGAGATTTCAAAGTTTCATACGTACCGCTCTGCTTTCTTTCTTTAGAGCATTTTAACCTGTTTGTACATGGAGCTCATGCAGCCTCTTAGGGGGTGATGAGTTTCGTATCATATTTGTTTTTTGAAGTAACACATCCTCTTATTTTGTCTCGCTTTATTCTAATTCTTAACTATGTGACTGTGCTATGTGAGACAAATGATGAATGAACTTAAATACCAATTTGTAAGATGAGAATTTGAAGGACAGTCTTGGCTTCTGAAGCTATTACAGACAAACCACAAACATTGCTTAGTATTCAGCTTTTATGATACAGTCATTCTGAAGTGTCAGCTAACTACACGGGCTTTTATTTACTATAATACAGCAATCTCTCATTTATCCAGACGTAATTACTCTGGCAGTCTCATCTATTTGGAATGCTAGAGTAAATAATAATGAAAAATAAATCACTACTATATAGCTGAACTGTATGCATCAAGGTCATTAAGATAAATTTCATATGTTTTTTCGAAAAGGAGAACTCCTGAGTCAGAGCTTGCTTTATTCCATTAGAAATAATTTTAAGCAGCTTGGCTAATTGGATTTCTGTTTTTCCTTTAGCTGGGGGAAAGAGAAAAAAAAGGGGGGGTGGGAGAGAGAGAGGTCGAGAAATAGAGAGAGAGGAGAGAGAGGAAGGTAGGATTGGAGGGTTGAGAAATGAGGAAGCAGCACATACTATGCAGAGCCGGGTGGGATATGACAATCGTATATTATCCTTTAGGGCGGTTAGCAATGTCCTGTTATCTCTGTGTCTTCCTCACAGCCCCAGCCACATTGTGTTCAATAAACACTACCCAAACAAACAAATGAGAACAAAAGGCTAGGGTGACAGAAGGCCCACATGAACAAAAAGAACTCAAACAGAAAAGCAGCTGGAAGATGCTCTGGGCAGGGGCAGAATCTCTACACAACTCTCCACTGCACCACGGGAGCATTTCTATTTAGGGAAAACAGGAGCCGGCATGGAGCAATGGCACACGTTGGTATCAGTGACACGTCATTCAGAAAAGGTTACAAAAAAAAAAAAAAAAAAAAAAAGCAAAAGCCAGGTGAGTAGTTATTACTTTAAAAATGATTTTCATTAAAATGTTCTCTCTCCTCATCTTTTTCCTACCTCATCTTTTCCAAGTTAGCAAATTCTTTCATGCAACAAATGGTTCATTATCTGATGTTGTTGCTAAAATGATCTGTTTTCTGTACACAGAGTCAATCTGCTAGAGGAATTCTTTATTCAGTCAATTTATGAAGAATAAAATGCTTGCACACACTTCCTGCCTCATGTCTGAGAGATGCTCTTCCAATTTAGAGCATGTGAAGACTCTGTATAGGTGGACGTTTCTGCGATGAATCCGATTATTTGTTTATTTAGAGTTCCCTGGGCATGCTCTTCTCATCAAGAATTGTAAATTTGGAAGTGCTAATAATGCAATGACAGTAGCAAGCATTTGCCAAGTGGTAACATGTTTGAATATGCACACACATACACCAGGAACTTTGCAAAGAGCTGTCAGAGATTAATTCATTATTTAATTCTCTCCATGCTTTATGAGGAAGGAGCTATTATTATCGAGTCTTGTACTTGGGGAACTAAGGTCTAGAGAGCTACATTTCAAACCTAGAAAATGTCAGGACTGCAATGTCGGCCTCAGTGGTCTGACTTCACACTATGATCCTAACATCATCCAAGCATGTCTTTTCTCCTCCCAGTTATTTCTGGGAATAAAGCAATATCTATTTTGTGCCACGTTTAATAAAACAGTGTTTTGCTTTGTTGCCATTCAGTGGCAGTGATTAAGTTAACCCTTGGTTGGAGCACAGGGAGAAAATTCACCCTGAGGTACTGCATAGTAATTTCGTAGCAGTGGCATTCTTGCCCTCCTCCCTTCCCTTGTTTGTTCTCACTCTTCCTCTTCTCTCTTCCTATAGCCCATCTTTCCCTTTCTTTCTCTGTATCCATCTGGGTACTGCTTTTTCCCTTACCACCCTTTCATCTTAGGCAATATTATTCTGTCTCACCTTAGCTCAATTTTCTATTAGTTCTGAATTATTTGGGTAATTTAATTATTTTCCTACTCTGCTTCCCCTTTAGAGCTCCCTCATCAACATTTTTCACTTATTTCAACTTAAATAAATTATTTTTATATCATAGTTCACCCCCCCCCCCCCCCGGAGTTAGGGAGATGGCTCATTGGCTAAAAGTTTGTGTTGCAATTCCTGAGGACTCAAGTTTAATTCTCAGCATCCAAGTTGGGAGGAGCCTCACAAATGCCTTTAACTCTAGCTCTGGCGGGAATGATGTTTTTATGGGCACTATACTTATACAGATGGGTGTGAGCATGTGCACGTGAACTCACATACAATTTAAAAATAATAGTTTAGGAATAAGTATAAATTTGTTTTTTCCTGTACATATATGCCACATTCTGAAAACATTTGCGTGAAGAAGGGGGAGGGAGGATGGGACCAGGAGGGGAGGAGGGAGGGCCTTATGGGGGGATACAAAGTGAATAAACTGTAATTAATAAAAATAAATAAATTTAAAAAATATTTTTGTTCAAAATGCACTGAAAACAAAAACCTGCAACCCTGACTTGCATTTCTAAATGCGAAGTTTTAATTTTTTTGTCAACATCATCAGCTAATAAGAAGGTGTGCCAAGTTTAATTAACTTGGCATCCAGATACAGATAAAACAAACAACAACAATGAAAAACCCATGCCACTGATTTCATCACACCCCCAAAATAAAGCAAAGCAATATGTACCCTTGCCGGAGGGTGAGAGACACAGTGACGCTTTGTATATGACTTTAATAAAAAACATGCTTGTCTCTTAACATTTTCCATGAGCGAAGTGGGAATCTGGGAGTTGAAGAAAAGCAAAGGATGACTGAGCTGGGGAATAATAAAAAATGAAGAGAGCGGGAGTGAGCGGGACTGATAAGATAAAATGCATTTAGCCTGTCTGTCAGATGTCAGAAGCCATGCCCTGCTGTTCTGAGACTGACTTTTTGAGTTGCATTCCTTGAAGGTGAGCTCAGAGTGCAGCCTTTAGCAGTCTTTTGGGGAAGAGGAATTCAATAGCAAATACAGAGTCCTTGTGTATGCCCAATGGCTTCTTCTCAGTCATTGTTCATCAGGACCATTGGCACAGCTTTTCAGACAAAAATGAGAGCAACTGATTTTTTTTTAATTGTATTTTTTTTCTGGTCCTCCCTGATGATTGCTGCTTGCCACTCTTTCCTTCTTTCAGGACGTACTTCTTGAATATGATTAAGAATGTTGATATCTACTATCCAACTCTTATCCTGACCTTAATAGTTATATTTAAGAAACTCTTTTCTTGCTTTCCTGGAATCACTTCAGTAATTCTTGGAGCTCTTTAATTTTCTTCCCACATGCATGGTAGGGGCACTTTAAGGGACAATCATGATTCACAGTGAGGCGTGGGATATGAAGTTAGAACTCTTGTTCTTTGAGCAGTTAATCAGAGTGTGAGCAACCTGAAGTTGCTCCCTGATAGAAGGGTTCACATCTGATTGCTCTCCCTACTTTGTCTCATTCTCAAACGCCTCTAAAGTGTCCCCAAGCATTTAGTAATAGTGATACCTGCAGTAACAGTCATATCCTGTTGTGATGGTTTGCTTAGCAATTTCTCCAGAGTCAAATAGCCTAAATACAGGTTCTGTTGAAAGAAGCAAAATGCTTTTGCATTATATCCAGAAACATTTAATATGGAAATGCTTGCAGGCCCTAGCCTTTAATTCTCTTACCTTTTCGGGTCTCACTGTCTTAATTCCCACCACAAAAGGACCTAGAGATTTAATATTTCCTTTGCTTATTGGCTTGAAGAGAGGGTGACCTTGATAAAAAAAAAAACAAAAAAAAAACAAAAAAAAACTACTGTCTTTTATAACACATGTAGGTCGTTAGAAGTAATTGCCAGAACTCTGACCTAATTTTTTTTTTTTTTTCCTGGGGTCAGGTTGGTACGCAGATCTATTCACTCCCCAGCCCCTGAGTTGACATCAAATTGCCCATCAGAAGGATAACAACTCTCAGTGCAAAGGGGGAACATGTGATAGATGACCCTTTTACAGTTTATACGAATATTCCTGATACAGGGTTTTTTCTCTTATTTTCTAAAGCCCTTCTGCATTTTTCAGTTCACTTTTCTCAGCAAAACCAGGCAAAGGGAAAGATGATTAAGTCTCGGAAGAGGCATGAAATGGCCTGAAGCTAAAGAGGGAAAAAGTTTAGGGCGGACGTTTTGAAAGATGAACACTAGGAGCCGTTAGGCAGTGGAATAGAGGTCCCATCTCTGCGGAAAGCTGAGAAAAGGTTATATACGATATTAACATTAATGAAGTAGAGAAAAGCCCCGGAGAGTGAAAGAGTCTTGGCTAAATGGAGAAGAGTGGGAGGGGGGTCACAACACCCAGCTGACAGTACATGCTTTTCTTCCTGCTTCTCATACTAGCACAGGAAGAGGCTTTTGGGAGGCAGCTGGGCATCTAGAGTGCAAGCTCCGTCAACTAGAACACTTCTGTAAATTGTAAAGATGATTCTTCACTTACTCAACAATATATCTTTAAGTGACTACCGTATGCCAGGCATTGCATCTTCAAGAATGCCACCCCATGAAGACAAGTGATACTGTATCATAGTGGAAAAAAAAAAAAAAAACTGCACAATCAGGGTATATGCTGTTCTTAGATAAAGTAGATGGATGAAAGAGCTCAGAACCTCACAGTGCCTGGCAAGAGGCCTTTTTCCTTCCCAGAGGAAGACATGGTACACAGATAATCTGCTTAGCGGTAGCAAATGCATCTCCCTTCTCCCAGCACTGCCAGGTGGTACAGCTGGCACCCTCAGACAACTCTGCGGAGCTGGTATTCATTTTCCTCTGGCTGCCTGGCACCTGCGTCCCATCCCCTGTTTTCCTGTTAAAGTTCACTCTAAGAAGGTAGACCAGCAGGATGACAGTATGACAGTGTCCTCCCTTGCCTGGGCATGATTTCTGAGGGATGACGAGATAACGAAGGACAATAGACCTTTCTTCCGGACAAGCTCTGCAATTTGTCTTGTTAGCTTCTCTTAACTCTTGCTACTTGATCGGCATTTGGCTTCTGTCGTGATTTCTTTTCTTTCTTCCTTCCTTCCTTCCTTCCTTCCTTCCTTCCTTCCTTCCTTCCTTCCTTCCTTCCTTCCTTCCTTCCTTCCTTCCTTCCTTCCTTCCTTCCTTTCTTTCTTTCTTTCTTTTTTTTTCTTTTTTCTTTTTTCTTTTGGAGGGGGAGGAGCTCTACAACCTCTCTGTGGAATTAGGTCAGCAGACATGTTTATTAGTGCACTGTTGTCTTAAACTGACCCCTCCCACACCCCTCCCACAGAATGTGCCCTGTTTGTGAATGCAGGTGTCCACGGCAGCTGGAATGTGGGATGCGCAGGACACTTTGGAAGTTTATTTCAGAGGAAATGCCTGGAAACTTAATCCTCAGAGGATAGAAAGGAGTTAATTAGAGTTGTTGGTGGGAGTGGGCAGGGTCTATTTCAGGTGGAGTGGACCAGGTGAGAGAATCTAAAACCAAGTGTAGGTATGGGATTCTGCATTCCTGCTGTTGTAATCACAGAGGACCCACAGGCATTTGAAGGTTTCTTATGAATTGGGGAGGAATTGTTCCAGAGACTTTCACATTCTTTATGCTGATGTTTGTAGTGGCCAACACTGGAAGATTTCAGCTGGAGTTAGGGGTAGAATTTGTGACCAGCTGGGAATAAAGTGAGATTAACGGAGACAGAGCTTCTACCACATCTTTATTTATTTATTTTTTCTTAAAGGCGAACTCTCTTTTCCATTTCATAGCTGGTAAAGAACTTGGAAAAGCCTTTGTGAATTCCTATGTATTTCCCTGCTTTTATTTATATTCTCCTCTCTGTTCTGTAATCATGCTCTCAACTTTTATTCTTCCCTTTCTATCTTTTTCCTTTTTTTTCTCCCACCCTAGAATGACAATTAGATATAACAATTGACAAAACAGTTCATTGCGTTTCCTTTTATCTTCAGTTGTTTAAGGTTCTGTTTCTCTAGATCCCCAGGGAAACATGAATACAAATTGTTTGAAAGTTAGATTTGTCAAAGAAAATGCGAATTAAGAGACAAGAAGCTGAATATTTCTGTGTTGAAAATAAGAAATTGTTTTAAAAAAATCAGAACATTTACTTTAGAAAACTTGTGAACATAGTTACTTTCTCTTGTCTTTTGAAACATCTCTTTTAGAAACTAAGCCTTTTGTCAGCTTGATGGCCAAACTACCTGGGAACCATCTTTCTGATGTATAACGCCAAGGAAGTCAGCATCACTATTTTACTTTTTCTCTAGGATATTAGAAGCCTAATTTTAGTGCTTGATATAAGAGATTATCCCTTTTGCCTCAAATAACTCCCATTCCATGTAGCCAAGAGATTGTTCCTCAATTACCAGGTAAACTTGGGTAATTCATGGGTGATCCATTGTGCTCTTTGGTCTTCTTACTTGAGGATTAATTATTATCTACCTGAAAACATCTGTAAGAGCAGTTTTATTAGATTTCTTTTTTGTCTTTATGATTCTTGGTGTGTTATCTGTAATATGTGTCAAAAATTCTGACTTTAATATTTATTAGGTCAACATTTGCAGAACTAGTTTCTGGGCAGAGGAAGGATGTTTATTACACATCCCTCATAGGTCTTGAAGAAAGAATATTTTACCTTTTCTCAGAACCCTGTATGAGAACCTAGCACTATGAAAAATGAAACGGTCATACTCTACTTCTCAGAAGATGTGCACAATATGAGTTCTAGTTGGCAGATGGAATACCAGCCCTTTCAAATTTTCCCAGGCGGACCAAACACTGTTTGCCTTCAGAAGTTCTCAGTGAGGCTTTCATTTTAAATTCATAAAAGTTATCAGCCAACTTCCAACAATTGTTTCATAAAAAGCAATTAGCCAGCCAGAAATATAATGGCTTTTATGTCAAAATATGGTGGAGACAGCTGCTAAGCGGGCCACAGATGGCCCCCAGGCCATATGCTGTGAGTCCCAGGCATATGTACAGCCAGGCACAACAGCACAGAGCATATTGGGAGTAATAAACCCAACTCCCCAATTTTCTTCCTCTCCCCCACCCAATCTCCCCTCTCCAGAGAAACCGATAGGAAGAAATTCTCTGGAGTCAACTGCCACTGTCAAGATTCACAAACTCAGTTACTAGGCAAGGATCTTATCTGGCAATAGATGCGTGAAACGCTAGGCCCAGACTGGTTTGGATAAATTCCATGCAAATCTTATTGCATTACAGAAAACTGATTTTTAAGAACTGGTCTCTACAAAACAGCAACAATATCAAGTCTTAAGGTAACAGCGCTCATTAAAAAAAAAAAAATCAAACTCTGACTATAGATCCTTATCTGTTAGCTCGTTTCGGTTTAATACCTGGGTGGAAGATGTTTCTAGACTTCCGGCGCTGTTGTTCATTGCTCCACCTTGCTCTCTAGGAGAAGAACATACAGAAAAGGGCTCTACACATCTGTTGTTAGAAATACACATCTAGACACATGATTATTTTAATCATAGACAGTAGAGGAAAAGGCAACTCCTGAGACATTTTTGCTGTCAAGAAAGGACATATTTTTGTCAAAAGCAATTTCACTGGAGAACGAAATGCAGGCAAAGCAGTTTTTTGTTTTGTTTTTCAAAGGATGCAGTGGCTCCTAAGTGTTGTTGTTGTTGTTTTCTTTTAGAGCACGTGTGTTGCCTGACTCGTCAAGGACAGGTCCTAGTGATGTCTCTTTATGCTTTCTGGCCTTTGTAGAGTATTGGCCAACCTTATTTTTCAGGTAAAAAAAATTAAGTCATGAGTTTTGAGGATAATAGGAACGTTTCTCTTAGACACACTAGAAAGCAGTGTGCACAGAAGAAACCCAGAATGGCTCTTGGAAAAGGAAATCCCAGGAATCCCCAGATTTTTAAATTTCAGGTCTTTCCTAGATCTTTCCCCAACTGCTTCTTCAGCAGTGGTGATGAGAACATCACCTGTGATGAGGGCATCTGTTGAAGTCCATCAGGACAATCTCAGTTGGTGGAAGGACTCACAGGGCTCAGCATACAGTAGCACTCATGCTAATTTTTACAGGGAAAGCACACAAAGCTAATCAGCAAAGGCGGAAGCATGTGGAGTGAAGCCTGGGGGAGATCAGGCACCTCTCTCCCCAGGGGTCACATCAGTTAGTGAAGAGTCTTGGCAGCACTGATAAGATTTCTACCAAGCAAGCCTGAGGCTGCTCATGTGAGTACTCTGTGCCTGGTGAGAATCAGTTTCATACCCATAGCATGGGTAGCCAGCATAAGCCATGCTGTGTGTGCAAATAATGCAGGCACAGCGAGCTATTCTTGCTAATTTGTGCAATGCTGGGGATGTCCCCAAGAGCCAAATCCCAGATGCCAGTTGAGATCATTTTGTAAGTGGATCTTCCTGACAAGAGCTGTCCCCCACACATGCCATGGAGTTGGTGAGTTCTCCTGCATGAGAGTTATAAGCTGGTTATTATAACGTTTTTTTTCTTCCATTTAATCTCTCTGTGTTGCACCACAAGGAATTTTATTGATGGTCCTAGGAAGTGTAGATGTATTTATGAGCAGTGAAAGGTACAGTCTGGGCCATTGATGTAAGTGCTGAAGAGTGAGGTCTGTGTGACAGGCAGCTTGCTGAAGATTTAAAGCAGAGACTTTACAGTTTGGATATTTGAATCCAAATTTTTCTTCTTATTTCTATAGTACTATTACAATTTCTACCCTTTTTTATTCATGCCTTGTAGATGATCTACTAAGTATGTAATACATATACATATATATTTGAGTAAATTTCATGTTAAGTAGAATAATTTTGGATTTCATAAAGTTGTCATATGATAGACTTAGCGGCATATAAATTTATAAGTTAATAAAAAACAAAATTAGTATTATTGGATGTAGAATCTGACTTCAGTGCTGGGATTTCTTTCTTTCTTTCTTTCTTTCTTTCTTTCTTTCTTTCTTTCTTTCTGTGTGGGTTTTCAAGACAGGGTTTTTCTGTTTAGCCTTGGCTGTCCTGGAACTCAGTGTGTAGACCAGACTGGCTTTGAGCTCAGAGATCTGCCTGCATCTGCTTTCCAAGTGCTGGGAATAAGTGTGTGTGACACCATGCCTGTCCTGGTGGTGGGATTTTCATCCCATGATTTTTATAAACAAGTCTGCACACATTATATGCATGAGTGAGCATGTTTTTTTTTTTACTTTTTTTGACAATTTCATACATGAGCACTGTGTTGACATCATTTCTACCACCTCTTCAACAATCCAGCTCCTCCCATATCCTCTTCAAATTATTGACCTCTGTTTCTTCAATTATTATTATACACTTGTGCGAGTGCACACATGTGAGTCCAACTAGCGTTGGCCATATGTCTACATGTTTCAGAACACCCTCTTGGGGTTGGATAACCTATCAGGTGATGCGTGCCTGGAAAAGGCTGATTCTCCCACTGTCAGCAGCCATCAGTTGCCGGTAACTCTTCATTTAGGAGCGATGATTTTTGAGATTTCTCCTATCTACATGGCATGTCAACTGCAGGTCTAGTTTGGGCCACTATATTGTCAAGATTTCATGGTTGTAGCTGTCATCTATACAAGATGCTGTCTTGCAGCAGGCATCTTGTTTCTCTGTCTCTCGCAGTCATCCTGTCTCCCCTTCTGTGTTGATCTCTGGACCTTAGATGTAGGGGTTGCATTATCTGATGGTGTTGGACACCGCATGGTCTGTTGTTCTCCACATTTTGATCAATCGTGTCTTTCTGTAAAGATCTTCATCTGGTGCAGTAGAAGCTTCTTTGATTAGGGGCGAGAGTTATACATTTCATTGGGTGTAAGGATAAGCATTGAGAATCCAGTGTGAGTGAGGATATTGAGGGGAATACAAGGATATCATTTTGGCAGTCTGTGCTCTTACATGCTTTTTGTCAGGTGTGGGGTCTGATGGAGTAAGAGATTCTCAAAAAGGTGGTGAATGGACACGACCAGTCCCAGAGACGTCTCTAAAATTACAAGCAAGTTACAAACACCAGCTTTTTCTAGTAATGCACCATTGATGTGTTACCTGGACATTTCAGCTCTTCTAGTTATACTTGATTTTAAAATCCTGAGTTACACATTGAGCTGATTTGAATTCCCTGGGAAGAATTCCCTTCCTTGCTTTGTTCTGTTCCTCAAATAATAGTAAGGTTTGATTTGCATTTCTTCCTAGACCTAAGGGGGTTCCATCTTCCTTGCTTACCCTCTGCTAAAAAGTCTTTAATTTAGCCTGTCTTAGGATTTATTCATCCCTATTTTTATTTTGCAATGAAGCACAGAAATCAAAACAGAAAATGCTTTCTCTGTGGTTGTGATTTTTTTTTTAAAACAATTGGCAGGTGAATTTAACTTTTGTTTTTAGGAAGGCCAGGCATGTTTCTCAGGCATTGGATATTTGTCCTAGCTTTCGGGTATCCATTTCTGTCATTTTCAGACACACAGACCTGTACACCTAGAGTTTTGAGTGCTTGTGTTTAGCAGTCAGTTGGTCAGGGTGTGATATTTTACTCTTAATGACTGATCTTAATCCTAGCACAAGCATGTAGCATCCTGGACACTGTAAATTTAATCTCTCTGTTCTCAATTCCCCATCTATAAAAGAGAAGATAAAATACCATTATTTACTTCATTATTAAATATGTCATTTTGGCATGGATAAACTAGTATATGATGCTATGTTACATATAGAAAGGGAATCCTGCACCAAATTTCAACAGCTCTTAGGTTGTAAAGAATTACCTTGAGCTGTGCTTTCTTTGGCCAGTATTATACTATTTATAAGGGTCTGTCACACACACACACACACACACACACACACACACACACACACACACAC
>NW_026596134.1:19259935-19264217 GCF_907164565.1 Psammomys obesus | reverse complement strand
CACACACACACACACACACACACACACACACACACACACACACACACTGTTTTTCTCACTGATTTATTTTTGTTAGCTGTCTCCTGGACTCTTTTGGCAGAATTCTGGGTCATTTTATGTTATAAATGGAAATGTGCATTTTTATGGAAAGAAGGCAGCATTATCTTATGATTAACCTGAAAGCAATTGCCTTTCTAGTAGTTAAAAGCATGGCTACAAATCTTTTATCCAGGCAAACTGTAAAATACCCCTCCCTTTTCTTAGCATTACTAACATTCTGCACTAATTTCTTCCTCCAAATAAGGTAGTCAAGGCCAATACACTGGTGAGTGGATTCTAGTTTCCATGTGACATTAATTAGAAAACAGTACTGGCTTGTGGGTTCACTGAAGACTGTCCCACATCAATGGACAACTACATACATCAATATACTTAAGAGAGAACTTCTCTTGAAATGAGGGGGAAAAAAGGATCTAGTTGGCACTCAGAAATGCTAGTTCTTTTCTGGTTACCAGAAGCAATTTCTCCTATCCCCAAGTTTCTCTCAATCTTTCTCTCCCTTGGTTAGGAAAACATGGGGATATTTGTAATAGGATGCCCCCATAAACTATATGATGGTTAACTTCTGCAGAGTTGTGAAGAAGTCCTGCTAAAGGAGGCTCAGAAATTATACAAACCAAGGTGAAGACTATTCCTTACAAATGATAGTGTGTGCCTGTAATTCCAGCACTCAAGGAGGCAGAGGCAGGTGGATCTCTGTGAGTTCGAGGCCAGTCTGGTCTATAAAGCTAGTCCAGGACAGTCAAGGCTACACAAAAAGATAATGTGGACATATGTGTATGTTTCCGGTATGAATATATGTGTCCAGGTTTGAGAAACCATTTTGCCAGGGAGAACTAAGGGCTAACAGACAGGAATTAATCCAAAGTGATAGGATGCAAAATCATTTGACCCAAGCAGTGGACCCAAAGTATGTCTTTTCCACTTTGCGTTCTGGGTACGCTGGAAGTAGCCACCTTCAAAATTCCTATCTTAAAAGATTCAAAGTCAAATCAAAATAACAGATTTTATTTTGAGCTGTTCAGCTCATGGTGACTTTTTCAGACAAATCCACAGCAAAGATGCACTACTTGAGCCTCTCAGCATTCAAATAATTTAGGATGAAGATAGAAAGATCCTGTCTACCTTGATTCAGTTCTGTTGTGGTTCATGATTGACAGAAACTTTAATTTACAAATGTTCATGTATTTCTGTAAGTTACATACCTATTTATTCATGTGTGTTACATGTGTTTATGTATGTATTATATGTGTTTGTGTATGTGTCTGTGTGTATATGCATGTGTACACACATGTATGTGGGGGCCAGAGTCTATGTTGGTTCTCTTTCTCAGGTGCTCTTCATCTTGTTTTTGAGACATGGTCTCTCACTGAACCCACTGAATTTTGAGCTATGCTGACTATGCCGTGAGCTCCTGTGATCTTCCCGTCTCTGACCCCCAGGGTTGGAGGTACAAGTGTATGCTTGTGTACCCAGCCTTTAAATGAGTACTAGGGATCCAAATCAGGGGCCTCAAGCTTGTGCAGCAAACTTTTATTGACTGGACTGAGACATCTCAGACCATAAATACCCAGTCATAAACAGAGATATGATGAAGCAAAAAGAACTCAGCAGCAAATATGAACAGTGTAAACAAGTCCTTTGTTTCTGCTACTAGATTGTTGAAGATGACTAGATGTGTCAGACAGAGCCCTGAAGACAGTTAGGCAAAAGCATGCAGTTTTCTTTATTTTTAATCATTTTTAGGGTAAAAAAAGAAGACTATTTCAAATAGGAGAGCAGAAAAGTTGACTCTGGAAGGTATACAGACAGGTAGGGAGTCTCCTGCCTAATGAAAAAAAATGGGGGTCTTGAAAGTCTCCATCAGCCCAGGTTCACAACAAAGGCTACAGGCAGCAACTATAGCCATAGCAAGGCCTCCAGTTGGTCTGCCACGTGATCCTTACCAGCTTCCCTGGGATGAGGAAAAACAATTTATTCTTCTTCAATAGCTCGGGTTGTCTTCACTACGTACCAGCAGGAGTTTCTGAAAACTTTGTTCTCGCCAGTTTTAGGGATTTAAAAAGAAACAAAATATAACACATTTCTAACTGGGGCAGGAAGAAGCCAGTCTACCTCATTAGTGAATGGAAAACAGTGTCCCCTTTGGGCTAGATCAAAAGGTCAATGTGGCTGAAAGGCCTTCTTTATTAACTAAATACCCATTACATGGGTCAAGTCCAAGGCCAGCCTGATGGGTAGGTAACTCCACATATGGTTTCATTTCAGGACTGAAATACCACCCTCTTGATCCTCCAAATGCCAAATATGGCTCCTGTGTGCCCACTGATGCCTGAAATGTGTTTTATAGGAAAAAATGTCTTTCATGGAGCAGTCAGTAATAGGTTCATGGTGAAAGCACCTTAGGTGTGACTTAAGAACACATTGAGGTGTGAATGATTGGCCTGGGCTCTCTGGAGAGGAAGCCAAAAGGCTGAGGAAAGAAAGAGGCTCTGTCTCAGATGGGAAGACAAACACGGAGAGACAAACAGGCAGAAGAGAAGATGGAGGACCAGCGGAGCCAACCTTGTTCATTTCTGTTTCTCAAAGTGAGATACCAGGTAGTTATCCGTAATATCTGGTCCATAACAAACCTCTCACTAAGTATTTATTGTTGTTTGTAATTTTTTTATAGGTCATACCATTTTGGAGATGAATCCATACTTTAATGTGGTGGTGACTCAAGCATAAAATCTAGGGTTTTGAAAATTATTCATGTTTTATGTTTTCTATCCTGCCTTCCTTGAGCCTAACCTTTTTTCATTATTCCTTAATCCTTCACATGAGAGGTTTTATACCAGGAAGAGAGTGATTGTTATTAGAAATGTAGTGAAGCCAAATTTTGATATTTAACCATATGATATGCCTGTGCCATTTGTGTTCTCATCATTACTCAGTTTTTACAAATGGAGGACTGTAAACAATGTGTTTCTATTCATAAGAAATCACCCCCACAATCTCTAATGGCTCCTCTCCAGGCACATCCCTTCCATGCATGCTTTCCTGAGTGACCTCAGCTACTCCAACACACTGACTTCCACACCAGACGTATTGTCATTCAGACATATTTTGTCTAATAAACAAAAATCACTATATTTCCCCTTATCAACATAAACATGGCTGTTCATCATTTAATATGACTATGGGTGTTTTTATCGCCTACCTAGACTGAAAACTTATTTTAGGGTCCATGTGATAGAGTGACTCTAAGAAGCTCACTGGTGATGCTTTTGTGTCTGTAGCCCTGTGTCATCCTTTCCTCCTATTGAAATAATGGGGTAGACATGGTCACTTGTATTTGAACAGAAGAAAGAAGAAGTTTCAGAATATTGTTTCCAGTGTTAGGTAACCAAAGGTTCATAATTTCTGTTTAGCCAGAACTCTCTAATTCATGCTAATTCACTGATGGATGCTACTGGCCATGCTGCCAGATGAACTATGGTAAGAGACAGAAGGAAGCTACTGTCAATATCTAGGAAGAAACAGAGGTCAGTAAGAACTTTGAGGAGCAGGTTCTTATCAGAACTCATCTGAGTGAATTTACAAATGAAATCCCAAGCAGTCCATAAATGACAACTTGATTTCAGTCTTATAGGAGGTCTTGAGGCAGAAGCATGCAGAGAATTTAAGAGATGCACAGAAATTGTGAGGTTACTTGCCTATTGTTTATGCTTTGTAAATTTGAAGTAATTTTGTTTGTAGTAGTAGCTGATTCATATATTGCACATCTTAACACCTTCATACTAACACACCTATAGCGAACAAGCATTGAAATCAATGGAGACAATGCTGTTTGCTACCAGGGAAATGCCTATTTCCTGCCCTTTCACGTGGGGGAGAGGAAGAAATGGACTTAGTAGTTAGTCTCAAAGTTTTGTGCTTATGTGATCTGAACCCAGAGGGTCAAATGAATACAAGAGACTGCTTAGGAATGCAATATCAGATGAATATGATCATTCCAGGGTCTCTGGGCTCCAAAGCTGAGTTAATTAATTAATTAGTGTTAATATGAAGAGGCCAAAGAGCAAGGAACAATGAACTAGGAGAGTGAAATGTAATATCCCTTTCCTTCTTCTTTCCTTCTTTCCTTCTTTCCTTCTTTCCTTCCTCCCTCCCTCCCTCTCTCCCTCCCTCCCTTCTTTCTTTCTTTCTTTCTTTCTTTCTTTCTTTCTTTCTTTCTTTC
>NW_026596134.1:19251850-19259925 GCF_907164565.1 Psammomys obesus | reverse complement strand
TTCTTTCTTTCTTTCTTTCTTTCTTTCTTTCTTTCTTTCTTTCTTTCTTTCTTTCTTTCTTTCTTTCTTTCTTTCTCTGAAATGAACTCAGTGGCTGGCTCTTTGATTACCTCCCCCTGAGGGAGGGGGCAGCCTTAAAATGCCACAGAGGAAGACATTGCAGCCAGTCCTGATGAGACCTGATAGACTAGGGTCAGAGGGAGGGGGAGGAGGACCTCCCCTATCAGTGGACTGGGGAAGGGGCATGGGAGAAGAAGAGAGAGGGAGGGCAGAATTAGAAGGGAATGAGGGAGGGAGCTACATGTGGGATGCAATTTGTAAATACATTGTGAATACACTGTAATAAATAAAAAATGAAATAAATTCTGGGAAAAAAGAGTGGGCCTCCAAAGTATACCAACCAAAGATGGCATGAAATGGTGCAATAAGACTAGGCAAAAATCCTTCTATCAGGGCTGGGTGCGGCATCCCAATAAAAGGAATAGTGTCCCGAGGGCAGGCAAAAGAGTCAGACGCATTTCCAGTCCCACTGTTAGTTCTACAAAAACTCTAAGATTAAACCATGGCATATTGACAGACGACTTAGTGCAGACCCATGCAGGAGCTGTGATCGCTGCTTCAGTCTCTGCAAGCACCTATGAGCCCAGCTTAGTTGATTCTGTGGGTTGTGTTCTTCTGGTGTCTTTGACCCCTCTGGTTCCTACAATTTGGAGAGAGTATGGGAAGAAATGAGTGGAATTGGAGGATACTTGGGGGGGTGTCAATGTGGAAGCCTAGTGTTGTAGAGAGTTCCAGGATTCTATGAGGGTGACCCTACTAAAGACTCCCACTAATGGAAGACACAGAACCTGAACTGGCCATCTTTTGTCTTTAGGCAAGGCTTCTCATCATGGGACTGGGACACCAACCTAGCCACAAAACCCTCAACCTGCATTTTGCCCTGCCTGAACAATGTCCTGGAGTAAAGGTAGCACAGAATTTGTAGGAGTGGCAACCCATGACCGGTCCAGCTTGAGACCCATGCCATAAGAGGGAGCACATGCCCAACACTGACAATGCCATCAGTCATATGTGACCTGAGGAGAACAAGCCTTGTTTAATAGGAGAATAGTGTGTGTTTTTATGCCCTTTGCAAATATCCCTCTTTTGGTATCATAATCCTCCACACCTGGCTATCAAGAGCTCATTGAAGTATCCCTCACTAAATTCTATCCCAAGATACAAGGAAAGTACCTTAAGGTTTTTGCTTCATCCCTGCAATAGCTGATTGCCAAGACAGAGGGATGAAAGACTACAGAAATTAGGTGTATTTTCAGTCTGAGGGTACTCCAGAGCTCCTCAAGAGATTGGCAGTCTCAGAACAAAGCACATTCAGGGCATATTTTCTCTGAACTACATTTCCTCTTCACTTTCTCATTCTGAATCATCTATAAGCAGATTCCAGTCAACCTTTGGCCTGCCACTCTTCATTCCTAAAAACAATCTAAGACAGAGGGTTAGAAACCATTCGGTTTTACTGAGTGCTGTCTTGCACAGAGACCCCTGTCATATATTGATTTTGCAGAGGTGTGGCTGTATAACATTCCAATCTTTGTATATTGATGAGAAATTTAAATGTAAGGGGACATCTGAATGAAACAGTGGACATATATGGGCAGGATGAACTGAATGGTCATGAGTTTGAGTTTTTAAACTACTGAATGTGAAGTTGAATGATTTAAATTACAAACTTCAATCTCTGCTGATAATCTTTCATTGTTTCCTGAAGAGGAGACTTGGGCATCTAGGGCGTAGATCAAAGAGGAAGAAGTGGAAGAAATTTAATTTTTTTTGACATTTGTACTACACTTTTTTTTTTTTTCTGTTCAATCCTCAAAGCAGATGTCTAAAGTTTCCTGAGCATTACAGGTAGAGAAGATTTCTCCATCCTATTAGGTTCTTTGGAATTCTTCCTAACATTGTCAGAAAATTTAGGTGTCTCTCAGTTTACACCTGCCATTTTGTGTAATAAGGAATCACTACACACCCACATTCATTTCCCCAAATGTTCTAGTTTAAGAAAATACACACCTCGTTGATAGAGGACTCAAAGCTACTTATCTGTCTGGGTATCTTTTTCCACCTCCTTCCCTCTGAATAAAGTCTTTTAAACAGTTAGGTAGGATACACTACCTTCTAAAGAATGAAATTCATTAAAGTAGAATTTTTTTTTTCTCCTGCAAGTTGAACTCATCCTCTGTGTCCCAGTGCAGCAATTCGACCCAATGCTTCTTTTCAGGGGAATAGTTTTCACACTCACTTCACAGTTTAAACCAATTTGATTTTTACTACTAATTTGCCTTATTTTAACTTGGATCTGCTGAGGTAGTTTAAGCTGCTTCCAAACACTTACTGCCTCATTAGTTGATAACTGTGGTCTAATGGCTTTCACACCAAAAGAGGGCTTCCAGGGTGTTGGACACTGGTTGAAACTGCTCTTTGCAAGCCCAAGGAAAGGAAGCCAGGATTGGATTTAATTCCATCCTTTGTTAGCTTTGGGATATTTAGCACTTATTTAAATGAAGCTGTAATTATTTTCAGTGGTGCTGATTGATGGGAAAGTCTCTGGGTAAATAGACTGAAGCCATCACATGGTCTGCATAATTGAATAAGTGCCTAGCAAGGGAGGCCGTTTCTCTGAGGCAATTCCATGGGGTTAAGTCTGGATGAACATTAAAGCCATGAAAATAGATGACATAAGCCTGTGTGTATGTGTGTACTCACACATGTACATGAGCATGCTTATGTACGTGTATGTAATATCCACCCATCTCTGTATATACACACACTTACAAATACAAATATAAAACATTAAAACCTGACTTCTTTTCTAATTTCTAGTGTATAGGTTATGATTCTTGGTTAGGATAGAGCTCACTTAGCCATCTCAAGAACAGTTATGAGTCTAAATATTAATTAATCTAACGATCTCCCCAACTTCATGTGTTGAGCTCCCGTTCCCAGCTGGTGACGCTGCTTTGAGAGGCCACGAAACATTTATGAGCAGGGTCTAACTGGTAGAAACAAGCCTTTTGGGTAGGCTTTTGAAGGTTATCCCTGACCGCTGGTTCTGGCTTCTCTCTCCACGCTTCCTGGTCAGCTGTAATGTGAATGAACTCTGCCTCATACCTTTGTCACTGTGGATGGTTCTGCTCCACCACACCATCCCCACTGTGACAGAAAGAAGCGTCTGGAACGAAGAGCAAAACCCAGCCTTTCTTTGCTTACATTGTTCTGTCAGGTATTTTGTCACAGAGACTCAAAAGCAACTAAGACACCGAGTCAAGTGAAGCTCTTTTTGGTCCTTCACAAAAGGAACCAAGATACCTATTGTGGCCACACAGACCCTCAAAAAAAGTTGAGGATTCAGGAGATTGCTCTTCCTTGCTGTCTAACCTCGATTTCTACTCCATCCTTCTTTATTTTTAGAAACTCATTTCCCTCATCTGATTTTACCAGGAAAGGTGGACAGACTGCTTCTCAATCGTAGAGGACAAATCCTATCCCATTTTGTTGAAGGTATGCAGCACAGCCCAACTCTCCTTGGGTCATAGCTCTAAGGATAAGCCTAAGAGCACTTTTTTATTTATTTATCTTTTCTAAGTAAAACCCATACAGAACAAATTGTGATCCAGGAAGGGTTTTGTTTGTTTTTTTTTTTTTTTTTTTTTTTTCTCTGATGAGATCACAGTTGGTGATGAGACTGATTCCATTTTTTGTTACTGTGGAATAGTGTTTGAGATACCTAAAACTGGAGCTATGACAGTCACCTTGAAAGCCTGAGGCTGAAAAGCCTAGGGGCTTTTACGCTAAGGACAGTTTTGCAGAAAGATAAGTTCTTTAATAGTCACCTCAGATCTGGACAGCCTATATGAGCGCCTCATGCTATTTGAGAAAATTTACTGTCTTTATTGTTGAGGCCACTCTTAGTTTGGTAGTTTCTTACTTGCCGCTGAAACCACTACCTGCCAATGCTCAAAGAAGCAATGGAGACTAGTAATCCTGCTTCCTTATGGATAGTCACTTCTGTGTGTTCAGGGTAGTTTTAATGGGGCTCAGTAGAGTTTTCTGCGTATCAGTGGTTCAATTGTCTGTATTAGTTACTTTCTAGTTGCTGAGAGCAAATTCTGTAAAGAAGCAACTTAAGAGAAGTTTGAAAGAGTGGGCAGACAGGGAAGGCATGGTGGCATGAACATGTGCAAGGGAAGACTCCTCATATCTTGGTTGGTCAAGAAGCAGAGAAAGCACGCCTAGGAGCAGCCAGTGATAACACACACAAAGACCCATTCCTGCTGACCTACTTCCTCCATGTAGACCCTACCCCCTAAAGGCTCCACAGCCCCTCAAAATAGTTCCACCAGCTAATGACTAAATGAGCTAATGACACATGAGCCTGTGGAGATATTTTATTTTATTTATTTTTAACATATTTTGCCCCAGATTTATTTGTAAAAACAGCACAGGACACTGTAGATAGTGTGTGGATAGGTATGGCATACCAGTTCATCTGTCTTTACATTGGCCTTTTCTATAGGGCATTCACAGGGGTCGAGGCACCTTTAGGAGCCTGAGCTGGGGCTGAAGACTGGATCTTAGCTGGAGCTGCAACCTTTGCTTTGGTTTGAACCTTGTAGGTTCAAAGCTACATGGAGAGCCTACTAGCCTTGGCCATGTAGCTTTGAATCTGCTTCCCATGTTTGGGGTGATTGATGAAAACCAGACTGCTGAGTTTGCAGCTGGGGCCCTTTTGCATCTTGGGCTTAATGACCTTAGGCTTCATAAAGGCCTTGATGGTGTCTACATGCACATTCATTATCTTTGTATTGTTTACCTGCATCTTCCTCAGGCCTTTTTTGTTGTGCTTCTTGGCAAAGCTCATGTTCCTCAGACACTTGGGGTCAACCCCCTTAAAGAGATTAGTATCTTTTGTGACTGGGGTTTCTTGACACCATTTCTGTGCCATTTGCAGGACTAGTTGTGTGTGGTGTGGTTCTTGGACTTGACCATGTCTGCACATTAATCCTCTGCTTCTGTAACACCTGGGACCAGAATAGCTATATAGCTATTTTCTTTTCTTATCTATCTATCTATCTATCTATCTATCTATCTATCTATCTATCTATCTATCTATCTAAATAATTTATCCACCTTATATCCTGATTGTATCCCCCTCCCTCATCTCCTCCCAATCTCACCCTCCATCCTTTCCTCCCCTTCCCCTTATCTCTTAGTCCTAAGAAAGGAGGAGTCTTCCTCCCCTACCATCTGACTCCAGCTTATCAAGTGCATCAGATTCCATAGGCCCCTCCATGGTCCCAGATTAATTGGCTCTGTTGGTCTTCTTGTAAAGATTTTGTTATTTTGTCTAAGTCCATTTATCCTTCCCTCCTCTTTTCCAGGAGACTCCTTATGCTTCACCCAATGTTTGGCTATGAGCCTTACTGTCCACTTTGAATTGTGGTTGGGTGGAGCCTCTTAGAGGACAACTCTGGTAGGATCCTATCTGCAAGCATATCAGAGTATTGTTAATAGTGATAAGGGTTGGCTTTCTTCCGTGGAGTGGTTGGGCCCTCCATTAGTTGGACATGCCCTCAATCTCTGCTCCATCTGCTTTATCTTTGTTTCTGCAGGTCTTGTAGGCAAGGAATGTTTGGATTGAGGTTTCTGTGGGTGGGTTGGTGATCTCCTCCATCCACTAGAAGTCTTAATACAGAATGCCAGGAAACCATTGTTGAGTTGTAAGAGCACAATAGAGAACCCTTTATAGAAGGAATGAATGTATGTTTAAATAGCCACGATGATGGTAGCATATAACCTCATTTGTATTACTTTTCTTTCCTTTTTATTCCAATAGAGCAAAAGTTTGAAAACTGATGAAATGTTGGGTGGAGGTTTTCCTTATGGACATCTTGGTTGGACTGGATGCTGTACCCTTTCTAGATTCCTAATTTGGACATTAAAGATATTCACGCACATGTGTGAGTACCTGCAGACATTCACTGTAAGGATTCCTAGTAATGGAGGATATGAAGTCTGGACTGGCCATCTTTTGTAGTGAGGCAAGATTTCCAGTGGTGGGACTGGGTTGCATTTAGTTGAGTTGTTGGCTGAGGGAGTCCCATGGAGAACCCTAAAGAACCAGGGATGATTGTAGGAATATGACTTCTTTGTTCAAAAACTGACAGTGGGCTCCCATTGTGAAGGACAACATTCACACAGTTCATTGAAAGTAAAGAGGTTGAGCTGGTACCTCCATGAATCCTTCACCCCTACCTTCTAATCTCTTTGGCATGGGAAGGTACACTGCAGGCTACAGAAAAACAAGCCTGGACCCCAATCTAGCCACAAAATCTTTGGCTTACAATCTGTTCTGCCTGAAAGGTGAGCTGGGGCAATGGTGACACAGAACTTGTGGGAGTGGCCAACCAATGTGTGGTTTAGCTTGAGGCCCATGCCATGAAAGGGAGCCCATGCCCTACATTGCCTGGACAGACAGGAACCAGAGACTAGATAGCTTAGAGCTCTTGGGTAGAACCAAACACTGGCAAAACAAAAACAACAAACAAACAAACAAAAAGTGGCATTCATGGTAGCTGCACGAATATGCACCAGGTCCTCTGCATATATGTAATGACTGTTATCTTGGTGTTGTTATGGGCCTCCTAACAGTGGGGGTGGGTATGTCTCTGAGTCTTTCGCCGGCTCTGTGGATTCTTTTTTTTTTTTTTCCTGTTGGGTTGCCTTGTCCTCCCTTGATATGAGGGCTTTTGCTTTGTCTTATTGTATCCTGTTTTGTTGTGTTTGGTTGTTGTCTCTTTGAGGCCTTGCTCTTTTCTGAAGGGAAATGGAAGGGGAGTAAATATGGGAGAGAAGCTGGGAAGAGTGGAGGGAGAGGTAACTGTAGTTAGGATATATTGTATGAAAAAAGAATCTAAAAATTAAAACTTTAATTAAAAACAAAAAGAAAAGAAAAATAATCTCAAATAATCTAGTTCATACATATCAAAGTAGGTTTGTAAAAACTTAGCAGAGTCTCCTAAGATTTATGCTAAAGTTAAACTTACTGCCAGTTCTAGTATTCTGGTATTTCCATTTGGGATGAAGGAGGAAAGCAGTTGTGTCTCAGGATGCTTCTCTGTTTCCATGTGGATATGAACATTAAATTTGAAAGATATTGCTGAATAACAGCTCCAATCCAATAATCACATTTGTTTGTTTTGATTTTCCCTGGAGTTTTGATTGGATGGGGGCATCATTACTTCTTGCCCTAAAGCTACCTCATTTCATCAAGGAGGAAATGAATTGAGCTGGTAGGTGGCTGACTTGGGTTGTTACTTTTTGATTATCTTCAGGTTTTTGGCCCTTGGTAGGATTATTCTACTATCAAGGAAAAAGTATTGGCAGAGAGCCTATGGTTAGAGAGGGATGAGTCTCTTTTTTGACAGTCTTTGATGGCTGTGGTAGTCTGTGTAAAAACAATAAATAATCTATGAACAACACATCTACAGTGAAAAGTTGATTGTGTTTTATTTGATCCTTTGCTTGTTGCCCTATAGTTTCCTTTTATTCTCCATTGATTAGATCCCAATGAACATTAAGAAGAAAACTTTGTTTTAAAAGAGCTCTATGCATTTTGAAAGATTTAAAAATCTTCAAACATGTGTTTGCACGTGTATCTGTGAGTGGGTTTGTACATGTGAATGTAGTGCTTATAGAGGCCAAAGGTCTAGATCCGCCTAGATCTGGAGTTACAGGAAGTTGTAAGCCATCCAAAGTGGGTGCTAAAGACAAAGCTCAGGTATATCTGCAAGAGAAGTAGTTGCTATCAACTAGTGAGCCATCTCTGTGGCCCAAGTTCTATAAACTTTATTGCCAAACATGAACCCCTCTGACCCTGTCACATTGGAGCATAGCCTTGCCTCATAGTTACTTTAAAAATCAAGTTGTGTCTTAGTCTCTCTCTCTCTCTCTCTCTCTCTCTCTCTACACACACACACACACACACACACACACACACACACACACACACACACACA
>NW_026596134.1:19128239-19251840 GCF_907164565.1 Psammomys obesus | reverse complement strand
ACACACACACACACACACACACACACACACACACACACACACACACATATATATCTTTCCAGGTAGATGTTTTCATGTATTTATAAGTCTATGTTTTCAAAGAAATTTTTTCATTAAAATTTTCATTTCATCATTTAGAGGCAGTGGTGCAGAAAATAGATTGTTCTTGTGATGAACTGTTAACTACATTTATACCTATAAAAGCTTTTAATGTGAATCTGAATAGGAAGCTAGGCGACCTGTCACATTTACATGAATGTGGTCCTCAGGTGGTGGATGGTGAGCAATATCGCACATTATTAAAGTACAGTTGTTTTTATTTCCAAGTATGCACTATTAATACACAGGAATTGTACTGTGTATTAACACAGTATTAACACCAAATGCAAACATCTTCCTTGACTCTTCAAGTATTTACAAACCAAACATAGACATTGTTTTGTGCATTAATTATATTATTAAGAAAATGTTCAGTTTTGGGTTTTGTTCTTAATGTGGTATGGTAGTTAGACAAAATAATGACAGGCAGCTTATGGTTTTTAAAAAGTAGAGGACAACTAGAAAAAAGTGTAAACTTTTTGATTGAAAAAATACAAATGATATGTAGATTGTAAATGGAAATTTATAATTTTTAAGTAATACTAAGAAATGACTTTATTTCATTGATTACAAGGCTTTTCGGATTCTTCTTGAACCCCAGAAACCTCTCCCTTTTCAATTCTTCACTGATGTTAAGAAGATGATAAAAACAAATACAGTTGTCTCTTAGAAAGACTATAGCCATCAGCAGTGCACAGCTGTCTCTCCATTTTATGGTCAACCCTTTCTGTGGGAATGAAATATAGCATTGAATGTTTTGATTTTGCAGACTCTGATGCTCCTATGCTGGCAAGAGGGTTAGATTAAATAAGAATAAAGCTGTCATGAATGGAATTTATAAGTAGATCATACTGGCATACAGAGAGGCTTGGGAAACATAAGATCAGGTCTTCAGATTATCACATTTTTCTTTTTTTTTATTGTAGCCACTTATTTTTTCAAATCCTCCTTTAGTTTTTGTTTTCAAAGGAACAAACTTGGAAGGAGCTATATATTGCTATGTGTGTGTACAGGCTAATGGTATCATGCTTGGTAGTTTTTGTCAACATGACGCAAATTAGATCTAGTTGGGAATAGAGAACTTCAATTGAGAAATTTGTCACCATCAGATTGGCTTGTGGATATCTCTGTGGTTATTGAGCATTTTCCTGATTAATGATTGATATGAGAGGGCTGAGCTTACTGTGGCTAATACTACCTCTGGGAAAGTAGTCATGAATTGTATAAGAAAGCAGGTTGAGCAAACCATGTAAAGCAAATCAGTAAGCAGCATTCCTCCATGGCCTTTGCTTCAGTTTCTGCCTCCAGGCCCTGCTTTGGCTTCATTCAGTGATGGAGTAGGACCCATAAGATGAAGTACCACTCCTGTCTCAAGTTGCTTTCAGTTTCATCACAGAAACAGAAAAATAGATAGGATAGAAATTGGTACCAGAGAGTAGGAGCTTGTTGTGACAGACCAGACCATTTGAGCTATAAAAGCCAGTTAGTGCTCACAGCTTGATGAGCTGTTGTAGGCACTTGGACCATAATGTGGAGGGCAATGCAGATGATGAAGGCCTGGCTTGTGAAGTTTCAGATAGAAGTTTGAGAGCCCATGAAAGAATCGATATTTTGTGTGATATTTTGAATTAAGAATCTGTGTTTTCTAGTTATCTGTGGCTGGAGAATCAGTGTGATTAATAAGAGGCCAAACCACTGAAGTGAAATTGTTTCTTTACTGGGACAATCGACTCTGGTTAGCTAAGGCTGAAAAGTCAGCTGTTATTAATTTGAACCCAGCTTCAAAGAGATCAAATATTTGGGGAAGTATTTCCTTCTTTTAGTGTGTTTGTTTTACCTCCTGGCCCTATATTCCCAGAATAATAACTCATGAGACTCAATATATTCTACAAATACTTAGGCCATGTAGCTAGGCTCCTCCTTGAATAGCTCATAACTTAAAATAACCCAATTATACTAATCTACTTTTTGACAGGCTGGTTACCTCTGCTCAGGTACCATGCACCTGTGATCTTCACATCTTGCTGGCTGAATCTCTCATCCCTGGCTTTATCTCAGAAATCTATCTGTCTGCCGGATGCCCTACCTCCCATTTCCTGCCTAAGCTACATGCCATCATATTTGTTATCGGCAGGTGAAGTCTCCACACAGATACAAGATATCCTCTCAACATTTCCTCAGGGTCAGCAACAAAAACTATGGCATGAGTAGGAATGAGATTAAGTAGGAGTGAGACAAGTCTGCAGTTCTAGCGGTCAGCCAAACTTAGCAATGTCAGAGTGTCTATCATGTGGGTGTTCTAGAGTCACAGAGTCTGCAGGATTTAAGGGGGTATGGAGAGGAGCTGAAGCTTGACACTATATTGCAGGGTCAGAGTTTGTGAAGAGAGGCCATGAGGGCATTGGTGGAGGAAAAACCCAGCTGCAGTGAAGCCTAACCATATTGGAGATGTCAGGATCGTGTCATGACTATTGAGGATAGCAGCATGTAGACTGGAGTGTGCCAGGCTCTATGATACTAGCTGTGTGTTTGTAAATGGAAGAGCTAGAGACATGGAGCTGCAGATGTTCTTTGGAGCACAGGGAATTGTGATGAGTCCTGGATAATGATCACTGAGCTATTTATTCTGCTGAATTTTGCTTTTACTTTGATCTGATCAGAGTTGTGTTCTGGTTATCCCCTCTGGAAGTAAGAAAGTATATGGCTTGTTTTGGAGTTTTACAGACATTTACAGTTAACAGATTTTGAATTTTTAAGAACTATTGGACTTTTAAAGTATTGAAAATTTAGAGACTGTGTGAGCATTAAAGTTGTACTGTATTTTAATATTATGATATAAATTTGAACATAATTTTGAGATAAAGAAGAAAGGAAAGGTATTGCCTAATTTGATTATGTATGTGTCAAGCTGACAATGGGTTCATTGTGCTGGTTTTCTGTTTGTTTGTTTTTGTCAATTAGACATAAACTAGAGTAAGCTAGGAAAAAGAAACCTAAGTTGAAGAATTTCCTCCATTAGACTGGATTGTGGGCATGTCTGTGGTTTCTCTTTTTGATTAATGATTGATGTTGGAGGGCCCAGTCCACAGTCCACTGTGGGCAGTGCAGCTCCTGAACAGGTAGACCTGCCTTATAAAAGAAAATAGGCTGAGCAAGCCATGGTGAGTGAGCCAGTAAGCAGCGTTCATCAGCGGTCTTTGTTTCAGTCCCTGCCTCCAGTTTCCTCCCTTGACTTCCTTCAACCATGGACTACAACCTGTAAAATTAAATAGCCCTTTCTTTTCCAAGTTGGTTTTGGTCAGTGTTTTGTCACAGCAACAGAGATGTTACTACAAAAAGTTCCCAGGCTACACCAGTAACTGTGCTCAGACATTCATTACCCAATTCGGTTCTTGGTTACCAAGCAACATTATCTGCTGTGAGTTGCCCTTGATAAGGGAGGCAGGGCTCCATCACTGTCATCCACTTTATGCCCTGTGCCATGCTTCTATGCCACAGTCTTTCCTAACCACTCCAGCCTTTGGATTTTTTTTTCAGCCCTTGGATTTTATCATCTGGAAAAAGATAGAGATGAATGCTGATATGATCTTTTAGAAAAATTTTATTTCCAATTCATTCTTTGTCTTATTCAAAAATATTTTAAAATATATTTTCTTAGAATAAAATTATTTGTAGATGAAATGCTAATAGTATTCATCACTTTCATCTTAAAGATGAGTTTTGTTTTGTTTTGAGTTGTTAGTTATGCCTATATTTCAGCTCTCACGGAGGTAGAGGTGAGTTCAAGACCAGTTCTGGTCTACAAGAAGAGTCCAGGACAGCTGAGGCTACAAAGAAAAACCCTGTCTTGGAAAACAACAACAACTAAAAGACTAAGGATAATTATACATATTTATGGAATATAGTATAAAGCTAAATACCTGTATACAATGTGTGATACTAAATTATGGTTACTATCTTTTCTGTTTTATTAAACATTTATCATTTAGCCCATTAGACAAATCGAGAATTTCTCAATATTAATAAAGTTCTTTTCTTATTGTCTCCATATCAAAACACATATACATTTTATTGTGCATTTAAGGTATACAGCATAATGTTTTGATATGCAGAATTACAGTAAACTTAACATAGTTTTTCTTCTAATAGTTGCATCTCAGGACTGTGTGTGTGTGTGTGTGTGTGTGTGTTTGTATGTGTATACTGAGGAGCAACAGGCAACTCACATCTATTCTTTCGGTAAAGCTTCAATATGTGATATAGTATTGTTTACTCTAGTCCTCAATACATTAGAACCTTGGGCTTATTATCCTCATGGAAAGGTTTATACTTTTACCTTACTCCATTTCCTCTTCCTGTACTCTGCTAACCACCCATTTTATCATTTCTAAATGTCTGGTTTTCTTTTAAAAGAATACTCATAGGAATTATGTTATGCCATCCTTCCTTTCTGGGTCCTTCTTATTCCACTTATGTATCCTCCAGGCTCATCCATGATGGCAGATTCTCCTTATTGTTTAAGAATTAACATTATTCTATGGTATTTTCATGTTACAATTTCTCATGTTACAATTCACCTATTGGTGAATACTTGGATTTTAAGTGATGCTGGTTAGTGTTTTCCGTTTATTTTAAGATCTTATTTTTTGCTCTGTGTAACAGAAAATGTAGGTTTACATTTAGCTAAACAATGGAAAACCGTATTCTGTTCACATTTATTTTACATTGTTTTCTTCCTCCCTCTTTACTTTTGTGTGTTTAGTCTACTAATCGCCTCCTTGTTAACTTGAATTATTGTAGTAATTTCTTCATCTATTCCTCCCTACTATTCTTTCTGCTATGAATTATTAAGTTGAGACCTACAGATATAGGATGATCATATGTCCTGGTTTAATACCTTTTCAATCCTGGTTTAATTTTACTTTCCTGTCATAATTAGTAATAATTCACTTTATTATTCTGAAGTTGTCTCAGATTGAACATTAAAGCATATATATGCAATTAAGTATACACTGTAAATGAATATTTTAATCAATTTTCCTTCTCATGTCCTCATAGGTATAAATCTGTGAGAATGCCTTTATTTATTTCCTTCTTACAACATAGTAGAACACTTAAAAAACAGTCTCCAGGATCTGCAGTGATGGTTCAGGAGTTATGACCACTTAATGCTGTTGTAGATAGTTGGTTTAGGTTCCCAGCACCTACATGGCTGTTGACAACGACTCTAACATCAATTCCAGAGGATCCGATGGTCCCCACCATGAACACACACGTGGTGGACAGACATACACACAGGCAAACACTCATACACCTATAATAAAATTTAAAAAAAATTCTAAAAGAAATACTTTTTCTCTAAGGGATGGGAAGATAGTTCAGCGAATAAATTGCTTGCCCTACAAGCATTATAATACAAGCATTATTACCTGAGTTTGGGCACTCAGCACCCATATAGCTGGATCATACTGGGGAAGAAGTTGTTCACCTCACATCTGCTGAAAAGCAGAGTGAAAAAGACTATGCTAGGGGCATAGCACTCTTTAGAGACACAGCTTCCTTCATGAGGCATAGACTGCAAGGACTTTAGGTAGGGTAGCAACCTCTTCAGTCAAGCCCATCTTCTAATTCTCTACTGGCCCCAATAATGCCAACAAATTATGATCCCATTAATACACTGATCCATTGCTGAAATCAGAGTCCTCATATCCAATCACCTTCAAAAAGTCTCATTAGTTGGCAACTGACCCTGCACTGTATGAGCCCTTAGGGGAAATTTCAAGCTCAAATTACAGCAATATGTGAGGGAATAGATATGACAAAAAAAAAAAAAACATAAATGAAATTCTCTGAGATCTGCTGAGAAGAAGGGAGTAGGAAATCATGGCGATTTTCTCTATTTATTCATCGACCAATATAATACACTTAATAATGAGATTCCTATAGATTCTTTTTCACTGCCATTACAATGAATTTTTGAGAACCCAAGCTTCAAAAAAAAAAAAAAATCATGCTTCTGATTTCATTTCCACTAGAATTTTCAGAACTATGCGAATTATTTTTTTCTCTACTTCCAAGTTGGTAGGGGAGAAAAATAGTGATACTGAAAATATTGTAGTATTAAGAGGACCGTACGTCCAACACTCAAAATATGTTCCACCATGTCAGCTATTATTATTTCCCTTTTGCTACTTTCCTTACTGCTGCATTAACAAATAATTAGGATATTGTTTGCAACCAATGAAAACACCAGAAATGGCCAATTCAGTCAGGATTTATATGATGTGCTGAGCATTATATAATGATCTTCTTTATTTCTTTCTGGAAGCTTCTTCCAGGCACCATTCTGCCTTCATGTGGTGGGGAGATAATTTAAACACCTTAAAGATTCATGTCAAGAGGAAGAGCAAGCACAGCCCTCCTTTCAGTTAGGGATAAGAGCCTGTCATTTTCCAGCTCCTCAGGGGACAGAAATGACCAGTGTGGTGAAAGAAGTACAGTGTGAATTAGTAAACAGCATGCTGGCTAACTTTATGTCACCTAGACACAAGTTATAGTCATCTAAGAGGAGGGAACCTTGACAGAGAAAGTGCATCTGCAAGAGTGAGTTAGAACCAATCACTAATTAGAGTTAATTAGAGATTGACGGAGAAGGGCCCAACTCACTGTGGGTGGTGACACTACTGGGCTGGTGGTCCTGGAGTCTACAAGAATGAAGGCTAAGCAAGCCATAAGGAGTAAGCCAGTAAGGAGCTCTCCTCCATGGCCTCTGCATCAGCTCCCGACCTGCTTGAGCTTTTTTCACTGATGATCAATGATATGGTAGTTTAAGCTAAATAAATTTTTTTTTCTTTCCAAGTTGCTTTTGGCCATGGTGTTTCACCATAGCAATAATAACTCTAAGACAACAGCTTAGGGAGGGAAGAAATTGCCTTCTTTTAACTGGGGCATTCTAGGCAGCAAGGTAGAAAAACACAGCACCCCCTGAACATAGCTGACAGGGCTAGATGAATTTCTGACCAAATTTAATTGTGACCAGATTGTGGGAGTGAACGTTTCAGTTTGCGTTGAGTTAACTGTTTTATTTCATGTCTCATTTTTAATGCCTCCACATAGCCCTCTCGCTTTTTCTAAATTACATGCCTCATTGTATTTGAGTTCCTTCTGCATTTGACAGCTCCATGGCTTCCAATTTTGCTTCTGCTGCTTTGATTATTATTCCTGATTTGGTTGTTGATGAGACATGTGGTTTTCTTCAATTAGCTCTGTCACTCTTACAAATGTGTGTGTCTCGCAAGTGTCCTAATTAAAGTCAGGAGGAGGAGGAGGGGGAAAAATTACAGGCAATTACAACGGTGCCATCCTCCTCTTGCTCTCTGCTCTTCTCTCCTCATCACTGGGGTGCATTCTTCTGCATCTCCATTTTGCAAGCACACTGAGCAGCCTCTCTCTTTAAAATCCCATTAATTTTTTTTCAGAACACGACGTGCAGCTGTGTCACTGTGTCATACATTAGCTTTCAGGAAACCCCATAGCTTCCATTTAGTTTTATTAAGTACAGTCCCTTCTCTGACAGTTTCCACCATACTTTTAATTCTTCCTTTGAGAAGGCAACCATCACTGCCTTCTATTTTCATGCATACTCTCCTTAGAGCTATGATCTTGTGAGTTCATTGTACTCTTAGTGGGCCTCAAAGCCCCTCCCCCCAAGCCATGGTCTTTGGAGTTCAGTTTTCTCTTCTGTGGGCTTACATCCATTCATTCGACTCACTCTAATTCAGCCCTAAGGATGTTTATTGAGCATCCTTGGCTAATTTACATGCATAGGCCTCATGCAAGGAGCTAGGACTACCAATGTGAGTAACTGAGACAAGGTTAGGTTGATGTGGCATGGTGATAAAGGTCAGATTTCACAATCAGACGAAACAGATTCAAATGGCAGCTTTGCCACATGCTAGCTTTTGGTCTTGAATAAATCACTGAGGTGATTTTTTCAATCTGCAAAATTATGTTAATAATACTTACCTGGAAGAGTTGTGAATACTGGAGATAATGTATGCAAAGTAGCTAGCTTAGTGCCTAGTATAGCTCAGTAAATGGAAGCTATAATTATTTTCACGAATAAGATATAGTGTACTTAAGGAAGTAACCATCTACGGAAAGAGAGCGAAGAGCAAATTAACTTCTATAACATATTGTTAATATGTGTAATAATGGAAGAATGTAGGTGGTAATGAGTTATACTCCCTGGGGCTGTATATATGCTTTCCTACACATTCCTTTATCATTTCCCACTACTTCATTCTGTTCCCATCTCCTCAGCAAGTTTCAGTCAACCTACTCCTTTCCATTTCTGTTCTCTCTCTCTCTTTCCTTCCCCTCTCTGTCTCTGTCTCTCTCTCTCTGTGTAGAACACAGAACAATCTTGGATGTTGCTCCTTAGGATCTCCTACCATCTTTTGTTTCCTGAGACAATTTCTTTCATTGGTCTGGAGTTCACCAAATAGGCTACACTGTACTGGCTGGTCACAGAGTTTCAGGGACCTGTCTTTGCTTTCCCAGGATTGGGGTTATAAGTGTGTGTCACCATGCTTGTCTCTCTTCCTCCTTCCCAGCTTCTTTTTCTTCCTTCTTTTTTCTAATGTGTGTTTTGGGGGATCAAACTTGGGTTCTCACGTCTATTTTCATTTGCTCCCTGTTTCCCTGGGAAGCTCATCGTTTAGGCTTTTTCTCAGCATTTAATTTCCAGCTTAAATCTAACCCTTTAGAGGGCCTTCCTATTACCTTCCAATCTGAAGTAGTCTCATCAATTTTCTCTTGTTATTTTGAAACATTTATGATTCTTTACATTGTAGAAATGATCTGCAATTATCTATCAATTTGCTGGTTTATATATTAATTTTCTGGCTCTCCCTGTAATTATATAAATACCATAGAGAAGGAACTCAGTCTTGTTTTTGCATAGTCCAGCTTCCCTAGTGATGTAGCATCTGTCTAACAAATATGGGGGACTGAACAGTGGATAGAGATGTAAGCCAGAGAGTAAACTCAAGGAATCTTGAGTAGCAGATCTGCAGTGGCTGCTGCTATTGACAACTACCCAGTGCTGTCATTATGACCTTCTTTGTCTAAGACGAGAGGCCAAGTTGATGGGAAAGTCACAATGTGGCATCTGACTTTGTACCACTCAACTTGGGAAATTTTTCAGATCATATGATCACAGTTAATTATAAATCTAAGTTTTATCACGGTCTATGAGAGAAAGATATGGCTAAAGAACATAATCTGATGTATTGCCATTCATCTTTAGGCTTCGGCAGTGTCAGAAGCTCAAAAAATTTATCCTAGCCTCTTAGTGTTTTAGACATTTGTGACTTTGGCTATTTAAGTTGTAGCACAGAAATGGGAAATTTTCATTTATACACAGGAAGCATTTTAGATGAACTATACACTTTTCAAAACAATATTGCCTTAGCATGCACTGAGGAATCATCTCTTTGAAAAAGATGGAGACCATTGCTAAAACCCACAATCATTCAGAAAGGATCCAACCCCAATCTTATATGTTTATAATACAGCTCCCTCACCTAAGGCTCAGGGATCATTGCGGAAGAGGGGGAAGGAAGATTACAAGAGTCAGAGGAGCTGGTTTGCTGTGAGATTGTGTCTCCTAGAAACGTCAAGACCTAAAGCCATGAAGACTCACCAACATGACTGCCTGAATATTAGCTGAACAAGAAGAACAACCACAGACCTGCTAACATGGATGTGAGAAAGCCGTGAAGCCTTAACCGTACACGAAGAACTACAGGCGACTAACAAATGCTGAGAGCAGGAGAAATAATCTTCCCCAGGCAAGAACACACGAATTAGCTATCCAATACCAAACGATGACCTCTGAAAAACATACAAGTAATAAACTCACAAATATACAAGTAATAAACACACAAGTAACAAACATACAAGTAACAGACTCTCAGAGATCCCCCTGCCTCTGCCTCCCGGAGTGTTGGAGTTACTTGAGTGTGTCATCATGCCCAGCTGTGTGCTGTTCTCTTTAACTGTCAACTAGAATCATTTGAGAAGAGAGTCTCAAGAGGGTTTGTTTACGTTGCTTTAGCTTGTTTGCATGTCTGGAAATGGGTTCATTGTAATTTATATGGGAAGACACTGCCCAGTGTGAGTGGCACCATTCCTTAGACAGAGGGTCTTGAACTGTATTAGAATGGACGAATTGGAGTTGAATTTAAGCAAGAAAGCAAATGAGAATGTATGGCACTCTCTTCTCTTGCCAGTGGGTGTGACTAGTTGTTGAAGCTCCTGCAACTATTTCTTTCTTGATACTATAGATTGTATGTTGGAGCTGTAAGCCAAGGAAATTCCTTTCTCCTATAAGCAACTTTGTTTTTCTTTTTTCCTTTTGTCAGAGGTGTTTCACCACAGCAGTAAGGATGAAACTAGAACAGGCCATAGACAATAGCAGCTTTGGGATATTTAGCATTGTCATACAGGTAAGTCCTCATTTTATAACAATATTTTGAGTGTAAGTTGGGTTGTTTGTGGAAATTTTCCCGATCACACATAACCTTTTATTGCTTTTGGAAACAGACCCCAGATGTTCAACAATAGAAGTTGATGTAAACCAACATAAGCCAAAGATAGTTGTCTACCATCTTTGGCCATAGACGGGGCATAAACAATCTCTGGCATGCCCTGGTTCTTTCATGGGATTTTTCAAACCTGTACTAGGAGAAACACTTTTGTATTCAAGTCAGGCAGCTGTTAGAATGTGAGTTCGCTGATCCCAGAAGTCACACTTGGTACCATGTAGAGGAAGAATGTTGAAAGCAACAGAAAATAAGAGCTTATAGCCAAACAGAAGCAGACATATGAGATCCAGTAGCACTTGAATGCCTGACTTGCTCAGCCTAGCCATACTGTTGTCTGGGCAGGATGCATGAGCCCAGAACTTTAGGTTTGTTCTGCTTAAAGCAGTTTGAGTATGAGATAAGTAATCAAGGAACACTTTGGTATCATAAATCCAAATTCATGCCACAGCATGAGTAAAGACAGAGATTGTCATATCTCTCCCAGGAAGTAAGCATAATGAAAATCATTGACAATATGTTAAGGCTAGGGAAAGTTAGAAACACAGGACTAACTATGAAAATAATGTAGAAATAATGAGACCCCAGACAGAAATGGAGGGCAGTGTCTTCCTGCAAATGGAGAGGACAAATGAGGACAGCATCCTCACCTACATGGGCCATGTAGGGACCAACCAGTCCTATTGAGAGGAGCTGCCAAATCTTGTTATTGTGGGTTTCTAATACCTAAAGGCTCATCTATGCAGGAAAGCTTTTAAGTTACCTACCCAATGTTTGCTTAATATCTAAATTATTGATGTTATGAACCTATCTGTGACTTTAAGACACAGAAAATAACCATCATTCTAAATATTTACCTATACATGATAAAAAGCCTATACTTTTAATAGAGTGAACGTCTTCAAATACATGGGCATTGATTGTAGACTCCAGTGAGATCCTTAAAACTCTTTTATGATTTAATTATGAACATAAGTCTCTGGAAGTTTTCAACAATGCTTTAAACCTGTCAGAGTACAGGCAGAAGGCACGCAAAATAACACAATGTAAACAAATTATCGTACATAGAATAAAACTTATTACCATAATGCAAATAATGCCAATTGAAATATATCTTTTCATGCCTCTTTAAAGACTTATTTTCATGTTTATTCTTATTTATAATTTGGATGCTATTATAAGTCTTGTTTTTATTTTTATTCTTACATTAATATTGGATCCTTTCCAGAATCTTTCTTTGAGGCTTATAGTAAATTTACCCCATATATACTACTTTGTTTTCATCCTACTCATGATAATCTAAACAAACTCAGCTGGAAATCAATGTCCTTTTAGACTCACCAGTCTAGAAGGGTATGGCTGTGATGGAATACCAGAGAGAACAACTTAAGAAGGAAGGGCTTGTTTATTTTGATTCATGATTTCAGAAGGTCTCAGTCCTTCATGATTGTGTAGGTATGTCAGCTGGAAACAACCTGACCCATCCTGGCAGGAGTGTGTAGTATTGACTTTTACATTGCAGCTGACTGGGAAATGAAGAAAGCAGGTGGGAAGAAGGTATCTCCTTCATAGGCTCATTCCCACTGACTTTCTGCTACTAACCAGGCTTCATCTCTTACAGCATGTCCAGTCTTCAGAAAGGCTCCACAAGGTGTGGATCAGTCATTTAAAATGTGAGCCAATGAGGGAGCAGCCTGGATCCCAGCCAAAATAGATAGTGACTGAAGGGTTGCACAGGATTACACCTGAACATTGGGAAAATTTGAACTTGACTTTTTTTGATCAACAGTAGAGCTGGGGACTACTATTTCTCTTTGAAAGTTATGGATTCAAACAGATTCTTCTGGGTGATGTTGGTGGTATGGTGCCGAGTGTAACAGCCTTCCCAATAGATTTTCCAAATCTAAGCTATTTTCCAAATAGTTTGTATTTATGCCTTCTACTTTTCTTTAGGTATAAGTTCTCTTTTTTTTTTTTTGAATTTTATTTTTTTCGTATCAGTTACATTTTATTAACTCTGTATCCCAGCCGTGTCCTGATCCCTCTTTCCCTCCCAGTCCCTCCCTCCCTCCCTCATCTCCACCGTACCCCTTGCCAAGTCCACTGATAGGGGGGACCTCCTCCCCATTCATCTGATCCTGTTTTATCAGGTATCTTCAGGACTGGCAAGTTCTCATTTTTCTAAGACCTTCATCATATTGAAATTTATTCTAAGTTCAATGTATATTAAAGTATATCAAATTATTACTCCAAAGTCTCATAAATCCAGTTGCTCATCAAGCTTGTTTGCCATCTTTATCAAGTCCCAAGTTACAGTGTGACAAAGGGATTTTTCAGCCGGCTGGTTTGAGACTTCCTTGCTTTTGAAGGGAAGCCTGAGTTCAGCAGTCTCCCTCAGCTGTCTTGACAAACATTTCTGCTTCATTGTCCTTATACTCCGGGCTCCATTGACTTTCTGTAGACAGACATTCACATTAAAATGGGCAGGTTTCATTTATGGGCCCTATATGAAACCATCACTTCATTTCTTTAATGTAGGTTCATCAACCTTTCTTATTCCTATAGGAATTCTGGCACAGCTCCATAAGAAATTCAGCATGGGTGTGAAAAAGTTCAAATGGCTAGTTTCTACTGCTCCATGGAATGTGTAACTAGAACATTCTGACAATGACCTGAAAGAGGAGTAAGAACATTTGTCTGTTTGTCTAGTTGGCGAGGAAAAATCATAGTTCCTTTGGGAGTGACTGCAGAGTATGGAACTCAGAAAGATGGCCAGCCAGGCACTCTGTCCAATTCCACTGACCAGTTACTGCTGACAGCTTCTGGTGCCAGCAGAGCCAGGTTTCTGTCTCAGGTATTTCAAAATGTCACACTTTCTCCAATTCTGACAGTCAGCCCACAGCTTGCCCTAAATGTTTCCACTTTATGCCTGGAAGTTAATAGGAGCATGGCTTGTTACATGCAAAACACATTTGGACTAATAAAAAATGGATGAGACCACCTGGTGAAATTTCTCTTAATCTAGACCTTGGGCTCATTTCTGCCCCATTTATTCAAGGTTGGGGCTGAATTCTACTTGCCAAGTATAACAAGTGTGATCATTTCTGTTTGATTTTCTTTATTTCTTTTTTCTTCCCTCTCTCTCTCACTTTTAGCTCGCACGTTTTTCTGACTTTAGTCCAAGCGAATACCCGTGGAAGCAAATGTAGACCCTAGTGTTTAAGAATGCTTCCTAGTCATTCAACTCTGCCGGTAGGTGGCAGTAGAACAGCACACAAAAAATTGCAGTGCTCAATAGTCAAGCTGAGGATGATGATGGTGATGATAAGGATGATGATGACTATGACAATGACAATGATGCAGTGATCACTCTTAGAAAGCACTGCTTGATTTTAACATAAACTTACTGATGTTTTCTCTTTAATTTTTACAATAAACATGAGATGAAAAGTATGGTTATTTATTTATTTGTCTGTATTTTGGGCAGGAATAATCAAACTCAGAGCTGTGAAGGATTCACCCAATTAGCCCAGCAAATTATTGCCAGAAGAAGTCCTGAATTTTGGCCTTGACATCCAACTCAAGTCTTTTTATTTCCTTGCATGTGTTTCCACAGAACATCTAATTTCCTTGCATGAACATTAGATCTTAAATTTAACAATGAATTATATCTGACCCTCAGGATAAAAGAAAGAGGCAGAGTAAGGCGTGCATATATAAAGTTAAAATAGAAAGTGATTACTCCTGAAAAAGTTGGAGAAAAATGTTTTAGGTCAACATTTGTGAGCCTCTTTTGTGTCCAGAATACCCAGTGTGATGAACACCCGGCTTTTGTAATTTCAGAGTCTATTCCTTGCACGTCATTTTGCACAGGTAGGTGCTCTTAGAAGCCCAACCCTCAGCGCACCTGAAATAACATGGAATGGCCTACTGCGGAGACAAAGGGTTGCAGGAGTGATCAGTGCCTTATGCTGGTGCATAGCTTCACAAAACGGAGGGAGGGAAAGAAGCGGTATATGAGAGGGCAAGAGGACCACCCTAAGGATAAGAACGTTTCTCTCAAGTGTTACTCTGCAGTTAGCATCAGAAGCAAAGCAGGGCCCTAAGGATGGAAGGTTTGTGGGTGGCATGAACAATGACTCACACTGAGGCGCCTGGGCTTAAGGGAACTGGGAATTAGAGAGAAGTTATCTTTACTTCTGTTTTTTTTTTCTCTCCATATTACTTTTGAAGCAAAATGAGTCACACACCTCCTTCCCCCCAACCCCTGCTTCTTTTTTGGGAGTGAGTGCAGTGCTCATGATTTGCGTCTTAAGCGTGCCAATCGTAGTGTGCTAGAAGCACAGCCTCTTATTAAAGTAGTTGAGAGATGTTACCAAGACAAACGGGGCTGACGTAGTTAAACTGTAGAGACTGGGCGTTACCACTGAGGACATTTGATTAGGCAGCACAGGCACAGGGCAGAGGAGGCATCTCACTAGTTGGGGGTAGGGTGGGGAATGTAGATTTTTTAAAAAACGTATTTTTATCCATTGTTGGGTAAAAATAATGACATGTAAAGTCTGGCTTTTGAGCAGTTGTGTATAGTAATTTTGTTCTTGGCCAAGGGTTATGAACTCTGAATGCTCCCAGCACAGGAAACTCTCAAGATAAGAGAACAATGCAGGCTCCCCGCAGTAGGGAAAGATTTGCATTAAAACTGGAACAGAGACATCCACTGAGACTTGAATACAAAGAATTCTGTCAGGTCATGGGAACTCGAGATGGCGTCTAAATGCAGAAACCACGGTGTGGCTTCATAAACATACTAAAATCTATAGTCCTAAAGAAGCAATACAAGAAGAAGGACTCTAGGGAAGATGCTTAATCCTCAGTCAGAAGGGTAAACTGGATAGATGTCAGAGGCTGGAGAAGACAGGGAACAGGACAAGAGCCTATCACAGAGGGCTTTTGAAAGACTCTACCCTGTAGGGTATCAAAGCAGATGCTGAGACTCATAACCAAACTTTGGAGGAGAGTGCAGAGAATCTTATGGAAGAAGGGGGAGATAGAAATGCCTGTGGAGACAGGAGCTCCACAAGGAGGCCAATAGAGCCAAGAAAACCTGGGCCCAGAGGGGCCTGCATAGACTGATACTCCAACCAAGGACCATGCAAGGAGAGGACCCAGACCCTCTGCTCAGATGTAGCCCATTGCTAGCTCAGTTTTCAAGTGAGTTCCCTAGTAAGGGGAGCAGGGCTGTCTCTCACAGAAACTCAGTGGCTGGGTCTTTGATCACTTCCCCCTGGGGGGTGCAGCCTCAGAGGAAGACAATGCAGCCAGTCCTGATGAGACCTGATAGGCTAGGGTCAGATAGAAGGGGAGGAGAAACTCCCCTATCAGTGAACTAGGGGAGAGACAAAGGGGGAGAAAAAGGAGGGAGGGTGGGACTGGGAGGAAACGAGGGAGGGGACTACAGCCAGGATACAAAGTGAATACATTGTAATAAATAATAAAGAAATAAAAATTAAAAAATAAAAAGGAACCTCAAATTCTATGGAAAATGTTGTATAACTAAAACATCATGATTATGAGCATTTTAACTCTCTTACAGAACCCCTACTTACCCCTTTATTGATAATTAATTTCTAAGAAAGTAGTGGACAAAATAATGGGTTTCATTATAATATTTTCATATATGCATATTATTGTACTTGGCTTTTTTGTATTAAAAATTAAAAGCAATATTTTGTGTATATGAGTATTTGCATGCAGGTATGTGTGTGTGCCACGTGCAATAGTGCCTGGAGATGCCAGAAGGAAATACCAAATCTCCTGCGTCTGGAGTTACAGATGACTGTGAGCCACCATGTGGGTTCTGAAAACCAAACCATGGTCTCCTGCAAGAGTAGTAACAATTTTCTACTGCCAATATATCTCTCTACCTCCTCTTTTTGTATTTGTATTTTTTTTTTAACCACTGTGTAGCTCTTAGCTGGCCTTGAACTCAAGTACTAGGAGTATAGGACTTTGCTAATCATGTCTGGCTTTTGCCTCTTCTCAGCAGACCTGAAGGAGAGAGAGACCTATTTGTTAGTGGCAAACAGGTTCTGGACTTTTTGCATCTACTTTCCTATTGTTTATATTATTCAATGAATATCGGTTGAGAACCCATTATGGGCCTGAATCTCTTTTACTGGTCCCAACAATGCTTTTCATATAAAACTCACAGCCCATGCTGTTGTGGATATGATGGCAGAAATGAGCACTGACCAAACCAACATGTGTGTGTGTGTGTGTGTGTGTGTGTGTGTGTGTGTGTGTGTGTATCTTAATGGGCCCGGTCTCCTGATGCTTTCATGGGTACTATGATTTCAAGCTGGCAAAGGCCATGTTGTACCTTGAAGATGGAGTTCCACAACAGATATGACTTTGCTTTTGGGGCAGCAGAAAAGGGGATAATAGGTCTGAACTTAGGAGAAAGTCAAGACTGACTTTCATTATGTGTGTGTGAATGTGAGTGTAGAGGCCGGAAGTCAGTGCTGGGCATCCTCCTCCATTACCCTCTGTCTTATTTTCTTGAGACAGGGTCTCTCACTGAACCTGGTGATTGCCAGCTTTCTAGACTAGCTGCGAATCTTCCTGTTTTTAGCACTTCCAGTTTTAGAGTCACATGTATATGTGTGTGTATGTACATACACACACACATATATATATTCACAGATTATATACAGTCACAAATAGAGATATACATACATGTATCCATGACTCTAACACTGGAAGTGGTATTTATGTATATAAACATATATATATACACATGTATGTATGTATGTATATATGTTCCACCATGCCTGGCTTTTTATGTGGGTGCTGGGGATCAGAATTCAGGCCCATGCTTGAATGGCAGACACTTACTTTATCAACGGATCCATCTCCCCAGCTCCCCATGACTATAATTTTTTCTGATGCTTGGAGTCATGAAAAGGACACAGTCATTTTGGTGGCAAACAGAGATAAGAGTAGCATTTCAGAAAGGAACTTCTTGAAGCAGCTAGGAAGACAAGGGCTGGTGCCTCCAATGTACCTAACAAGGGGTGAGTGGTGTCTTAGAGGGTGCTCTGTCTGCACAGGGAGCAAAGTAAAAGTGGGTTATTTAGAGACAGCTGTTGGGTAACTGGAAGATGGCATGGAGGAAGTGTGTGTAAACAGGTAAATGTAGCTCGCAAGTGGTTTGGAGGAGGGAGGTTTGGTTTCCTCCCCACAAGGTGTAGGGAGGAGAGCACTATTGCTATTATACTTTAGAGGTGGAGAAGCAGAAACTTGTTGGTTTATGATGCAGAAATATTCTTGGTTACTGATGAAAAAAAACAACAACACCCCAACTCAAAGCAGTTAAAGTGAAAGGGTTTATGGCATAGGATTGTTTCTTTCTTTGAACATTTCACATTCCCTCCCACACTTTTCTTAGGGTCCTTGAGTAGGATGGTTTCGTCTCCACTGCTTACGGCCTTTTTTCTTCTCCCAGACTTAGACACTTTTGAAAAGGATGGAGATGGCATACCTCCTCATCTCGCCTCCTGTATGAGCATCAGTAGCCAGTGCCCTCTTGCTAGTTTTGATTTACTGGTCACTTTTGGTTTTGTATTAGGGAAAGGAGCAAAGTTTCTGCTTGTCATCCTCTAAGTAAGTTTTTTTTTCCACCTTCCTCATGCTGTGACCCTGTAATACAGTTCCTCATGTTGTGGTGATCCCCTCAATCATAAAATTATTTTATTACCACTTCATAACTGCAATTTTGCTACTGTTAGAAATGATAACGTAAACAGCTCATGTGCAAATATCTAGTACGCGACCCCTGTGAAAGGGTCATTCGATCCCTGAAGGAGTTGTGACCCACAGGTTGGGAACCAGTGTTCTAAATGCTTCTTCCACACATGTCTTGGAAAATAAAATAGGAAAATAAAAGAACTCACTGTCTGTTTTTTGATATGTCTTCCCCTATCATATAGATATTGGCATAGGCATACTTCCGTTTGGGTGCTTTACAAATGCTACACATTTGACCCCACAGTCCCTGGGCTAGGTATTTGCAGCAGTAGGGTTGATGGTACTGATGTCTTGCCATCTTTGGTGTAGGTGACTTACGTGAACTAACCATCTCCTAATCTTCACTGTCTTTCACAGGCATCCACTAGGCATGGAGCACACATTCTTCTGTGGCAGAAGCTCCGTGCTGGCAGGGCTTTCCATCTGAGCCTCTGCAACGGAGACAGATGATGTGCTTGCTGATTGCTGTGATCCCATTTGACTTTGGTATTTCTCAACTTTGAGAAGAATGTCCCGAGGTTAGAGAGTTAGAATGAAGTAGGAATGCAACATTAGTTTTGCATAATGTGCTTCACAGAGAACCATGTTACGAAAATTCTACAGCTAAAAGCAGAGGCCCAATGGAGGAAAAACTTTGGAAGACAGCTTGATTCAAGCATCTGTAAAGAGTGGAAGCTGTAGAGAGTAATTCAAGGACACAGACCAAGAAGAGCACTGTTTGCTGAGACTTTTTTTTTTCCCCACCCTGATTTGCTTTGAGAAAAAGAGCTTCTGACATCCAGCAACTCTGGTGCCAGGACTTCAGGAAAAGGAGATTCTGATGAGAACAGATAAAAGGAGCTTGTCTTAAGTACTGCCATTTTGACTTCAGACTCCATTTTACCTAAGCTGACCAAGCAACAATAGTTCCCCAAAAACGTACCTGTTACCAACCTCCTCTCTAAGCAACAATAATTACCCATAACATACCTGTTACTAACCCTCTCTCTAAGCAGCAGCAGTTACCCAAAACATAATGCCTGTTCCTAACAACAGAAATAACAAATGAGTTTGATTGGCTGGGCAAAAACACTTATATTCAATATCAGTTGACAATGATGAAACACTTGGGAAAGTCCCTAATCTCCAAGCTCTGATTGGTGAAAATTTGACTGTAACTTGGCCCAGATGCTTGTGGGTCTTATGTATATAAATCCCTACTTCAGCCTCTGCTGGGGGCTGCCAGAAGAAACAGGGATCTGAAGTCCTTGTCTGGGGGTCCTGATTGATCAGTGACTCTGTTTAATAATAAGATATTTTGCTGTTTTACGAGCCCACTGGTGTGTTCTGTCACCTTCCTCATGGCACACAATGGGCACAGTGTAACGGCATAGAGGATGGCAGGTGCACAGAATGAAGATGGGGCGGGGGCGTGTTATCCTGAGCCAAAACATCCTGGCTTGACGCTTAGCTTTCTCAGCTACTGTGTTAGATAAAAATCCTGATGCATACTCCAAACTCCAGCTCTGTGGACAACAGCTTCTTGCAAGAAACTTGAGGCAGAGCTAGGCACAAAATGAGATGGGTCAAATCTTAAAGGAATGGGGCTGAGGATAATTATTACTTATGGTAACTATGGGCAACAGGCATCCAAGCAGAGCTTCTTTAAGAAGCCATAGTTAGTAAATGTCAAATTAGGGTTCAGATCTAGACTCTAACTCACATCTATGTATCTTCATAGTAGTCACTGCAAGAAACTCAATTCCAAACAGCATGATCCAATGGAGGACTTACAGGTTATATTCATTGCTTTCTTTAAGACTTTCACAGAGATGCATTCAGCCACGTTCCTAGAAATGCCTTGGGCACTGGGATACAGAACTTCTTAGTTGCAGAGAGAGGAGATACATGTTCAGGTCACACAGTTATTCAAACTAATGGATTTGAGCTAAGATTTTTCCCAAAGTCCCATTCATGTACAGCACTCGCCCAGTTCCCAGGCATGTTTTTGGAGCATTCTGTTGGCCCTTTTACCTCTAGTCTGTGCTCTTAAATTTCTTTCCTTTTTCTTCTCTCTGTGATGCTATCTCACTTCCCCTCATACATAGCCGCCGATCTCAAGTTCCTGGAGAGGTGGGAATTTTCAGAGCGAGAGGGATGGAAACCATCTTCCCAGCTTCGTTTTTGTGTAGGCTGAGGTACCCTGAAGCATATGAACATGGTCAGAGCTCACAATCACCTATGAAGTGCATCTTCTCATGTGCCCAGGATGTAGCAGGGAGTAAGCGTCTTCTTAGCCTCAAGTGGTCACCACAGGCTGACTCTGTCAAGTGTTAAATCATCTCTATTTGATGAATGGGAAGCTGTGGCTGGGAGAAACATTTTCCCCAAGGTCAAGAGATTAGCAAAAAGTATAGCCAGAATTTGGACAAATGTGTGTTTGCCTACAAATCATGCTTTTAGCAACTCTACTAGGACACAAAAGAAATGACTATTAGGGGCCTGCTGGCTTCTGACAAGTCTCCAATTCTTGGCTATGTCCACTCCAATGTCTCTAGCATATATAGAAGCTTCTAGATGTCACACAGGAGAAACAGCAGTAGATCTGTGTAACAGTTAAGCAATTATACCAAGCATCTTCCTCCTCTGGTATATTTTCACTTCTTCATAGAAAGGAGATCATTCAAATGACTCTTTTCTCCACATGTTACCACACTGGTGCTAGGAAGAGACTTTTTATTTGGCTTCCATTGCTTTAAGGAGAACAAACCAAGTGGAAAAGATAATGAACAAGTTTGTGAGACTCTTTTTTTCCCCCCCCCCCCCCCCTGAACTGATTGTATTTAATAGTTTTGTAGAGTGCTACAAAATAATGTGTCTGTCAGAACACTTTCTGCACAGCTTCTTTCTGGCCAAGAATTTTTTGAGAAAAGAAAACTATAAATAGCTGACGATAAAAGAAAATTGCTGCTGTGATCTTCGAAGAAAGAAAGGGAAAATACAAAGCGCCTCCCTGAGAGGTTTTCAAATCAAAATTATGGATCCTCTCCTAGGGCCGAGGATTGCTGCTTTTTGAAAGATAGAAAGGGTGAAGGTGGGATGACTGTCTCCCCTCTCTTGTTTGTTTTCAAAGATGTTTTGACTTAGTTGCTTTTATTGTATTAGATTCAGAGCTCTTCACATCCATTAGGCATTTTAAGTAAGTTGAATTTTCTGGAAAGGTAGGTAATTTACAAGTGGAGATTCATTATTCACGAGGCAATCATGTCTGTTTGTGTTAGTTCTCCGTTTAAATTTGCATCTCTCTTTTATTCTCCTGTCCTCCCTTGCCTTTTGAAGAGTCATTCAGGGTGGGAGAGAGATAAGCATTATGGTGCAAGAAAAGAATTGGTACAGGTTTGTTAAATACACGATGCTCTTTGTTTATTTCTCATGAGTAAATCACATCTAGCTGCCTGCCAAATGTGTGTCATTGTTTAAACTTGGTGTTTTTATTACCCAGAACCAACTGTAATGTTTGTGAAAACAGAATGTGGAAGGAGAAATTTCTCCATGAGACGATCTCTTTTGCTCTAAGTAGAAGTTTCTCTCTCGTTTGAAATGCCTTTCTTATTAATTGGAAGTGACTGAGCCACAGCTCAGGGCTGTTGTCTCTGCACTGGATATCACACCAAGTTCTATTTACTGTTTTCAGTTGGATATAAAAGTTAGTTTCCAGAGGTTGTGTTAGATAGAGGTGGCCTAGGAAACTGATTTGTTCATTCAATAATGACACATGACTTTGGGTTTTATGGACCCAATGATATGCAGGTACATGTACACTTTACTATTGGGCTGCACCTGCCTTCTGTGCTAGGAACTGTGCCTGCCCCCATGGACAGAGCACAGGAACTGACCTTAGACTTGAAAGGCTTGGTGGACTTCTGTGGAATTACGTCAGGATGGGAGGTGAGAGTCAAGCAAGGAGAAGCCACATGCTTCTGAGATCAAAGTCACTATGAAAATTTGACACGGAGAAGGGAAAAACAGAAGAAATTTGAAAATGAGAGAACAAATTCAGAGAAGAAACTTGACCTGAGACATTTTAGACATAGATCTGTGACACAAACATTTCCTGTATTTTTCAAGAAAAAAAAAAAAAAAAAAGAAATTAATTGCCTCCCAGCAACGCTAAAGTTCGTAGTTTCCAGCTGCAGCATCATAGTGCAAAGAGAGAGACTGATAGCCAGAGCAAGTGGCACAGGTGAGGAATAGGGAGGAGAGTCGAGCTTTGCACAGATGAGTTGGCCTGGCTATTTGAGCAAGTTCAGACTGAGTCAAATGGAGCTCTCCCCTGGATTTAGTTTAGCTGTCATATCTGGGTCCAGTTAAAAGGCACACTGCATGAGGAGGTAGAGAGGGAGATGTAAACTGAATTCTGTTTGCAGTCATTTAATTTATCTTATCAGTTTATTTGTACCTCATTGTATTTATCAATAAAAGTAAGGATTTCTGATAGATCGCGTGTAATCTGACAGGGCCTAGCTAAACTGTGACATGGATCTGTCTGTAATTAGAATTCTTATTATTTGTTTAATAAGCCAAGCAGTCAACACACATTTACTCTGCACATTCTTCAGGTTCTGTGGTGGGGATACGAGGAAGTGAAAACTTGGTTCTTGTTCAGAATGCCCCCGTGAGACAAACTGTGGCTTTTCTGAGACATATGTCTAACATAATTCATGGCATACAGAAGTCCCACCACAATGGCTGCCAGACGATAAAGAGATATTATTTTATATCCTGTTAGCATTACGGCGTTACCAGGAGGTGTAAGACATGTTACAGGATTTCCAGTGAGTTGGCTTCGGGCAACAATGGTATGGAAATCTTTTGCAGGGAAAGGGAATTTGCCTTACGTGGCTGGTCATCAGGTCAGTTCCTTTAGGATGATGGAGGTAGAGAGCCATCTGTTTCAAAGCTTAAACTAAAGGACAGCACAAATCTTATTTGGCTGAGCTCTATCCACCACAAGTGTCATAATTCAGGCCTTTGCAGACTGGATTGTAGAATGGATCACAATGAGACTTTGGCGACAGAAGTTTGAGAGCTGTTGGGGGAAAGCAGTACACATCTTCCACACTGGAGAACAGACAAATTTATAGACTGTTCATGACTTATGCTGCTTTGATTTATGATTTTTCAGCTTTGGTGTAAAAACAATATACCTCTAGTAGAAACTCTACTTTGAATGGTGAGACTTTCCTCAGACAGCAACACTCACTATGATAGTCTCTAGCTATGTTTGACTGTCAACCACATGTTTATGGATAAAATAATCGTAATCAACTGTATTCTTTAGTGTGCAAATATACTTCAAGTCATGGTGTTTTATAGACTAGGTATGAAAAATTATTAGAGATTATAGATTCCAGGGGTTTGAAATGTCCTCCTAGAAGCACAGGTGTTGAGGGCTTGGTCTGAATTAAGCATATACACAGAAGTGGGACTTTTGAGAGGTAATTGGATTAAGAGGGCTCCTGACCTCATGAATGACTAATGCATTTATGGATCCAGAGCTTAATGGGTTTGGCTTTTGTTACAAAAGTGAACTCTGCCTATGCTCTACAAGTACCATGAAGTAAGCAATTTCATTCCACCACATGCTCCCTGACATGATGCTCAGTCTCATCCCAGGCCGAAAGTGATGGGATTGATCAGCCATAGACTAAATACCCTGAAATCTGGAAATAAAACAAACATTTCCTCTTTTTTATCATCTCAGTTATTGTATCACAGTAATAAAAAAAACTGAGTGGCACATATGTTTTCAACCTACTCTGGGCTTATTGAGACCCCATCAGTGAAAGATAATTTGTATTTTGTTTCTCAGAGTATGTGCAACTGACGTATATACTTGACTTTGTAGTTAGTTGTTCATTAAATATGTGTTAAATTTGAGCCATATCCCCATCTCTTTTCCTTTCTTTCTTCTCACTCTCTTTGCTGAAACTTCTATAGACCAAGAGCTGTGGTAGATGCTCAAGAAACAGAAATGAAGTGAAAACAGAGTCACCATTTGTTGTTTGTTTGGTGCTCACACATGTGCGCGCATGTATGTGTGTGTGGGGTCTGGATCAGTGAAAGATGGAAACATGGAATCAAATCAGAACAATTTTCACGCTCTGTTTGATGTGATAGATGGAACTTTCAGGACCTCAGCAAATGAACGATGTGACCGTGTGGGGATAAGCTTGGTGGAGATATGCAGTTGCCAGGAGGCAGGCTTGGTGCCTTCCTGTTCTGGTTTCCTTTCTGTAGCTATGATTAAACATCCTGACTCAAAACAACAAAACAAAACCTAAGTGTAGAAAGGGTTTATTTGACACACAATTCCAAGTTGTAGTCCATCATTTTGAGGAAGTCCAGGCAAGAACTCAACTGTCTAATCACATCGCATCCACAATCAAAAGAAGATAAGAAAGTGTGTCTGTGCTTGCTAAGCTGTTATCTGGTGTTCTATTATTATACAGTCCAACTAATAATAAAGACAGTTTCTTCCAGCATACCCAGAGGCCAGCCTGATGCAGACAGTTCCTCAACTGAAACACTGTTTCAAGTTGACAGTTAAAAGGAACCAGTACCCCCCATCTAAAATTTGCAAGTAAACTTCTCTGAGATGCCTATTGTGGGGACTGCATGGCAATGCAGTATGGGAATATTTGCACATGTTTTCTTCGAAAAGGTAAATGGATTAGTTTTCTGTTTCATTTGTGTAACAAAGAGCTATACATTTCGTGGCTTAAATCAGCTAAAATGGGGCCAGGAAATGGCTCAGTGGGTAATAATGCTTGCTATGCCAAGAATGAGGGCCTGAGTTCAAAGCCCCAGTACCCAGGGAAAAAGCTGGGCATGTCTGTATTTGTTCCTGTAAGCAAAAATCTGTAGAATTAGAGACAGGAGGACCACTGAGGCTTACTGGTTCGACCCTAGCTCCAGGCTCAGTGAGAGACCTTCTTGTCTCAAGAGGAGATGGAGAGTGAGAGAATACGATACCCAGTTTTTTTCTCTAGCCTCCGTGTTTCTGCAGTACTGCATACTCCTGTGCAAATGCAAAACAAAACACCAGTACAAGTACAGAGCCTCACTTTTCTGGAGGCCAGAGGTCCCCAAATGAAGGTATCAGGAAATACAGGTTCCTGTTGCAAGGTGCAGGAAGAACCTATTTGGCTAACTTTTCTAATTTAGTAGGCTGCTTGATTTCCCTGGCTGTGACTCTCCTCATCTGTCTTCAAAGTTCATAGTGGAGCATTGTCTAGTTTGTGTATGACTCTGATTCTTCTGTATCCCTCTGGCATGATCCTTGTAACCACAGTGGTGACATAGGGTGATGTCATCATCTCAAAATTTGCTTTCCTGACAGTTGATCCTTCTTCCTCTTCTCCTTCTGCAGATCCCTCTGTTGTACCATCTATTCCCTCCAGTGGGATGTGGATGGAGTGGAACAGGACAATGGATCCTGGACTCAGCCTGCCAGCATAACCATTGAAAAGTTATTTAACTTCTCAAAGCCTCAATTTCTCCCCTTGTAAGAGAGAAATCTCTCCAGAGGGAGAGAAGATGAGGAACCAAGTGGCCTTTTCTTAGGACATGCTGGTGTTGTATATAGAATATGCTTTGTGTAAATTGGCCATTCTTTTTGGATGTAACTTTGGGTAGGAAACTGGGAAAGGGATGTAGATAGAGGAGCAGGGAGTCCTTAAATCCTGAGTTTTAAGAAAACCCAGTTTTGTCATAGTTTTGGTATGGAACGTTCTTGGTTTACATACAACCAGTTACCACTGTCAAATTCCCTTATCATCGTTCCTCTGAAGAGTCAAGTTGTTGAACCTGTTGCCAGCCCATCAGTTTACTGCACACTTTACTGGTACTTTGGGGACTTAGGAAAGAAACGGCCACCAAAGAATTTCAGTGTTGGGGAGATGTTAATGCAGAAGTTTTTGTGGGGTGCCATATTTTGAATCTATACATTATCTCTGTCTAAGCAACTCCAATGACAAGAAGCTGGGGAAGGAGTATTCAGCACCTGGACTGAAGTGAGAGTGGGTGCTGAGGTTTTAAGGAAAGAATCTGCCAGCATGGCAGTTTGCTTCCTGTGTATTTTACTCTGCTTTAACAGGAGGCATTTTAAATTCTGCTTAGTTATTACAACTTTAACATCTCTGGATCACATAAGCAGATATAACTTCAATTTTTTTTTATTAATTTCCTCCCAGAACTATCTTTCTGCAAATAAAATATAACAGTAATCTTCAGGCTTCAGGTTTGATCAGCCAAATAAAGACATGGAATTTGCACTGCTGGTTGTAGGAAATGATTAAGTAGCACATGGACATTTAAAATACAAATAATCTCCCAGGAGGAGGGGGATACTGAATCTATTGATGATGTGAGCAAAATAGCTCCTGATCCCTCTCATCTCCAGAGAGACCTTGTCGGGTCCCAGGAGGGGAGGCTTAGTTTGGAGCTAATAGGGATTATTCTTGAAGGTTGTAATTCCTACTTAGGAAGGAATTTTGTTGTCATGCATTGTGATGTATAACACAGACTGAAATCTGAAAATGTCTTAAAGCTATTAAAGGGTGTTTTTCTTTCCCCAGTGGCCCAGGATGATGGCAAATATTATACTATGATTGGTTAGTCATAAACGGCCAGATGCTTGACATGCATTTTTAAAAAAATCTTCATTCCAATATTTTATTTATTTATTTATCTATTTATCTATTTATCTATTTATCTATTTATCTATTTATCTATTTATCTATCTATCTATTTATTTATTTATTTATTTATTTATTTATTTATTTATTTATTTATTTATTTATTTATTTTCTGAGACAATGTCTCACTGTGTAGCCCAGGCTGGCCTGGGACTTATTATATAGACCAGGCTGGTATCAAAGTCACAGAGAACCGCCTATCTCTGCCTCTGCCTCCTGAGTGCTGGGATTAAAGGCTTGTGCCACCATGCCTTTTCCCTCATTCTAATCTAACAAGAGATCAAACAACAGTCTTGGTTTAGAATTGAGCAAAGTAATATCAGGGACAGGAAAAGCAACTTACTTGTCCAAAGTCACATAGCCGTTAAAGCTATGTAACTGAAATTTCTGCAAAATTTAACTGTAGAATTCATCAGTAGAGAACTGTGTTATTTTTCTCTACTTCTGAAGAATAAAGGGGAGAAGCATTAAGTTTTTGAAAAGGGGGTGCTGGAGAGATGGCTCCGTGGGTAAGAGTACTGACTGCTCTTCCAGAAGACCTGAGTTCAATCCCAGCACCCACACGGCAGCTCTGTAACTCGGCTCCAAGTGATTCGATACCCTCACATAGATGTACACGCACGCCAGACACCGATACACATAAAATCACTAAAGTAATTAAATCATTAAAATGGTTAAGTTCTTGAAAAGGTAATTTTAAAACCAACTTTGAACTCAGAACAAATGGAAAGAAAACCAAACCCCACTTTTATTACATTAAAATCTGTTCTGTAATTAAATACTTTTTTAAAGTACAGTTTGCAGAGCTCGGTGTATGCTCAGTGGGTAAAGGGCTTACCTCATAAGCATGAGGAGCTCATTTTGGATTCCCAGTATTTAGAGGAAAAGTTGGACGTGGTGGTGCATACCACACCTCTAATCCCCTTGTAAAGGCATAGAGACCATTGGTTCCGGGGGCCTTACTAGCCAGCTCCCTTGCAGAAACAGTGAGCTTCAGGTTCAGTGAAAAACTGTCTTAAAAAACAATGTGGAGAGTGACTGAGAAAGCTATTCCAGCAGCCTCTGGCTTCCACGTGCACCTCCACAGGCAAGCATACACCCTTTCCACACACACATGCACACAGCATACAGACAGTATACACAACAAATACAGGGACACACACACACATGTACAATGTATAAAATAAAAATATTAAAAAAAACAAGTAGAGTTTGCAACTCAGTGGTAGCTCATGAAATTTGTTCGGAGCATTTTCAATACCTTAACCTCAGTGAAGTGAAATAACATACAAGCAAAGAGGAGAGAGAGAGAGAGAGAGAGAGAGAGAGAGAGAGAAAGAGAGAGAGAGAATATGTTGCAAGGGTGACTGACTTTAAGAACATGTGTTATGTGTCTATTGGGCATTGGGGTAAAAGGAAAAATGGCTATTTTATTGTGAATTACAGTGAAAGAATATTAAAAAAACACACAAGGGACTTAGTAATATCAGTCTTCACTTATTATTATTTTTTTTAAAAGGAGGATCCCACCCCTTATCTTTTGATGACTCTACCATGCACAAAACTGCCAATTCCATGTGTAATGTGGCTCAAATGCCTGAAGTGCAACCTGTATTCAAAGACTAAAGAATTTCTTTGCATCAGCAAATTTCCTGTGGGGGACTACGCAGCAATGAGCAGGGATGAGTAGGTACTGAAGCTTTAGTAAAAGCACACAGCTCCCCAGGATGACTGAGCAAGTCCTTCACATTTGTCCTGACTCCTTGCTTTAATGTTAGCCACACGCTACTTAAATGAACAGGCTTGCATAAGAACTGAATTTATCTGAAGGTTATAAAATACAGATAAACAAAATATGAAAATATCCCTCTAACGATAAGCCATTTCACAAGTGTTTACTGAGCACGTATTGTTTTTCAGCCGCCATGCTGAATGCTAAAATTAGGGGTACCTCCCTAGCTTCCTCTGATTCTTGTGTTTGATGGGTTTGCACGACTGAGGAAAATGGATGGACAATGAAACAGTAACAGCGAAACAGTGTAGCACACATTCTGGTGGATGGCACAGAAGGACGCAGACCTAATACTTGTGTGAGCGTCCTGACAGACAGGGTTTTGAAGAAACCCTGGGAAGACGTGTAACCTGTGAGTCAAATAAAATGACGGTTCTCAAAGTGTAGCATGCGTGTGTGGAGGGCTTGTTAGGATACAGATCTCCCGGTCTTGGCTCTTAGTTCTCATGTGCAGATGTCAGACTGCTAAATGGATTGCTCTGCATTTTCAAGGCATTCTGTGCTGTTGACCTTAGGAAGATACTTGGAGGACTTTGGGTAATTCCTTCTCCTCACCCACCACCTTTAAAAATTTTGTCCTCCTTTTTGAGATAGGGTCTCACTCTAGCTTAGACTGGCTTGGGATTTTCTGTGTATCGCAGGATGGCTTCAACCATGGCAATCCTTGCAAGAACTGAGATGACAAACACGAACTATCGGGCCTGACTTTAATGCAGCTCTTATTATGGACATGTTCACATGCAAAATAGTAAGACACAAAAGTGTATGCCAAGCTTACAGAGCCTGTGTGTGTTTGGGCTCAGCTTGACCCATACTCTTCCATGGGGCTTATATAGAAGCCGTAAACTAGAACAAAATCTAAATCCATAATTCTGTAATATTCTAGACTTCCAATAGCTCTTATACCTTCCAGCCTTCCTCTAAATTGAATCATGTTGTTTGACAAGGAAGCTAGTCACATGACTTAAGGGAATCTCATAGTTTAGTAGGCAAAAGTTTTAGTAAAGAATATGTGAAAAAAAAAAAGAAAAGAAAAGAAAAAAAAAGAATATGCGGACTTGAGTTAGTTTATTTTTATTTTTATTTTTTATTTTAAATAGGTATTATTTCTGTTTTGTATTGAGGATTAAACCCAGGGCTTCAGGCATGTTAAGAAAATGCTCTCCTTGTGGAGTTCCTGTCTTCTCCAGATCTTACTATTTCCTACTTCTTACATAAAATTCCATGCACACTGCCCAACAGTTGGCCATAAGTCTCAGCATCTGCTTTGATAGTCTGCAGGGAAGAGCCTTTCAGAGGCCCTCTGTGGCAGGTTCCTAGCTTGTTTCTTGTTTTCTTCTTCTTCTTCATATGTCCTTCCTCTTTGCCTTTTGGGATGGGGATTGAGCATTTTAGAGAGGGTCCTCTCTCTTGATTAGTTTCTTTAGATGTATAGATTTTAGTAGGTTTATCCTATATTACATGTCTATATGAGTGAGTATATACCATGTGTGTCTTTCTGCTTCTGGGACAGCTCACTCAGGATGATCCTTTCCAGATCCCACCATTTACCTGCAAATTTCATGATTTCCTTATTTTTCATTGCTAGTAATACTCCATTGTGTAGATGTACCACAATTTCTGCATCCATTTTTTTGTTGGGCAGTGTGCATGGAATCTTATGTAAGAAGTGGGAAATAGTAAGATCTGGAGAGGACAGGAACTCCACAAGGAGAGCAACAGAACCAGAAATTTGAACACAGGGGTCTTCCCAGAGACTCATACTCCAACCAAGTACCATGCATGGAGATAATCTAGAACCTCTGCACAGATGTAGCCCATGGCAGTTTAGTGTCCAAGTGGGTTACATAGTAATGGGAAGAGGGACTGCCTCTGACATAATCTGATTGGCCTGCTCTTTGATCACCTCCCCCTGAGGAAAGAGCAGCCTTACCAGGCCACAGAAGATGACAATGCAGCCACTCCTGATGAGATCTGATAGACTAAGATCAGAAGGAAGGAGAGGAGGACCTCCCCTATCAGTGGACTTGGGGAGGGGCATGCGTGAAGAAGGGGGAGGGAGGGTGAGATCGGGAGAGGCTTATGGGGGGGATACAAAGTGAATAAAGTATAATTAATAAAAAAAATAAAAAAAGAAAATTCTTTATCTCATTCCAAATATATATATATATGGCTGCTTTGGATGCTGTCTTCTAAAACATCACTTTTCTATCCTTATTCAGTTAAGCTATGGCATTTCTATTCAGCATTGACAGGTTTCTCATCCTCATTATGATATTCCAAAGACTGCTGGAATTTTATATCAGGAAATGCCTGAGAATGAAAATTCTTTGGGTCAAAACCAGTATGGCTTGAAACCTCTGCCTTTGAGGCTTACATCATACTAGTTTATAATAAACTCCTGTGTGTTGAATGCCTAATGTCTGGATAAAATAAAAAAAAAACTGATCAATTATCCAGATATCCATAATGCTGAGGGAGAGATAACAATAACCAAGGGTGCACATGGCCACCTAGATGTTAATCAGAGGAGGCCTAGTTCATTGGTTAAAGTAGAAACCTAGATGTTGTATTCTTTTGTGTCATTGTCAATGACTGTTAGCAGCAATCACCAAATAAACTTCCAGTTCTTCATTTTCATCCTTGGTTGATAGAAAGACATTCATGTTAGGGGAAGAAAAGACAAACACCTTTCCAAATTAGAAAAGAAAAATGCTTGCTATACTTCAGGCTACTCCCAGGCTCTGCTCTAAGCTTAGATGATGTATACCGTCTTAGTGGTAATGTTATCACATTTATAAGAAATGGAGACATTTCAAAAGCCCAGAGTTCTAACTGAAATTTTAATAAGTCCTCAGGAGCTCGGATGCTTAGTTGAAACCTGTCCAAACTTCTTGTCTGTATCATGCATTTATATCCTTTTTTCTATTAAGACATGTGGGACTTTTACATGGAATCAAGAGACTCAGAGGTGGACAGAAATTTAGAACTCATTACTGAATAAAATATCTCACAGAATTGTGAAATACCTATGTCCAAGTGACTCACAATTACTCATTTATGAGAAAGGGTCCTGTTCTAGGAGTTCAAACGATGTCCCTGCCTTAGGTGTCACACATCCGGGACTCTAAGAATGTGGTCTCGTGACTTGTTCTCACAGTTTTAAGAAGTTTATTTTATTCAGTTTACATTTTTAAAATTATGTCTTTTATCTTTTGAGATTATGATATAATTATATCATTCCTTCCTTTCTTTCCCACCTCCATACCATCCAATATACTCCTCCTTCCTGTTTTTCAAATTCATGGTCTGTTTTTCCACTAATTGTTGTTACATACACACACACACACACACACACACACACACACACACACACTCTTAAGTACATAATAAGTACAACCATCTCACGTTCTCTGTCTGTATAATGTTAGTTGTATGTGTGATTTTAGGGCTGACCGTTTGCTATTATATAATTAATTGATGTGCTCTTTCCAGTTTTCATTTGAATACAAGTCTGAGCCTGATAATCGTTTAGCTTATAAGGTAATCAAGTCATTATTTACTTAAGTTAGCAAAATAGTGGCTAGTTTTCTGGTTTGCAGCCATTTCTCTATTTTCTAAAACCAATAAGGCAGCGCTGGAGAGATGGCTCACAGGTTAAGAGTACATACTGCTCTTTTTTTTCTTTCTAGATATGGTTTCTCTGTGTAGCCTTGGTTGTACTGGACTTGCTTTGTAGACCAGGCTGGCCTTGAACTCACAGAGATCTACCTGCTTCTACCTCCCCGAGTGCTGCGATTACAGGTGTGAGCCACTGTGCCCAACTCATACTGTTCTTTCAGAGGATACATATTTGATTCCCAGCACTTGCTGCTCACAACTACCAGTAACTCCAGCTATGGGTGAACAATCTGCTCTGGTTTTCACCCACATACGCATATGCCCACACAGACTCTCCTTACATAATTAAAAATCATAAAATAAATCTTAAAAAATAAAATCAACTGGAGATTCTGCTAGGAAGAGTGGTGTTTAATGAACTTTAGTGTTTATAGAAGCTGCTGCTTAATTTCATTACTCCAGAAAAGAAGATGCTATTGCTAAAGAGAATCTTGGAGAACTCTATGCATAGTTTCTTAAAATCGTTAGGGATGTGCAAAATCCTGACTCATCTGGAAAACTATCAATCCTTGCAGTTAGCCACCATCTGGGAATGTAACCACCCAGGGTTGACAGAGCCGATGATTAAATGCAATGGAAGGTCACATCCATATGCAAGAACAGGGTACCTGGCTGTGAGCTATAAGAACATACATTCATCCTGCATGCTATAACAAACCATTAACTCCCAGCTTGTGTGTGATGGAAAGTTGTCAGTACACTGAGGTATGTGTGGAGATGTTTTCCAATATGCTTTTATTTCAGAGAAACATCTAAAACCACGCTATAAACCCAAGGAAAACAAAACGAAAGTCATTTTCCTCATGCTTTTCCTTTGTATTGCAACTCTGCCAATTTCATTGCTGGCTTCCTTCACCTTCGAAAGCCATGTTCCTTTGTTGTCTGACTGTCAAATACTGACATTCCTTAGATGAGCTTTATTGTCCTAAGAACAATTTCAGGTGCCCCTCAGCATTAGCCAAGACCAACATTTAACTCTGTTAAACTAGAAAATAATTCCCTTCCCTTAGACAACCGTTTAATTTAGTTCCTCTAAGGAGCCCAGGCCGGGACAGTAAGTGTGCTAGGCAGGCTCTCTTCTGTTACTTTTACATCACCACTACTTTGCTCCCTCATCCCCATTTCTCCCTTTTCTAACTTCATCCTCAGTACTTCTGTATCTACAAAGATGTAGTACAAAAAACTGATGGGAGACACACATCTCATGCTTCTCTTCTCAGCGTTCTCTTTTCAAAACAAGAGAGTCAACGGTTTGTGGAAAAACTAGAACAAAAGCTGTCTTTGCTGTGAGGGAAGAATTTTCTTAAGTAGAAGAAGCCATTTTATTGCTTGTAACAAATGGTTACAGATTCAGTTTGTACACCTTTTATTCACCAAAATTTACTTCAAATACAGCATGTTTTTAAAGAGTGAAATGTCGAAAAACATTAACATGTTTCCCCAAAGACACACATATTCTTGCTTGTGTCTTTGAGAAAAGTTTCCTTGAAACCATTTCTCGGCTTTGTTGAAGGATTAAAGCCAGTGAGTTACTCAGTTGTCTCTTTAAAATCAGGCTTCTCTACCCTTTGCCACCAAGCAGGAAAAGAAACACCACTTTGAAAAGCAAACATAGACTAAAGATTCAGAAGGGAAAGAAGGCACCAGAAATTTAGTAGTGGTTGGCAGGATTTAAGTCAAGGTTCTGCAAAAATGTGAATGTTTTCAACTTTGTGGCCACAGGGGCTACCCAGGAGGGCAGCTCATGAGAAAGCTGTGGATCAAATGAAGCCGGTGAACCTGGTCCTGATCCAAAGAAAATTTACTGATGAGACAATCGTAATCTGAGGTTGTATTTCACTGCCTTCTGATTTAGACTCTCTTATCAAGCATCTAGGGGAGAACAGAGAGATTTTCCAGCTGCTATGAGGCATTAGTTAAAACTCTGGGAAAAACACTTAACATGCTAACAGAACCTGGAACCTACACTTTACCTGAGAAATAGCTTTTGCAATAGAACAAAGACATTCAGCCATTATGATAAATGAGAAGCTTACTTCTCAAATATTTCTTCTCATTTCCCCTTACACTTCGTCTCTTATCCTTCCTACTCCAATTTTCCTTTTTTATTGCTTTCCATATTTTCTACACTTGTGGGAATGCTTGGACTGTTTTGATGGTCAACATTTACTTTTGATTTGATGATAATCTAAGAAGTTAGAAAAGTGCTGCAACATCAAAAATGGCAGATTTTTAAGGTCTAATTTAGACATTTTGCATTGCTAGCAGCAATGAAAAAAGACAGATAGCCGTGTCAACACTCTTAGTGACCCATCAATAACTAATAATTTGAAATTAGTTATGTGGTATGAATTTTGTAATTGATGGGCTACCTGTATAAAGTTTATCATAATAGATTCGCTCCTAACAAGATAAAATGGTTATGTGGAACTCTGTCTGCCCAGTATAGACTTCAGCAAAATTCATTGATCTATGTTATGGAATGTTCAAGCACTTTGTACTTAGAAAAATAACTGGGGAAAAACAGCATCTTCATGCTCAAGGTGTCTGTCATATTTTAGAGTCACAGCTGTAGATTACATAGGTTTTTTTTTTTTGAGCATACTAATTCCTTCCTTCCTTCCTTCCTTCCTTCCTTCCTTCCTTCCTTCCTTCCTTCCTTCCTTCCTTCCTTCCTTCCTTCCTTTCTTTCTTTCTTTCTTTCTTTCTTTCTTTCTTTCTTTCTTTCTTTCTTTCTTTTTCTTATAATTTACTGTAGGCCCCTCCCTTGTCTCCTCCAAATCCCATCTTTCCTCCATCTTCTCCCCTAATCCCCATCCCCTAGTCCTCAGAAAAGGAAGCCCTCCTTCTCTACCATCTGACTCCAGCCTATCAAGTCTCACAGGGACTGCCTGGATCCTCTTTCTTTGTGGCCTGGCAAAGCCACTGCCAAGCCAAAATGATCAAAGAGCTGATAACAGAGTCTGTGTCCCCCTACTGGAGGACCCAAGGGGAGATGTAGCTTACGGGCTACATCTGAACAGGGGGTCTAAGTCCTATCCATGCATGGTCCTTGGTTGGTGCTTAAGTCTCTGCAGGCTCTCCTGAGTCCAGATTTTTTACCTTTGTTGGTCTCTTTGTGGAGTTCCTGTCCTCTCCAGGTCCTTTTATCCACTCACTATTCCATATGACTCCCAGCACTGTTTGGCTGTTAGTCTCAGCACCTGCTTTGATCTCCTGCTAGGTTAAGTCTTTCAGAGGATATTAGTTCAGTTGATCCCAATGGTTCTCATCTGGTCTTTTAACCTAGTACACACAATCAGACAGTTTCAGACCAAGTTCTATTTAAAGGAGGAAGTAATAAACAAGCAGGTAAGAGCCTTGAAGTGTAGCCCTGAACCTTCTCAGAGTTGAAAAATAAAGCACTAACTTATTCCTCTGGCACCCTGTACCCAGTACACTTGAGTGGTGTTCAAAGTTATATCGTAGAAAGGGCAGCATTGAACAAAACTGCCTTCAAGCTTCACCCCTGAATGACTTCAAGACAGACTTTACAAAAGAAGAAAACTGGAAGGTTTTGAGAACACATTTCAAATTTCTTTATATTTCAAATTTCTCACATAACATAACTTGATTTATTTTTACTGTAACCTTAACAATATATTTGATTCACTGAGATTTGGTGGTCTAATTATCAATTATATAACAAATCACCCCTAAACCCTAACTTGAAGCAGTGAGGGTACATATTTTGTTTAGAGTCTGCTCATCTTTTTTTTTTTTCCCTCAAAATGGGTATGAATACCACTCAAAGTCTGTTGGTACAAGGTGGAAAGAGGACAGCTATTTCAGCTATTCCCCAATCTACCATAATTCAGAGCAACATTTTTATGCCTTCCCTGCTTATGTACTCCTTCCTGCTTCACATATAGCCCTGGTCTGAACTTGGGTAATTTAGTGTGTAAGATTAGGCCCAGTGCTAGATCAGAGAGTTCAAAGGTGGCTAGAAGTAGCATGCAGAAGAATTTTAATCCAACAATATGGTTTCTTGGGCAAGGGTTCATATTCAAAGACCTTCTAGGTTTATGTGCTCTGACTGGAATACAGATACAGCCTTAGTACCTTAGTACTAAGAGACAGACTTAGTACACACCTTTGCTCTCAAGCAATGAAGGTAGAGTTAGTTTGTAGAAGGACGCACCCAAGTTTGAAAGTGACATCTAATTGAAAGGCAAAGTGATGAATCAGAGAAAGATTTGACAGAACAGAATATGCCCAACTCTTACAAGATCAGAGATGTGACTTAAGGGAAAGCAGCACAGAGGGCAAGAGGAAGAAGTTTACTTGGAAAGTTTTATAGAGACAGGTTGAAGAGAAAACAAGCTCGACACAGGTGAAGACAGAATGAGCCAGAGAATGAGAAGGAGCCAGAAGATTAGGACAGATTGTCAGAGTTAGTTTGAGGCCAAGCACAGCAACTCAGTCAGAAGCTGAGAGAATCTGGTTTGAATCTCTTACCTTGGAGAGGATTTTGAGCCGGAACAGCTGAGTTGAACCAGCCAACCAGAGTTAGAGAGAGTTAGAAAGGGTGAGATAATTCAGCAGTAAGTCTCAGAGACTGAAAACATTCTAGGCCTCGATTAGATTGTATGGAGGCTAGAAGCTTCCAGGACTAGGTTGAGGTTAGCGGATAGAGGCAGTAAGCCTCCAAGATGACAATTACATCAATTGAATAAAATTTGCTTTTACAGTTGCAGTCATTGGTGGCTTGTTGATTCATGCACTTGGTGATTGGTGTTTGTGGCTCTGACATCTAAATGTGGGGGCAACATCTGTCTCACAATTCTTTACAATGAAATGTCTGGGTTCCAAAAGCACTATGCTTAGATCCAAGATGACTTATACTTGCTTTCATATCTGGTCTTGGAAATAATAAAGACTCCTTCAGTATGCTATTTGTCTAGGAACACACAGAAGGCTGTCCAGATCAGAAGGAAAGAAATCAGAGTCTAACAGTAGCAGAGTCCTGGGAAAGCGAGTGGGATTAGAATTACTGCTGTGGCAATTTTCAAAAAATCTGATCAGTAACACTGAGGTTTCAACAAATACTTCTATGTGACTAGAACTAATATTGAGGTGTTCCATTTTTTAACATTTTCCCCGAAAGTCCTAATTTGTCTCATATTATCTAGTCCTCATTTATTATAGGTGAAGAAATGGACTGGTATGAGCCCTCATTGAAGATGTACACACAGTAGGGAGGTGGATGCAATCGAGTGTACCATGTTCCAAAGCCTAGGATGCATTTGTTCCCACACAGACAAGACTCTTGCTTTATCTCATCTCTTACAGATAAAATTCAGAGATGTTAGATGGACTTAAGAGGGAGGAGAACAGCTGAAGTGAGTTTGTGTCTAGAATTAGTCTGTGTGAGAGTAGGCTGTGTAAGGACATTAAACATTTCTTTAAGTGCTTCTTGGCCATTCAATATTCCTTTGTTGAGAATTCTCAGTTCAGCTCTGTATCCCATTTTTTTAATTTTAATTTTTATTAATTACACTTTATTCACTTTGTATCCCCCCACAAACCCCTCTTTCCTCCCCTCCCAGTCCCACCTTCCCTCCCCCTTCTCCACGCATGTCCCTCCCCAAATCAGACCTCCCACTGATAGGGGAGGTCTTCCTCTCCTTCCTTTTGATCCTAGCCTATCAGATCTCATCAGGAGTGACTGCATAGTCTTCTTCAGTGGCCTGTGTACCCCATTTTTAAATTGGATTATTTTGTTTATTGGTGTTTACTTTCTTCAGTTCTTTATATATTTTAGATTTTGGCCCTTTGTTGGATGTAGGGTTGCTGAAGATCTTTTTCCAATCTGTAGGTTGTTGTTTTATTCTATTAATAGTGTCTTTTGCCTTAAGCTTTTCAGTTTCATGAGGTCCCATTTATTAATTGTCAGTTTTAGAGCTTGAGCTGTTGGTTTTCTTTTCAGGAAGTTGTCTCCTGTGCCAATGAGTTTAAGGCTCTTCCCCAGCTTCTCTTCTAATAGTTTTAGTGTTTCTGGTTTATGTTGAGGTCTTTGATCCACTTGGATTTGAGTTTTGTGCAGGGTGATAGATACAGCCCTATTTGCATTTTTCTGCATGTGGACATCCAGTTAGACCAGCACCATTTGTTAAAGGTGCTTTCTCTTTTCCACTGTATGGTTTTGGCTTCTTTGTCAAATATCAAGTGCCCATATGTTATTTCTGGGTCTTCAATTTGATTCCGTTGATCAACTAGTCTGTTTCTATGCCAGGAGCATGCAGTTTTTATTTCCAAGCAAAGTGACTCTGAGATTCCGTCTTACACCCATTAGAATGGCTAAGATAAAAAAAACTCAATCCTGAGTGAGCTATCCCAGAAGCAGAGGGGTGCACATGGCATATACTCACTCATATAGACATATAATATAGGATAAACCTACTACAATCTGTACACCTAAAGAAACTAATCAAGAAGGAGGACTCTTGCTAAAATGCTCAATTCCTATCCAGAAAGGCAAAGAGGCTGGGCATCAGAAGAAGGAGAAAAGAGGGAACAAGTCAGGAGCCTGACACAGAGGACCTCTGAAAAGCTCTGCCCTGCAGACTATCAATGTGGATACTGAGACTTATGTGCAACCTTTGGGCAGAGTGCAGGGAATCTTAGGAAAGAAGTGGGAAACAGTAAGATCTGGAGAGGACAGGAACTCCATAAGGAGAGTAACAGAACCAAAAAATCTGAGCACAGGGGTCTTTCCTGAGACTGATACTCCAACCAAGGACTATGCATGGAGATAACCTAAGACCCCTGCACAGATGTAGCCCATGGCAGTTCAGTATCCAAGTAGGTTCCATTGTGATAGGATCAGGGACTGTCTCTGACATGAACTGATTGGCCTGCTCTTTTATTACCTCCCCCTGAGGGGGGAGCAGCATTACCAGGCCACAGAAGAGGACAAGGCAGCCACTCCTGATGAGACCTAATTGACTAGGATCAGAATGAAGGAAAAGAAGTCCTCCCCTATCAGTGGACTTGGGGAGGGGCATGCATGCAGAGGGTGGAGGAAGGGAGAGATGAAGGAGGGAGGGAACCATGGGGGGATACAAAGTGAGTAAAGTGCAATTAATAAAGAAAAAAAAACAACAAAAAAACCCCTCAAGTGACAGCACATGCTGGCAAGGATGTGAAGAAAGAGGAACAGTCTTCCCTTCTTGGTGGGAGTGCAAACTTGTACAACCACTCTGGAAATCAATTTGGTGTTATCTCAGAAAATTGGGAATAGCTCTACCTCAAGACCCAGCTATTCTGCTCTCGTCATACAACTAGGACACTTGCTCAACTATGTTCATAGCAGCTTTATTTGTAATAGCTAGAATCTAGAGACAACCTAGAAGTCCCTCGACTAAGAATAGATAAAGATATTGTGCCACATTTACACAATAGAATGCTACTCAGCTATTAAAAACAAGGAAATCATGAAATTTGTAGGCAAATGGATGGAACTAAAAAATATTAATTATCTGTAGTGAAGTAACCCAGACCCAAAAAGACATACATGGTACATACCTACTTATAAGTGGATTTTAGCCATATAGTGCAAGATAACCATACTCAGAGACCCAAAGAAGATAAGTAACAAGAAGTTCCCAAAGGAGGATGCCTAATTCCCACTCAGAACTAGAAGCATAATAGACAGCAGAAGAGGCTGAAGAGAGGGGACAGGCTAAGAGGGGGAGTATGGATAGTAATGAGGGTCAATATCAGACCTGGGGAGAACGGGGAGGGAAGACAGAGGGTCTGCAGATTGAAAAGAAACCTTGGGCAGGGACTTCTCTGTGACAAGCTGGAGACCTGCAACAGGTTAGGCTCCTGGGAGGCTATGGGAGTGACTTTAGCTGAGACTCCTAGTAACAAGGGTCATAGAGACTGAAGAGGCCATCCTCTAATAAGACAGGACTTCTAGTGGAGGGAGGAGAGTATCAATCTACCCATAAAATCTTTGACTCAAATTTATCCTGCCTACAAGATAGGCAGGGACAAAAAGTTGAGCAGAGATTGAGGGAATGTCGGTCCAATGACTGGCTCCAACCTGAGACTCACTCCAGGGGAGACAGCCAACCCCTGACATGGTTAACGATACTCTGCTGTGCTTGGGGAGGGGAGCCAGGCATAGCTGTCCTCTGAGTGGCTCCATCCAACACGTGATGGAAACAGATGCAGAGTCCCACCACCAACCATTGCGTGGAGTGCAGGGAGTCTTGTGTAAGAGTGGGGGTAGTGGTAAGGATCGAAGGACCCAGAGGAGGCAGGAACTCCATAAGAAGACCAGCAGAGCCAACTAACCAGAGTCCAGGGGGACCTGCGGACTGGACCTGGGCCCCCCACAAAGACGTAGTCAATGAGAAGCTCAGTCCTCATATGGGTTCCCTAGTAAGAGGAATGGGCCTGGCTCTGACGTGGCTTTCTTGGGGACTTTTCGATCACTCTCCCTTGGCGGGGCTACCTTGCTAGGTCACAAGGGAAGAGGATGTGCTCAGTCCTATTGCAACTTGATATGCTAGAGTGGTTGGGTAGGGGGAACTCCCCATCTCTGAGGAGTAGGGGAGAGGAGAGAGGGAAGAGGGAAGAGGGGAGACAGGGAGAAAGGGTTGGTCCAGGAGGAGAGGAGGGAGGAGCCTATGATCGGGATGTAAAATGAATAAATAAAAATAAAAAAATTAAAAAGGAGGCAACAGGAGAGAGAGAGAGAGAGAGAGAGAGAGAGAGAGAGAGAGAGAGAGAGACAGAGAGAGAGACAGAGAGAGAGAGAGAGAAGTTGTCAGCATCCATTCTTGTTTCTCCTGTACTGGAGAAAGAAAGGAAATCAAGATGATGGCCTGGCTTTGTTATAACATGAAACAATTGGGGAGAATGGAGAAGTATATTTCTGATTCATAGTTGTGGCCTGCGAGATTACACAATTAAAAAAAATACACGTGAAAGAGGTGAAAATGTTAATAGGAAACCAGCAGAGAAAGTTACTCTAGAGTTACATATAAGACCTTCAAGGAGCAGACCAAATCTGGCCAGAAATCTCACAGGAAAGAACCTGACTGGGCTGTTGCATCTGGCAGGATGCTGTGCACAAGGCCAGGCCCACATAGGGAAACAAAGGTCCTAGAATGTGCTAACTGTCTGTGGATTAAGTTTAGCTATTGAACTCATGGGCCGCATACGCTCTCAACTGGCATTTTAAAGAAAGGACTTGATGCAGGCTCTCCATGCATACAAAATAATCTGTTTGCAACATTCATTCAGGGAAAATACCAAACAATCTAGAACAACAGAACAACCGCAAACAACAACCTAACAATGATTGACTTGACCTAACAGTCTTTAACATATTTGTATTTGGATTGAACCAACCAGTGGTGCTGATAGCTTTGTGTCAGCATAGTCTTAATAAAATTCTCTCCCCTTTGGGTCTCACCTTTCCCTCACATATTATCCATAGGAAACACAGCCCACTCCTTGTAGAAAATTTATTATATACTAATTTATATGTAGCAAGGTTTTGGTTTTCAAAGGACCACTTTGAGCCCAAATGACAAAAGGTTTTTGTCTGTTTATATGGGCATTCTTTGCTCAAGGACAATTTGTGAGTCTTAACTGCAGGATTTTCTTTTCTTTTCTTTTTTTTTTTTTTCGTATGTGCTTGCAGCAGTCACAATTGCTTCCAAGCTCAACATCTGGAGCCACATTTGGTTTCATTGTTAGAAAGTAAATTATCATCCCTGTTTATGAACAAGGGGCTGACCTTGCACTGAACAGCAGTGACCGTGTCTTCAGCTGACAGACTAGCCTTTCTTGGTGATGGAAGGAGGCTGACATGCCTCTGTTTCTGGCATTCGTGTGTATCTCTCAGGTGTCTACTTTGTGTAAGCTGAACTTTTGACCTAGGACATGGAGTAAAAGATGACACTAATTGGAAGTTGGCATCCTGGAAAATGTATCTGGAGTTATCTGTTACAGGAAGATAACCTGTATCTTGTGCCAGCAATGAACCATGGGCTCTATGGACCTGTCTGAATCTGTTCACACCTGTTCTAACATGGATGCCAAGAAATGAGAGGTCAGGAGAAAATTAGATGCACTGAGTGTCTGGGAAGACACAGGGCCCTTTGAAGGTCTACTGGAATTATAATAGAATGGGCAAGGAAGAGATGAGCAGTGTATATGTACTTGGCTGTGGAGAACAGCATTGAGAATCCTATGTTAGGCACCAATCTGGACTGTAAAATTTAAAAAAAAAAATCCTTTTTGAAGCCATAAGTGGGAAATATTGTAAAAGGAATAGAGCATCTTAGCTGTTAGTGCATGTTTATAACATATCACAGATATTTCTTTTTAAAAATGGAGTTTGATATACAAAGATGGAGCTAGAGATATGTGAGTGTGTATTGTGTGAGCGTGGTTGCTTTAGTGTAGAAGAAAAGATTTATACATTCGGTTATAGTCTTCATTTCATGGATTTGAACAGATTGTTAGTCAAATCATGTCCCTAGAAACATAAATTATATGCACACATGAAACAGAAGACACTACAATTAACATATAAGAGTATGTTAATCCTGTCAAGTACGAGTAATATAAAGTGATTATGCTTTGTGATTACATTTTTCTTATTTTATCTCCTTACATCCCCTTCAAAATTGGCTCTCCAACCTTTTAATTATATAGGTCCACATAGGATGGAAAGTGAGACAGAGATATGGGTGAGTCATATACATGAAATTATGAATCTTCCCCATTATAGTGTGTTAATTCTCTTTCTATCAATTAAATACATTCATTAGGCACAAATTTGGTGTCAGACACTGTGCTAAGCATTCTGGGTACAGAATTTGTTTTTGACTTTTAGTTTTTTTAAATTTTTATAAAAAATTACAGTTTATTCACTTTGTATCCCAGCTGTAGCCTCTTCCCTCAGTCCCTCCCAACCCCACCCTCCCTCCCTCAACTCCTCCCATGCCCCTTTCTAAGTCGGGTCAGTACAGAATATTTAAGCAAATGTTTCTCAGATGACATCTTTCTTCTAACCTTACTATTCCACCATTTCACATTGCCCCAATCTTTTCTCTCCATTGTAGTTTGAGGCATCTTTCAAAAAATGCCATTTCCGTGGTGTTACTTCCATGAATTCTGCTCATTAGTGATTGTCAATTGTTCCTAGGGTTTAGTGCTAGCTTACTGCCAGAAGCTTGCTGCCGCTTTCTCAGTTGGGTTTCTACCTTATTTTTGGGCATGTTTACTGTAATTGGAGCTCAACAAGTAGGCGAGGCTCGAATGACCAGCAAGATCCAGGTATGCTGCTGCCTCTGCCTCTCCACTGTTATGATTACCTGCGTGTGTTACCATGCCTGACTTTTTCCATGGGTGCTAGAGACCCAAATTCAGGTCCCCATGCTTTAGTGATAACCACTTTACAGACAGAATCATCTCCCTAGCCTCTACTATCACTTATCCTTGAAGCAGTTCTTGAAATTATATATTATTGTCACCAGCACATGCATTTTGAGCTAAATTTATTTAATTTTCCCTGGGCTGTTTATGAAGGATGGAACTAAGAGTTAAAACTTGAACTTAAAGGCCTAGAGCTATTTGCTCTTCTATAATATACTATCCCTCTTCTGTTTAACTCAAATTCAAGTACTTTTACCATAAGCAATAATATTTTTAACAACACTTTGAGAATTTCTTAGATTGTGGTCTGGTCTTGCTCATCTCCTCTCCTCCTAACTCCTTCCAGATCCACCCACTACCACTCCATTGCATTCAAACTTTATGCCTTCTTCTCCTTCTTCCTCTTTTTCTTTATCTTCTTTTTTCCTTCTTGTTGTTTTCCTTATTGTTGTTTTTTTTCTTCTTGTTCTTATTCTTTTTGCTATTGTTCTTCTTCTTCTTCATTTCCACAGTCCAATGTACTGCTGTTATACTCATGGGTCATAGAACCATCCATTGGAGCATGGTCATCTAACTAGGGGCCATACCATTAAATAAAACTGACATTCCCAACCACAGAGGCCATCAAGTGAATAAAGCTCCTCATTTAGTGGTGGGAGTTTGTGAGTGTGCTCCTGCCATGTCTATGTTAGAGTGTTGATTGACTTGATCTTGCAACAAGCTTATCTGAGTTTATGATGACAAGAAGACACTGTTTCAGTCTGGTCCTTTCTGGCCACTAGGTTTTATAATCTTTTATTCCCTTTCTCTGTCATGAACCCCTGATCTTTGGCTGATGATTTTGTAAATATCTCATATGTGTCTGAATAGTTCACTGACATTTATTTTAACTACAGTTATACCTTTAGAGCTATAGAACTGTGGATTTCTTTGAGCACATTTTGTAAGCATTCAGAACAAATGAGCTAGGAAGTCTTTGTACCCTCCCTGAAGTTGCTATGGAAGTGAAGGGTGGACACTTTAAAAAACATTTTTTTTTAAGGCAGGCAAGATGGATAACTTGCAGACAAGCTGGGTAGCCTGAGTTCCACCCATGAGACTCAATTCATGTGGTAGAGGGAGAGTACTGACCCTTACAAGATGTTTTCTGATTGCAACATATGCACCACGGCGCTTGTATGCATAAACACACACAAGTATACATATTTAAAAAATTGGAATGTTGAGTAAGCCAACCTTTAACTCCTGCCTTGGCCTTTTGAATAGCTGGGCTTATAAGAAAGCACCGGGTCTCACAGCTTGAGAGGAGAGTTTTGGTGCATTATGGTAAACACATTGTAGTAGATAGGCCTGGGCTCTTATGAAAACGAAAAGGAGGAGTACCTAGGTCAGACTGCAAGAGTGACTCTTCTGAGAAATTCCAGAACTGAGTACAAAACACTCTTCTTCTTAAGTGCATTGCCAGGAGATTTGAATTTAGGGACAATTCAGGTAGTATCTGCTCTTCATGACAAAGAAGGACCAAATTTACATTATACTTTTGAAAACTATCTGAGGTGATGTGGAAACTGTTGGTCATGTTTCCTTAATAATACTTTCATGGTGTCAAGTTGTTAAGAAATGGGAGCATGTGTGGTGGTTTGAATGCTTTGTCCCCAGTTAGTAGAACTGCTTGGGAAGAACTTGGATGTGTGACCTTGTAAGAGGAGGTGTGTCCCTGGGAGTGGACTTTGAGGTTTCAGAAGCCCAAGCCAGGTGCAGTGTCTTTCTCTGCCTGTGGACCAGAATGTAAAGCTCTCAGCTACTGCTCCAGTGTTATACCTGCCTGTTTCTCATCATGATGATCATGGATTAACCCTCTGAAATTGTAAGCAAGCCCCCAATTAAATGTTTTATTATAAGAGTTGACATGGTGTAGTATCTCATCTCAGCAAATAGAAAAAGCATATTAGAGTCAAGGGTTCAATTTTTATTTTAATCTTGCTTTTCTTAATGTTATATGTTAAAACTGGCACATTCTTGAATAAACTCCAAAGTTTATTTAATACAACCCAGGCAAAAAGTCTAAACATTTCTAAGGACACAAAATTAGTATCATTTCTACAATATCTAGACTCAAGATCCATAATCTTGTTTGTTTAGAAGCAGTCTGTGTGGCCTCTGGATCTCATTGTTTTCATCTTTACAAAGAGGAGTTTGGGTTGAAGACTGAAACAGTGTTTTACAGTTCTTCTCATTTCTGATCCTCAAGTTTTGTCAATTGTTTATTCAGAGAACAGCACCTTGTCTGTATATGGAAATGATCATCTTCTGAATAGGAAAAATAGGGCCTATAACTGTGAGGAATGCTCCAGGGGCTTGTGGTATTCAGTTCAAATAAGCATCTGAACCAGTTGTCCTAAGTGTAAGCAAAAACCCCTGGGAAACTGAGGGCTGCTGTCCTTGGTGCTGATAGTCAATTATTAAATTATTATTTAAATATATTTATTCACTTTGCATCCCTATCACAACTTCTCCTACTCTCCTCCCTGTCACACTCTTTTTCCCCTTTTTCCCCTCTCCTTCTCCTCAGAAAAGGGGAGAGACCCACCAACCCACCAACCTGCCCCAGCACATCAAGTCGCATCAGGACTAAGAGCTTCCTCTTCCCCTGAAGCTGGACATGGCAGCCCAGCTAGGGGAAAGTGATTCAAAATCAGGCGGCAGAGTCCACATCAGAGACAGCCACCACTCTAATTGCTAGAGGATCCTCATGAAGACAGAGCTGCCCATCAACTGCATATGTGTAGGGGACCTAGGTCTAATCCATTCATGCTCTTTGGTTGGTGGTTCAGTCTCTGTGAGCACCCATGGTCCTCGGTTAGTTGAGTCTCTTGGTCTTCTTGTGAAGTTCTTGTCACTTCAGAGTCTCTCTGTCCTTCCCCAACTCTTCTACAAGACTCCCTATGTTCAGCTGTGGGTCTCTTCATCTGTTTCGATCACTGCCGGGTGGAGGCCCTCAGAGGACAATTATGCTAGACTCTTGTCTGCAAGCAAAGCAGAGTATCATTAATAGCTCCAAGGGCTGCCACTCTCACATGGGGTGGTTCTCAAGTTGAGCCAGGCGTTATTTGGTCCTTCCCTTAATCTCTGCTCCATCTTTATCCCTCCACACCTCTTAGGCAGGGTAAATTTTGGGTCAAAGGTTTTGTGGGTGGGTTGGTGTCCCCCTCCCTCCACTGGAAGCCCTGCCTGACTATAAGAGGAGGCCACTTCAGTCTTCACATCTCCTGCTGCTAGGAGTCTCAGCTAGAGTCACTCCCATATCCTCCCAAGAGCCTACCCGGTCTAGGGTTTCCAAGTTGTCCCAGAGATGCCCCTCTATCGGCTTCCCTTCTCTCTCCTGGTCTTTTTACCTTCCACCTCCTCTCTCCCCCCCCATCCCCACCCTCATTCTTTTTACTGTCACCTCTCCCACCCAGGTCTCTCTCTTCATTCACTTCTGCATTCTATTCTATTTCCTCTTCTGAGTGAAATCCAAACATCCTCACTTAGGCCCTTTTTATTACTTAACTCCTTTTTGTATGTGGATTGTAGAATGGTTTCCCTGTACTATATGGCTAATATAGTTCATGAGGTAGAACTAGTCCTAATTTTCTGAGAAAGCACCAGATTGATTGCACAACTTTGCATTCCCACTAGAACTGACTGGTGGTCATTTTTACTGAGTGGTTGGATGGAAAGGGAGAGGTTTAGAGGGGAGGGCAATAACGGTACTCTGGTGCAAAGAGAAGTTTGAGTAGACTTTATGTTTCAGGAAAAAAAAATTTCTTCTTAACTTATTTTACCAGTAAACATCACTTTAACTCTGCTAAAACCATGTAGGTAATTTACATAATTCTTTTGGGTTTCTTCATTTATTAACCAAAATCATGCCTATTTCTAAGTTACTGAGTTTTCTTCCTAGTTTTTCACTTTCCATATCAACTTCTTAGTTTACTATGATAGTCTTTGAACATGCAGCATCCCAGTGAATTTATACTTTTTATAATTTCAGGAAGTTAAAACACAAACAAAAACAAGCCACCTTTTACTATTCCTTTATGTTCTGTTCTTCATAAATGAAGAGAACATCAGTTTATTGTCTCTGAATTTAAATGTAAATCAGGCTGCAATTAGCCTATTTATGTAAACTGAATATTCTCCACCATCGTTCCTTTATTGTCTGTCCCTGTTTGTTTTTCATAATGATCTAATTTTCTTTGGCCGATATCTTGTTTGATGTGGAAGGATATTGAATCACTAGTTTCCTGCTGCCTTTTTTTTTAAATACTAAGTTTGTGAAGTTTTTTATTTTTTTATCCCATCATTTTCTTTTCTTTTTTTAAAAAGATTTATTTATTTATACATGAGTGTTCTATTTTCATGTATGCCTATATGATAGAAGAGGGCACCAGATCTCATTATAGATGGTTGTGAGCCACCATATGGTTGCTGGGAATTGAACTCAGGACCTCTTATTTTCTTAAATACAGGACAATAAATTTCACACCTGATTTTACCTTTCTCCCCCTTTAACATTCTTTATGCATCTCACAGTTTTTTTTGCTTGTTTGTTTGTTCTATTTCAAGTTCATTTCTATTTATCTTAGAAATATTTTCCACCTTTCTTTCCCCACTTGTGAAGAAAAGGGCCTATTCCAGACTATTCTGAGAAAAGCATTGCTGCTGGTATTGCCATCACTGAAAAGTGGAAGCCAGGAGCTTTGATGTAGATTTAGAGAGAACAAAGAATAGATGCCTTGAACTTCTAAACTCAATAAAAATGTACAGTAAATATGTCTAGTGTCTTTAGAAGTCAGTACTTCCTTATTTTCTGTTAATTAAACTTATTTTATCTAAGCAAAAAAAAATCTTGATGTTTTACTTTTGTTTTTCTTTTTGATGTCCCAATCATTCTCTCTCTCTCTCTCTCTCTCTCTCTCTCTCTCTGTGTGTGTGTGATTGTTCTAACATAATTGTCCAATATTTCAGTTTCAACTGAGGCTGAAAATAGCTTCTGTGAACTGGACCTTTACAAATGATGTATAACATTTCATTATGTCTTTGAGGTCAAAGCAATTGACATATAACTTTAGGAAAATGCTTATTTCTCATATGGGGCTATTGTATATTAAGTCCTCATGCTTGATGGATTTTTATTAAATATTTCATTGCCATTCATTTATTTTCAAAACAGAATGCCTCACTCTAACAAATAACCACCTTGGTAGGTATTTCTATACTTCAGCTTCAACATACATCTACTTATTCACACGAAAATTATTCAGGATAATTATTGATAGAGTACCTAGGTATTAACAGGCAGCTTATTAAGTCCTGGACAGACATATTTTCTCTTTTAAGCGTTCAAATTCTAGTTTTGGATACAACTGGAGCTGAAAAAATTGCAACACAGTGTTTGCTGAATCACAACACTCACGCAATGCCCACGAGAACTTGTGGGAGGGTAATTATCTGTTGGACTCCATAGCTGGGAAGTTCTCACTCGAGGGTTTACCTGCATAGGAGCTGGCAGGGGACCTTGGTGAACTGTTCTCACTGGACTAATAGCCGAACAATGATTACTGGAGACAGGTATGGTGTGCCCGACATTGTAGGACGCGCTTTGGGATCAGACATTTTGAAATAAATTCCAGTTCAGCTGCTGACTAAGATTTGAGTCTTAGTTCTGAGATTTGATTTTCTTATCTAACACATTGTACAAAATGCTTAAGGAACTAAAAAATTAAAATAAATGGGAATGACGGTGATACCTACTCCCTGTAACGTGGTTATGATAGTTGATGTTTGCATATTTTATTTCAGATTCTCTCCATGAAGTTTAGGCAAAAGGGTGACAATAGATTTAGACAGACGACAGATGGTAGAATGACTGAATGTTGATCCTGCTTGCTCCACCCAAGCTCCGGTTTCTACCATTGACATTTCTACTTTTTTTAAAAAATTTTTAAGCACAATCCTAATGGGTCCTTAATATTTATGTCATTTCTCATTCATACAGATGAAAATTAATTTTATACAAGTCATATAGGATATCCAAGGATATGGTTAGGAAGAAAAGAATGAGCATGTAGCCTTAGATCTACATGTTAACAGGTGAGGTGTTAGTTCATTACTGTATGCTGTTTGCTGTCCTGTTCATTTTAACTGACTCTAGTAGGCATTTACCATGACAATTGTGGTTCGTAGAGTACACATCAGGAGATTTGTTCTGTGGTGTCACAAACCTAGGGAATTTTACTAAACATAATCATCTTATTTCACGATATGGTATCTAAAGGCATGTCCATTCATGAAGGTGCAGCCGAGCTGAAGTAACAAAGATACTCCAAAACACAAGTGTTTATCTCTATCTCATAGGAAAGACCCTGACAGTAGTTTACATTAATGTTGCTATTTTCGTTGCTCTGTTTGAAGTGAACAGATTGTAGACTAACAGTTTTGTTTGAAGCAAGTAATGCTTAATTTATCCTCTATCACTTTTATCCATTTCCATCCCTGAGGACTTAGGTCACCACAACTTCTTGTAATATCAGGAGGGAAATTCAGGTTATATTTGGATACCTGCTTGCTCGTGAAGCGGAGCAGAACAGACGGGGGACCACCTGGGATTTCTATTACATGGCTCAATGAATATTTACTGAATGAGTAAATGAAGAAAACTAAAGCCTATAAGTAAATGTAGGCTTCAATGAGACCAAGACAAAGATGTTAGCTTTATCCCCTAGCTTAGAAATACATGTCAGTATGCCAATGTATCTTTCTAGTTAATTCTTGCCAAAATACATCTTTAGTCAGAGCTATCTCTTCAGTGTAGTGTTTTCCTTTAATCTATGCCTGTCAACTTTTCTCCTGAATGTCAGCATGGGATCGAAGCCACAGAAGGGTTTCTGTGAGCTCCATGGATTACAGTGCCTTCTTAAGGAAGACAAAGTGACAGGCTACACAGTACTTATCTATATCACCTGTCAGCGCCTCTTCATTTGGAAGCAGGGGAGAGTATTGGGCTGGTTATTTGTGACTCTTTTTCAGAACTGCCTTGGCTTTAGGAGAGAACATGGTGGCAAAATGCAGCTTTAGTTCTAAAAGAAAATGCTGGGATTTTTCTATTACTGGTCTTTTAGACTCTGTTAGATCGGTATTCTAGCTGGGGACTTTATCATAGCAACTTCTTTTATGCAATGTAACACTTTCTTTGTTTCATTAGAGTTATTTTTCACAGTCACCGTAGGGGTATGCATTGTGTGATGCCCAACTAGTGGCAGGTAATTTGCCCCACGCAGGGCACAACTATTCTTCACTGTTGCCCGGGGATATGGCAGATCCTTATTAATTTTCTAAATTCAACAGTGGGAATTACAATACACTTTGTGAATATAGAAGAGGCAGAGCTTCAGATGAGGAAAATGAAGCAGTGGGACTATAGTCTTCAAAACTTATCAAGGTGGGAACCTTTCTCTCTTACTTGTGAGGCTGAAAAAAAATTAAAGAGTAGCTACTGAAACCTTATGTCTCTTTAAGCTCTTTCATTCCTAAGAGCTTAAAGTGATGCTTTAGCCCTACAACTCATTTATTTTCGCAACATCCCTGTGGTGCCAGAGGCTAGCCTTTCTTTCACTGTCCATACTGCTCAGGGGAAAAACAAATGCCCTGAGAACTCAACTGACTAGCATTCAAGGTCAAAAGAGAGTCAGGTTGTGAAGCCAGTGTTTGAACTCAGGTGTCCAAAACTTCATCTAGTGTCTGCTTTAAGATGTAGTGCTTAGCAAAGAAATATAACTGGGAGAACTAACTATATAGGATGAAGGCACAGAATGTCACAATGTGTCAAAGTTCAGCTCTCTAAATGCTCCTTAGCTCACAGGTTAAAAAAAAAATGTGCTTTTGATGACTCAACAGCTTTTAATACTGTGAACTGTTCTCACTTCTTTAAGCCATAGGCATAGAGATCATTATTCTGTATTTGGTTTGGAATGGTGCCCCAGAATCAGAGTTTTTCAATAGCACTAATGACTGCCCATATATCAGGAAGAATAGGGACATTGACTAGAGTGCATAATGACACTCATTAAATGGCTGTATAATTAGATGGTTGTTGTAACAAATTGAAAAGAATGGTGAGCAAAATCTCAGTTTACAGGCATGTAGGGTTGGAGTGGGATCTCTTTAGCCCCTGTGGTATCTGTGCAAGTTATAAAAGTGCTTCCCTCCAGGAGGCATGGTCTAAAGCTGAAGAGTATAGGGTGGTGAGTAAACTCTTGATTTGGTTCAGTTTCATTTATCCATTTACTGAGAAATAGTCTCTTTGTGACTACCTTGGAGTAAAACAATAGTTGAGTAACACACACAGGTCAAATTGGCTTCTTACTTGGGACGTGTTACTATTTCAAGAATTCTATTTAGTGGCTAACAGTAAATGTTTTTTTTTTAAATTTTTTATTTAACTTTTATTAATTACACTTTATTCATTTTGTATCCCCCCATAAGCCCCTTCCTCCTCCCCTTCCGGTCCCACCCTCCCCACCTTTCTGCATGCATGCCCCTCCCCAAGTCCACTGATAGGGGAGGTCCTCCTCTCCTTCTTTCTGATCTTAGTCTATCAGTTCTCATCAGAAGTGGCTGCATTGTCAGGGTTCTAGGTTATCTCCATGGATAGTCCTTGGTTGGAGTATGAGTCTCTGGGAAGTTCCCTGTGTTCAAATTTTCTTCTTCTGTCGCTCTCCTTGTGGAGTTCCTGTCCTCTCCAGCTCTTACTATTTCCCACTTCTTACATAAAATTCCATTCACTCTGCCCGTCAGTTGGACATCAGGCTCAGCATCTGCTTTGACAATCTGCACGGCAGAGGCTTTCAGAGGCCCTCTGTGGCAGGTTCCAAGGTTGTTTCCTGTTTTCTTTTTCTTCTGATGTCCATCCTTTTTGCCTTTCAGGATAAGGATTGAACATTTTAGTTAGGGTCCTCTCTTTTGCTTAGTTTGTTTAGATGTACAGATTTTAGTGGGTTTATTCTATGTTGTATGTTTATATGAGTGATTATATACCATGTGTGTCTTTTTGCTTCTGGGACAACTCACTCAAGATGATCCTTTCCAGGTCCCACCATTTACCTGCAAATTTCATGATTTCCTTATTTTTCATTGCTGAGTAATACTCCATTGTATAGATATACCACAGTTTCTGCATCCATTCTTCAGTTGAGGGGCATCTGAGCTGTTTCCAGCTTCTGGCTATTACAAATAAAGCTGCTACAAACATGGTTGAGCAAATGTCCTTTTTGTGTACTTGCGCGTCTTTTGGGTATATGCCTAGGAGTGGTATGGCTGGATCTTGAGGAAGCGCTATTCCTAGTTGTCTGAGAAAGCGCCAGATTGATTTCCAGAGTGGTTGTACCAGTTTACATTCCCACCAGCAGTGGAGAAGGGTTCCGGTTTTTAATTCCAACTGCCTGACCTCAAATTATAAGTCCAAACACTGTTTGTGTGATGGTAGCAAGTTCTCTGTTCCTGTGTGCACCATCTACAAAGTGGGAGCTGTGATAGTTTCTTCCTCATAGTGTGTGAAGATCGATCGAAGAGTTAAATACTTAAAAGCACCACATTGGCTGACACAGGGGAAGCACTTGGTGAATAAGCGTTTTTCATTAGCACAATGTTCAGATGAAGGAACTGGATGTATGGGAGATTAGAGAGCAAGTACATAGCTGGGGAAATCCCATTATTAGAAGGAAATTTGTCATCTGCAGAAACTAGGACCTTAGCATTAATACTGTATTGACTTCCAAGAAGAAATGCTGTTGAGACTTTTAAAAAAATAAGCTAATGATAGACTATATATTTCATAAGATTCGCTTTTTAACATGATGGGGCCAGAATTTGGTAGGACTTAATGTGAACCATCTTTGCCTTGCTAAAATCTTAACATCTTTGGTTATTCAGTAGAGAAGGGATTTAAATTTTTTTTCTGTTTGTGAATACAATCTTGTTTTGCTTTTTCATGTCTTGAGAGTTGTAGAAATGGTCCAGAACAGAGGTGCACACTGACCACAGACCATTTGTGGAAACTTTAGAAGCTGCTACATGACCAACGTTACAATATCACTGAGAATTCTAAGGTGATGTGAGTCTATTAAATTCATCTCCTTCATCTGTTTAGGCAATGAGGCCTAAACAACTTTTGGAGACATTGAAAAGAAATATGCTTGTTTTGTGCAAGCCTCTCAGCCTTTGGAAAGTACTGTATACTGGGCACAACCCAGAAATGCTTTTCTTCATTATTTCAGGTAGATTATGTGTTCTGTCCTAAATGCTTGCCTTTTTTTTTTCCTGGCTTCAGCTTTGAGTCTCTGAATGCTTCAGCTACAGCGGAAACGACCTGATGACTGTTTGGTTTACACTTGACCAGAGAATATGATGTGGGTATATGGTTAGTGGGGTCAGAGCAAAGAGGATTTTAGTTTTCTTGCTGGGTGGTATGTCATACCATTGCTTTTGAAGTCTTTCCAAAGACATCCTTGATCTTGAAGGTCCCTTGTTTGTATCAACTCAGTCCTCTAGTTCGTATTTCTCATCATACCAGACCCTTTTGTCTTAAATGTAAATATACATAATATTTGTGTCATCAAGGTCACTCAGAATAAAAAAAATATGAATGTTGGACACAGGACATAGTCAAAAATTGTGTGTGTGTACTGAATAAATGAGTCAATGAATAAATGATGGAATTTTCTTAGTTGCTCTTGTGTAGAGAGGATTCAGCATTATATAATTTTGTGGTATAGGATATGCAAAATAAAAGAACTGAAAAGATACTTATATACATATAATTCATTGCAATATGTCTGAAATTAAATGCCTTTGAAGCAAGATGGTGATTCTAAGAACTTGATAACTTTCAAATTTGTAAGCACTGGAAGGAACTGAGTCCACGGTTTAATTGAAATTTTGTAGCTTCAATTGTCAGAACTAAATGTTATTCGGGGAAGGAATTAGATGTCCCCATAGTAACAAGAATCAATTAATGGGATGACATCACAAAGCTATCTTCTTTTAAGACATCTGGGATTTTAGGTAGAGATGGAAATACTATTGCAAGCAAATTACACATGCACATTCTGTGCAATTTTATGCACATGTATAGATATGCTTAATTTAGCCATACGTCTCATTTAGTACCATTTATCATTAGGTGTTTTTAAATGACTCAATTCTCAAGCATGGGTATAATTCAAGGTGTTTAGAGAAGCACTCGTGGAATAAATGCCTACCATTAGTGGCATTGTAGAGAAAAAAAAACCCAACTCAATTCGGTGCTTTCATAATGATTGCTCAGTGCAACCACAGGACTGTTGGTCTTAAGATAAACTCTGAAAGAGATGTGTAAATTGTCTCTGTGCAGCAGTGTCCAGCATTATGTACTGGACTGACCAAAGCCTAGGTCAGTACTAGCATTATTAGCACAAATGAAGGAAAGGATTTTACAGGTATTCTAGGCTGGGTGCCTTATGTTTCTTATCTTCTTATTCTACCCCTTAAAAAAATACTAGTCAATATATTCAAGCCATTGTTCATTTTATAGATGCACTTAATTAAACAGTGTCTGAAAAAAAAGTTTGTTTGGAACAAGCAAAATCAGAATGGTGCGTATGTTTGAGAAGTCAGTTCTTTCATCATTAGCGTAACTCCATGGCTTAGTTAGTGATTGCATTTCTTCCAGTGATGACGCTTTCATAACTCCAGTTTTATGTTACACATTTCGGGAAAGATGCTAAGCAGGCTGGATTAGCCCTGCAAGTGCACAGAAATATGACAAGGTAAAAGGTTAGCTGTAGTTGGCAAACTCATAAATAATACCAACTTGTCAGAAGAAAATGGCAACAATTTGCATACACAGCTTATGTTGCAGAATCATGTGTATCCAAAAGTTTTCCTGGCTAGAGAGCAGCTAGGAGATTGGATATTTGCCAAGGTGACTTTTCTCTCCTCAATGCCTTTAAAAGTTCTTGCTGTTGCCCCTGCCTTCTCCCCAGCACCTGAAGTTTCCTTGGATGTACTAAAGCTATAAAACTGGGTGTTTCTACCTTTGTTTATGACATTGACCTGAATGGAATTCTTCCAAATAAAGGTCTCTAATGCTGTTTTTCTAAATGGTGTCTGTAGAGAATATCTTTACTGACATTTGTATTTGGGTGGTGAAAATATAAAATTGTTACATTTCCTCTATTTCAAATGACTCCAGAGCACAGGTCTCCATGAAGGTTTTCCTGAGGGCATGGTAAACAAAGTGACTGAGGATCAAAAAGAACTTTCTTCATGTCTTTTAAATTCCATGCAACAGTAACTACATTTCTCTATTTCCTCAGTGGAAAAAAATACCACTGAGGATTGATGGAAGCAAGCATAGAAATCATGTTTAATACTTCCATTTTCTTTTCTTTTTTTACTTTTTTATTCAACTTACATCTTTGTTATAGCCCCATACCTCATCCCTTCCCTGTTCTACCCTCCTTCTCTCTCCTCTTCCCCACCTCCTTTCCTCAGAAAATGGGAGCTCTCTTTCCCATCCATCCCAGATCATCAAGTTTCATCAGGGCTGAACATGTCCTCTTCCCCTGTGGCCTGTCAAGGCAGTCCTGCCAGAAGGAAGTGATCAAGAAGCTGGTAAGTGAGTCTGTGTCTGATGCAGTCCTCACCTCCCTTACTAGAGGACCCACTTGAAGTCTAAACTGCCCATCTGCCACATCTTTGTAGGGTGCCTAGGTCCAGTTCCTTCATGGTTCTTGGTTGATGCTTCAGTCTCAGCAAGTTCCTCTGGGCTCTGGTTAGTTGGCTCTGTTGGTCTTCTTGAGGAGCTCCTGTCACCTCCAGGTCCTTTTCTCTTTCCTCCCTCTTCTCCACAAGACTCCCTATGCATCACCCTATGTTTGACTGTGAATCTCAGCATCTGTTTTGAGTTGTTGCTGGGTAGAGCCTCTCAGAGGACAACTCTGTCAGGCTTCTGTCTGCAAGCTTATTAGAGTATCCTCCACAGTGTCAGTGGTTGGTGCTCTCCAATAGGGTGGGTCTTTGGTTGGGCCAAGTATCTGTTGAGCATTCCCTCAAGCTCTTCTCCACTTGCTCCATTTTTATCCCTGTGCAACTTCTAGGTAGGGTAAATTATGGGTCGAAGTTTTTGTGGGTGTGTTGGTGTTCCTCTTCCTCTGCTAGGAGACTAGTCTAGTTAGGGGTGTTTTCTTCAGTCTTTATGGCCTCTGCTTCTAGGACTCTCTGCTTGAATCTCCTCATATCCTCCCAGGAGCCTACCCTGACTTAGGTCTCTAGCTTGTCACATAGCTGTCTCCACTCTCAGTTTCTCTTTTCTCTACAGGCCTTCTATCCTCTTGCCCTTACTCTCCCCAGGTCTGATCTCCACCCTCTTAACTCTCTGTGCCCCCTTTCCTACCTTTTTTCCTCAGCCATTACCTCTGTCTTATTCTATATCCCTTTCTGAGTGATAGTTTTGAATCCTCCCTTGGATCCTCCATGTTACTTATTTTCTTTGAGTCTGTGCTTAGTAATACGCTTATTCTGTACTATATGGCTAACATCTACCTAGAAGTGAGAACATACCATGTGTGTCTTTCTGGGTCTCGGTTACCTCACTCAGGATAAGCTTTTCTAGTTCCATCCAATTTTGCCTGCAAATATTCTGATTTTTAAAAAAATATCTGAGTAGTATTCCATTGTGTAAATGTGCCAGTTTCCTTATCTATTCTTTGGTTGAGGGACATCTAGGCTGTTTCCAGACTCTAGCTATTGTGACTAAAGCTGCTATGAACATAGCTGGGCAAGAAATGAAGGCAAAAGAAGAATCTCAACACTCCACTGTTGTGGGAACTCTTTCCCTGGAGTGATGTAAACAAATATGTCCTTCTCAAAAGTGTTTAGCAATGAAAAATACAATTTCACTTTAATCTATCTTGGAAAGCCAGTGAGTTTATTGGGGTTACTTTCACAGTATGGATGAGGGCTTATTTATGGTAGCAGGTACCATCAGAAAGTCTCATCTTGGCACAGATGATGACTTCCTGATAGCTGGAATCTTCTCTACAGTTAACCTTTCCTGTTCTAGGAACTCAAGTACCTTCAAGGCCAAAAGGCCATGTGCCATCAGGGTAGAATTGCTTACAACTAACTGGGAGGTGTGGAAAGGAACGACTGGGATCAGATGAGGTCTCAATGACTCTCCCCATACTCTACCTCTGTGAACAAACACCAACAGTCAACAGGCTAATTTTTAGGGTCTTTTGCAAGTACATACAACTGCTCTCATGGATATACTATTTTGCCCAGAGGATAGCAATTTATAAAACTATTTATTTTGTTGTTGTTGCAGAACCACAGTAATAGCCAACATTTTTAGATATCAGTTTATCTTATTGTACATATAAGGGGATGTATGCATATAAAACATAATGTTCACAAGCCTGTAGCACATTATGCTAGTACATATTAGCAATATTTAAATATATACATTCTTATACACATACAATTATAACTTGGGTTATAATTGTGCCCATCTGCTTTCTAGTCCAAAAGTGATCTGGGGACCAGTAGCATCACTATTAATAGGAAACTGTTAGAGATTCAGAATCTCAGCTTCCATCCAACCCTAGTAAATCAATCTTCATCCAGATAGCATCCTTAGATAATTTATATGGTCACATTTGAGAAGACCTGTTCTAACCATATTGAGTATAGTTACTCAGAGACCAAAGATAACAAAAAAACACCCATAATGTGTGTTAATTTCTCAGTTCCCTTTTTTCTCCTTTTCCAGAGTTTGCAGATATTTTTGATGTTATGAAATGAAAAAAAATTACATCATATCACTTGTATTTCAATTCTGTCTTTTAGTAGAAAGGGTTACTTCAGTTAAAAATGCTCCCATCATAATAACAATTGTAAACGTGTAGAACATGCTTATTCTACTCTCAAAATTGTGATAAATACTGTAACAGTTAATATCAATAGTTGACTTGACAGGATCTAGAATAATCTAAGAGACAAGCTTCTGGCCATGCTTGCAAGGGATCATTTGATAAGGTTAGTCTCTGGCCATGCCTTTGAAATACCAGTTAGATTACGTTACTTGAGGGAGGTAGGAAGCCCCATACTGAAAGTGTTTGGCCCCATTTTTAGGGCACAGATCCTGGATTACATAAAAATGAGAAAGCAAGATGAGCTCATTCATTCATCTTTCTCTGTTTTAAGCTCCTGCTTCCGGGACCTTCTTGCTAAGATAGACTGTGAGTCTAAATAAACCCTTAGTCCTATAACTTACTTTAGTCAAGGTATTTTATCCCAGAAACAGTAAAAATAACTAATATAGAAAACTGATACCTAAAAGTGGGGCTATTGATGTAATCAACCTGGCCATATGGCTCTCAAGCCTCTGGAACAAGTTTGTTGATAGAATGTGTAGGGATTTGGAACTTGGGGGTAGGTAGAACAGCCCTTGAATGCTACAATTAGAGTTTAATGGGTCATTCTAGTGCGAGCTTGGATGACAAAAGTGCTGAGAGGACTATGGGCTGTGGAGGTTCAGATCTTGAGGTTTTAAAAGAGAACAAAGACTCTATCAGGGATTGGCATGGGGTCATTGATGTGATGTTCTAGCTTTGTCCTGACTGGGTCTCGAGAAACTGAGTAAGATTGAATATAATGTGTGACAGTGTCATAATTCTTGCAAAGAGGTCTTGGGAGGCAGGCTATTGTGTGAAGCTGTAAAAACAAAGTCCATTTCAATGGAGACCTCAGCATACTGGAGATTCAAGGACCAAGGATGTCTGCTGAAGAAAGTAGTGGTGCAAGAGAGAGGGGGAGGGGATAGGGAAGAGGAGGTAGGGAGAAGGAGGAAGACTTGGAGAGAGAGAGAGAGAGAGAGAGAGAGAGAGAGAGAGAGAGAGCTATAGAAAGCAGAGCTGAAGGAGGAATGGGGCCACCTTTTGAACCTAGATGATTCTATCACCAACCCATAGTCACAGAGCTGTAGAATTTCTTCTTTTCTTCCTGGGATTGGTGCTTCTTTGGCCTTATCATTCTTTGCTTTGCCCTAAGTCTTCCTTTTGGAATGGGAATATTTATTAAGTACAATTACAGATTAGACATGTTTTTGATGTAATAAATAGGGGCTCAGAATTAAGAGATTGCTGTGAGTCTTGATCTTTGGACTTTTAAATAATGTTAAGATCATTATAAACTATAGGGGCATTTGAAGTTGGATTGAATGTGTTTTGCATTATGAGCTGTCCAGCCATCTATGGAGACAAGAGTGGCAGGTTATGCTTAGTGCATTGTCAGGTTGATAGGGGGCAGTGTTGGGATGGTTAGCATTGATTTTTATCTTGCCAAGATCTAAATTATCTAGAGCACAGCCTCTGGTCCTGCACACCTGGGATAATTTTGATTATGTTAACTGAAGTGGAAAGGTCCACCCTAAAAGTGGATGGCTTGGATTCTGGATTGTGAAGAAAAAATAAAATTTACTTATTGTCAGAAATCATTGTTTTCTGCTCCCTGGAACAGAGGAGATATGAGTAGCATGACTTTCCCATTTCGTTGGACTATGAGGAGTGTCATTCCTGGCTCTCTTTTCTTGCTTTTTCCAGGGAATTTTATCACAGAAACAGGGAAAGTAATTAGTACAAGTTCTTTACATTTGTTATTTCAATTAAGCTACACAATAATATAGAGCTTAGCATCCATAGTTTCCATTTCCAGAAGAGGGAATTGAAACTGAGAGAGCTCCAGGGACAGTTATAATATGTCAGAACCTGAACTTGAACCTGGGCTTAGCTCATTCTGTAATGTGAAGACCAACCGCAACATACATTTGCTTCTGCAGTTCAGTGTTCAAATTCACTTTCTCTAAAACGTTTATACATCTTAAAAAACTAAACTTCTCAAAGAAACATTAAAAATAAAGGTTAGCACTGTACAAAGGCACTTGAGAAATATTTACTATATAAATGTGGGAATGAAAGAAAATGTCTCAATCTCCCTGAAAAAACACGCGGTTTATAATATCTGTAGAAAGTGATATCATTGATATTCTACAGTGCTAAGCCTCTATTTCCCTTTGGCTTTCTTTGACCTGTGACTTTCTATATTATTACAATTGCTCTACATGATATTGTATTTTCATGTTTTGCTTTTGCCCCATTATTTTTACTGGTAATATACCCAGAGGACCATGATCAAATCTTGGAGATCTTGAGAATCTGAGAAAGCTCCGTTAACTTGTTCCCCCCCTCCCAGAAGTTTTAGAGCTAGAACATTGATATTTGGGTTATGGTATTATGCTTTTAGACCTTTGCATATTAAAGTTATGAACCAGCCTCTGGGGAACAAAGAAGAATATCAGATCCTGACTATCTGGGGGATTATGAGTGGTAAGAATGAGAAAATGCAGACTCTGGCCAGTGGGAAGGCTGTGCCAGGGAATAAGCAGAAGGAACCAGTACAGGGTGTATGATTCCCAAAGGACCAGCCTTTGCTCTGTGGCTGTTGCCTTTCTTGAATATGGTGTAAGACAAGGACTGCATTTCTTCCCGGCTCTTATTTCCTATTATGTGAAGTGATAAGCTAGGGACTTTTTAGGTTCCTTTTGTTTGGGGGGCTTGCAAAGGGGGATCTGAGTAGAGGTAAAAGAGTAGGTTATATTCAGGGATTTTCACAGAGAGCTTGGTGAGTGGGGCATAGCTGAACTTGATTGGTGTTCTCCTTCCTGACCGCTTACATTCAGGGAAAACCTTCAGTACCATATCATGTAGTATTGCACAAGCCAATCTTCAGATCTTCAAAGAGCACTTCTGCCACATCTGGGTCCTATTTGGATGAGAGGACAGGTACACAGGACTTCAAGCAGTAAGGTGGGATATACTAGAGGGCACCTCCCAGACTCTGACTTGACAATACTAATCTGAATGTCAAATGTCACCCCACTTTAATATTTAATATTTCATAAAAGATTAGTACATAGGAGCCTTTCGTTGCCATATTCATTATCCCTACCTCTCTCTGCACACACACATTTGATTTAGTTTCAGGGAAGGCACCTTTGTTTATAAATTGATGGGATTTCTGAAGGGAATGTATGAGAAATTGATTTAGCTCTTCCCATTTGTTCAACCCGGCCAGGTGGAGCATCAACCACATGTAGATACTGTACAGAAGTTGAAGATAGAAGCAAAAAATACAGCCTGTGCTCCCGCGGAGGTTCTGCTATAGGGGAAAGGAGACAGATATGCAAACAGGCAATTGTAATGCAAAGTCACAAATGATGTAGTGCCAGGAATGTTATAGGAGCACAGAGCAGGGCGAACAGGACTGGGTCTAGAAAATGAAGTTTCATAGAGGACACACTGTCTCCAGATGGAGCTGCAAAACTTGATTTGCATGTTTTGTTTTTTTTTTTTTTTTAACTTTGAGATGTTTACAGGCAACAAATCTTTCCCCTTCTCTGTGCTCTCTCCACCTAGTAAACCATTCCAATCAGCTGAAGTGACTCACAGAAAACTGTTGAGGGTTAAAAGAAAGAAAGAAAAAAAAGAAAGAAAGAAAAAGAAAAACTGCCCTTTCTTAAATTTGTTCCTGGAAGCTCAAGAAAGTGTTTTTGTTTTATAGTTTTTCTGATGAGGGCTGCCCTCCAACCCCCAGCAGGTTTTGTAGGGGAAACAGATAAACAGAACAAGCAGGCTGGCAAGTAGCACCACACAAACCTAGTGTTTCTGTCTTCAGCTACTTCTGGCCGACTTAGCAGGACATCATCTGCCCCGTGCACAAGGAAAATGACATTGCATGCGTGAGGCCCTGGTTACAGTGAAGACAGGGGGAAGCTGGAGGAATTCAATCTCTGGCTTAGAGAAATCTAATTCTCTCAAGGTATATTGCAGTCTGCAAGGCAGTTATCTTTCCGAGCAGCTAGATGCAACCTGGAAATGTAGCTCCTAATAGCCTTGGTGAGATTAAGTGAAGTGTCTGTGATTGTGGTCCCTCCAAGCAGGTCACAGAGGATTTGTTGCCCTTGCTTTCCCTGCCCATCCCCCCTTCCCAGCCCCTCTCAGTCTGAGGCTCCTGTGTTTCTTATATTCTATGCTTACCCCATGCTTTTCACCTTTTCCCCACCGCCCCCAATCCACTGGCTCTCTCTATTGGAGGAAGAAAAAAAATGAGTGGCTTGACAGCTTTGGAGGATAGATTTAATAGAAATTGATGGAAGTGGCCCAAGAAAGCCGTGTTCTATTATTCTTGCCTTGAGAAAGGTTATCAGGGCTTGATGGAGCCACATTCTCTTGTTGAAGTATTTTGTGACTGAGGAGTTTTGGTGTTTACTGGATTTTGAAGGGAATCAGAAGAGAGGCTGAAAGGGAAATTAATTTGAGCTGTAATTGATGTATGGTGAGACCCAGAATGGTGGGAGAGAAGAAGGCAGTACTGCTCTAAACTTAGCGATAGGTGTCATTTGTGAATGAGTCCATTTTCATGCTCCATGTGATTCCAGTGATGCGGCATCCTCTCAGATTGACGCATGTATTGATAAGCAAATAAATGAACAAAATGGGCTGTGAATATAGTTTAGTGTCAGAGGGATTGTGTTGCCCTGGATTTCATTCCCAATATCATAGGAAGGTATATATTAAAAATAAAGTGCCCTGAATGGCATTTGAATAATTCATTTTTCAGCTTACTTTTGCTGCTGTTTCAGAAAATCAGTGATGTTTGGCACCTTCCTTCTCTATACTGTTGTAGTTAATGATAAACTTTCAATTAATTTCTTTTCTTTTGTTTGTTTTTCGAGATGAGGTTTCTCTGTGCAGCCATGGCTGTCCTGGAACTCACTCTGTAAACCAAGCTGGCCTTGAATTCAGAGATCTACCTGCCTCTGCCTTCCCAGTACTAAGATAAAAGCGTGAGCCACTGCTACCCAGCCCTGAATTTCTTTTTTAAAAGTAACTATGTCTTCTTTATTGACGTAAGTATTCTGGGTAATAGCAAAAAATGTATAAATGTTTATTTTATTATGTCATTAGAGAAGACTGGAATAGGACTGTTCCCTTTTGTGACCTTGGGGCCTCAAAACATTAGACCTTATACAAGAAGAGACCTTCAAACATGTCTTTTATGGTGTTGGCTTAAGAAGTTGGTGGTGTTTTGTTGCATGGAGATGCTATAGAGAGGTCTGGAGTTTCCTCCAGTCTTGACTCCAGCAGTAGTTTTGGTTCCTGTGTTTCTGAAAGGGAAGAATTCAAATGGGACACAGTAATAAGTCAAGCCAGCAGAGTTGAATTTTTTAAATTCTTTATTAATTACACTTTATTTACTTTGTATCCCCCCTGTAGTTCCCTACCTCCTCTCCTCCCAATCCCTCCCTTCCTCCACCCTCTGCATGCATGCACCCTCCCCAAGTCCACTGATAGGAGAGGTCTTCTTTTCCTTCCTTCTGGTCCTAGTCAATTAGGTCTCATCAGGAGTGGCTGCATTGTCTTCTGTGGCCTGGTAATGCTGCTTCCCCCTCAGGGGGAGTAGGCCAATCAGTTCATGTCAGAGGCAGTCCCTGTTCCTATTACAATGGAACCCACTTGGATATTGAACTGCCATGGGCTATATCTGTTCAAGGGTCTTAGGTTATCTCCATGCATAGTCCTTGGTTGGAGTATCAGTCTCAGGAAAGATCCCTGTGCTCAGATTTTTTGGTTCTGTTGCTCTCCTTGTGGAGTTCCTGTCCTCTCCAGATCTTACTATTTCCCACTTCTTTCATAAGATTCCCTGCTCGGCAGAGTTGAATTTTAACAAGCAAAAAAGAGAGAACATATTCTTTGGAGTAACAGTGAGTTGAGTCAAGCAGAGGTGGCCCGATCCTGACAGGCATATTCCTCAGCTCCGGGTTACTTCTTCCTTTGTAACGTCCCCCGACCATGGACACTTCCAAGAAAGGGGTGTGTCCTTCTCAGAAGCCCGTTTTACAAAGATATCAATCTGTTTTATGTTGTAACATAGAAGATGCTAAAGTGTATATTGGGGTCTAAGGACTTCCGAAGTTGAAAAGTTTACTAGGGGAAAGGATACCTTGGGCATGGTCCCCTGCTCTGGGGACGTTCCTGAAACAGGTTCTGTACTAATCTGACTGGAGAGCCCCCCCCCCCAACTATTGTTCCCTATCTCCTGTTTTTGAAGTCCTGAGCTGTCTAGGCTAGAGATGGCTACCTTCAGTCTTCTGAGGGTCAGCCTCAAGAAAGGTGACTTGGAGAAACTTGGCTGAGACCATGGTTTCTAAAACAGTTGCTCTAAAGGCATGAGCAGCACAGGCAACACCTACTTACTTGTTAGGGGTGTGACTTCCTGGGATGTTCTCTGAACCTTCTAGATCAGAGACTGAAGGTGGGCTCAGAAATCTGTGGCTTAATTCCTTTAGGGGACTGTGGGAACACTAAGGTTTGATCATTTATCTCCGAGACTCTGCATTCTACTCAAACTTACATGGGGAGGTATTAACCCTGTTCCAAAAGATATGCTACCAGGAGGGTCTTCATGTCATATTTGCTTTTCATATCTGTATAAAAGAAAAAAAAAATACACAGTGAGACCTGGAAGTCTTTAGATAAGGGAGCATAGTAACCTCAGACTTTATATAGGGAGGAGACTAGGAAACAGGGTTTGGATCCAAATCTTCAGTTTTCCAGATTTCTTTCTTTTTTAACTTAATGCACACAATGATCCCCCAAGCTCTATCACACTCTAAAGCCAAATCCCTAGTGTGCTTTATATGCTGTCTGTCTCAGCACAGCATCCTTGTGCTTTTACACACTAGTGTGGAGCTGTGAGCTTGGTGACAGTGGCCTGCTTTCCTTTCTGTATCCTGGTTCTGCAGCATCGTCCCTTAGAGCTGTGTGGGGGCTGATGGTCAAGTTTAAGTGAAGGGCAAACCCACTATATTTTAAATACAAAGAACAGTCTATTAAACACGCCTGTTCTACAGAAATGGCTGCTGTATTCCATCAGAACAGATTCTCACTCACTTCAGGTGTTGCCCTCGAGGCTGCTGAGCTCTTTGGGTGTCTAACCTTGCCCTCTTGTCATAGGCTATTAAAACTGTTAAAACAGAAGGATGCTTAACCACTCCAGCTGTTAAAACATTAGTACATGCTTTGGTGAGCTCAAATTTAAATGCTCTGAATAGCCCTTGAGGGGATCGCCTTCCTTTTGCTTTTAAAACGCATAGCTTAGTCAAAATTCAGCAATAGTTTAAACTTTTTTACTCTCTACATGTGTTCATTTTTCTCCATCCCTCCCAGAAAGAGCCCAATTAGTCATTAGTCTGAGGATTAATTTTAATCTATCTGTTGAAATTTCACTAGAGAAGATTGCAGTGACTCACTGGTTTTTGCCTTGACCCCAACTTTTACATACTTTCAGAAACAATTCCAGGCTAGCACATAGGAAGTAGAGACACCAGATCTCTGGGGGTTCAGGGCCATCCTGGTCTATACAAAGAATTTTAGGTTAGGCAGGGCTACATAGTAAGAACGCATCTCAAAAAAAAAAAAAAAAAAAAAAAAAAAAAAAAAAAAAAAAAAAAAAAACCAAAAAACAAAAAAAACAAAACAAAAAACAAAAAACCCAAAACTTTAAAATTCCAAACGATTCTACAGTGTCGGTCAGTATAGTATTAGCCAAAAGGGAGTCATTGGGAGGTGTGTGTGTGTGTGTGTGTGTGTGTGTGTGTGTGTGTGTGTGTGTGTGTTTTGGGAGAGGGGAACTCTTATCTGCCCAGGAACCTGCTGTGCAATAATTAATCTAAACCCTAGTTCGTACCACTCAATTTTGCAGAATTCATAATTCTAATCTCTATCATACTCACATCTGGTGGCATTGAAATGTTATCTTCTTATGAGTTTTGTACTAAATCCTGTTTTTCTAATTCTGTTTTCCTTGCAGGCTTTACTCAAAGGTTATATCTGACATTGCTAAATGTCATAACTCAATCCCTTAATTTCCACACAGGTCTACACCACTATTTGAGTTGAATTCCTCCTGGTAGCTAAGCACTTGCAACCCCAAAGCACAGCTTGAGCAGCAGTTTCATTGATAAGATTCTAGACAGGAGTCTACTGAGCGCATTTGAAAGACTCTAACTAGCAGTGTTTTCAAAGCAAAGACTCATGACCAAACCTTTGGCAGAGTACAGGGAATCATAAGAAAGAAGGGGAGTTAGTCTGATGAGGAAAGGATAGGAGCTCCACAAGGACCAAACATATCTGGGCACAGGGTCTTTTCTGAGACTGACATGCAACCAAGGACCATGTATGAATGTAACCTAGAACCTCTGCTCAGATGTAGCCTGTGGTAGCTCAGTAACCAATTGGTTTCCCATAGTGAGGGGAACAAGGACTGTTTCTAGCAGGAACTCAATGACTGGCTCTTTGGCCTCCCCACCCCCCAAGGGAGGAGCAGTCCTGTTAGGCCACAGAGGAGAGCTTTGCAGCCAGTCCTGAAGATACCTGATAAAACAGGATCAGATGAATGGGGAGGAGGTCTCCCCTATCAGTGGACTTGGCAAGGGGCACGGTGGAGATGAGGGAGGGAGGGAGGGACTGGGAGGGAATGAGGGATCGGGACACAGCTGGGATACAGAGTTAATAAAATGTAACTGATAAGAAAAAAATAAAATTAAAAAAAAAAGAAAAGGAAAAAAAAAGATTCTAGACCAGTGCTTCTCAACCTTCCTAATGTTGTGGCTCTTTAATACTATTTCTTATGTTGTCTGCCTGAGCACAGCAGCCCTGTGCTTCCACACACTATTGTGGAGCTGTGAGCATAAATTATTATTATTATTATTATTTTTTGTTGCTTCATAGTTTTGCTGCTGTGGTGGATTGTAATGTAAATATCTGTGTTTTCTGATGGTCTTAAGTAACCCTCTATAAGGGTCATTTAACTCCCAAAGGGGGCATGGTCCACAAGTTGAGAACTATTGTTCTGGAGTATCAGAAATCCTCAGTCTTGGGCTTAAGTCAGGCTGACTGTATCACAACTTGTACTATAATCAAATCTGTACTGAAAAGTTTTATCAAAGTTTTTTTTTTAAATCATCTAATGACATGATCCTGTGTGTATGTGTGTGTGTGTGTGTGTGTGTGTGTGTTTATTTCTGTTTGTTTAGATGATGGATTAAACTGACATAATTTTGAATATTGAAGCATCCTTGCATCTCTGGATTGAAGCCTACTTGATCATGGTGGATGATCTTTTTGATGTTTTCTTATATTCCGTTTGGAATATTTTATTGAGTATTTTTACAACAATGTTCATGAGGGAAATTGGTTTGTAGTTCTTTTGCTTTGTTGAAACTTTGTGTTGTTTGGGTACCAGGATGACTGTGGCCTCATAATATAATTTGGCAATGTTTCTGTTTCTATTTTGTGGAGTATTGGCATTAGCTCTTCTTTGAAGGTCTGGTAGGGACTGGGACTTCAACACAACCACAAAACCTTCGATCTACAATTTGTCCTCCCAGCAAGATGTTCTGGGTAAATGTGGCCCAGAACTTGTAAGAATGGCCACCCAATGACTGGTTCAACTTGAGACCCATGCTACAGAGGGAACCCACATCTTCCACTGCCTGGAGGACCAGGAACTAGAGGGTGGAGAGCCCAGAGACCTAGAATAAAGCCAAACACGGCTGACAAAAGTCAATGAAATGTTTTTGTAATGATATTCTGCTGTACTTGTAGACTATAATAGTATAATTGTCATCAGAGAGGCTTTAGCCAGCAACTAATGGGAGCAGATGCAGTGACTCACAGCCAAACATTAGTTGGAGGTCGAAGAATCCCATGGAAAAGAGGGAGGAAGAATTACAGGCACCAGAGGGGTCAAGGACACCATAAGAACATGGCAACTAACATGTTGCCACAGAATCAACTAACTCAGGCTCATAGGTGCTCACAGAGACTGAATCAATAATCAGGGAACCTGTATGGGTTTGAGCTTGGTTCTTTGCATCTATGTTATGGTTGTTTAACTTGGTGTTCTTATCAGACTTCTAACTGTGAGAGTGAGGCTGTGTCTTAATCTTTTGCCTGCTTTTGGACCCCTTTTCTTCCTCCTGGATTGCCTTATTCAACCTTGATATGGGGATTTGTTCCTAGTCTTATTGTAACTTGTTATGCCATGTTTGATTGATATCTCTGAAAGGCCTGTTCTTTTCTGAAGAGGAATGGAGGAGGACTGGACAGGGAAGGGGTAGGTGATAGAAGAGATTGGGAAGAGAAGACGATGGAGAAAGTGCAATCAGGATATAATATATGAGAAAAGAATAAATGAAAAAGAAAAAAAATGTTAGTAGATTGTTCTAAGGGTCACCTTATATGTTAGGCCCAGAGAAAGTTTTGAGTCCTTCCAGTGTCTCCTTGCTGGTGCTCTTCTTTCCCCTCCATTCATTTCTTTTCTATCTTTCTTTCACTTTCCTCTGTCATTGGTCAAAAGCCTCACATCACACATCTATGTGCTCATATCACTCTTTACAGTGACAGTATTAGTTACTTTCCCAGCACTGTGATAAACACTCTACCTATTAATAGAAGGAAGGAAGGAAGGAAGGAAGGAAGGAAGGAAGGAAGGAAGGAAGGAAAGAAAGAAGGAAAAGTTTGTATGGGCTTCCAGTACCAGAATACAGTTCATCAGAGCAAGGCAGTCATGGTGAAGAGGAGGCCAAGAATGACGAATGTTGGTCCTCAGCTTGCCTTCTCCTTTCTATGCAGTAAGGGCTTGTGTCCATGGAATTTTGCATTTAAGGAGGGTCTTATCACCTCAGTTAACTTAATCTAGATAATCTCATAAGCATGCCTAGAAGCCTGTTTCTTTTGGTTACTTTTAGGTGTTCACTTATCACCAGTTGATGTTTCTTTATTTAATTTTATTTATGTTTTTGGTCTCCACTTCCAGTTCTTTCCAGTCCCAAATAGAAAGTAAAACGTTTCAGACCAGTTTCTAGTCTGATTGTTTACTTTTATATATTTAGTACCTACAGTGACGAATGATGTGAAACATGTTTTAAAAATACGAGTTAATTAGTGAACAAACTATGAATTTACTTCACATTACCAAAACATTTATTGAAAAATTATATATCCTGTGATGGCAGAAATAATTGGTGAGTTTTTATGCAATACTGACTTTTTTCTAGATCATATATTCTCATGTGGAGAAATGTTTCTACAGTGACAAGGAAATTTGCATTCTGAGGAAAATAAATCAAAACAATCACTATTGAGAACAAAGAGATTTTGGTTCATTTCCATATTTAGTTAGTCCCATCTGACTGTGGATGCTTATTTAAGCTTGTTTTTTTGACATTGCACTAAACACGGTCTGTCTGCTCTGTGCCTCCTTGCCTGCATGTATTCTGTGATTTCTTTTTTGCCTGACCATCGCTCTTCTTCCATTTTTCAGTAATTATCTGGCACACATCAATGGCGAGGCTGCTTATGCTCCTGTGTTACTGTTACCAGGTGTCATGTTAACAGCTTTGAATCAATTATAATTGTTAATTGAAGCTGAATATATTTAATTATATAATTTAGAGCTATCCATGCTTAATTCTACAGATATTATATGTGTCCTAGAAACTGAAACGCTGTGAAAAGATGATTGACAATGAGAAAACAGAATATGAACAAAGCCACTCTCTGCACCAATTCACACACTATGTCCTGTTCTAAAACACTGTGTGAATTATCTTTTTTAACTTGGCAAGATAAACTCAATGTATCCCATATACATGCAGACTTCTTACTTTTAATATATAAATTAAAAATAAGAAGATAGTTTGAAGCATTTGTTTGGAAGATTCTCTAGGATTTTTGTAATTTTCAAACACACAGAACACACATACACATGCACACATACCTAAACAAATGAATTTCTAATGGTTTATTGAGGACTGTGTTTGGAATTACTGGTTTATAAATTTAAGAAATTTAACAATAAATGATTTCAGTATAAATGGGTTTGTGTCTATATTTACGAAATTGTTGCAGGCTACTGACCATGATGAACAAAGCATGGACCAAATTTTCTCTTACACTTGAAATAATTAAAAAGAAAATATTTAAATTACTTTTGTAATAGTTGGGGAATTGTTATGTAATTCTTCTGAACTGATAGGAGATAGATGAAACAATTAGAGTCAGAAAGTAAACATTTAACATGTTCAAATGATTATGAAATCATTCTATATTCTAGGAATAAATTACTAAGAAATTAGTGTCAGTGATTATTTTAGAATTTATCTCCCACAGAAAACCCATTTTTGCCACCACATTGGTGTGGAAATTATGGAATATCATGAATTCCAATGTGTATCTGCTGACTCCAGCTTTTTTAGGCTCATTGTCTGTTTTGGTGGCCTTAGGACTTTAAGGTGACAGATGCTGATGCTTCTGTTTTACAACTGACTTACTGTAGCTTCTTGGCAACCCCGCCTTTATCCAAGGTTCCTGATTCTTATCACCCTGGTCCTTCTGCTGCCAATTCTGTGTTTTCAAGATTCAGCTGCCTCAGGTTCACTATGGAGATACTAGCTCAACTAGGTTTTGTTGTGGTTGGAATATGGGTATTATCAGATAGGGTCATGGGTTAAAGGCATTGGTCTATAGGAACACTGTAGAATGAACCTGCAGTAAAGAAGGTTTTTTTTTTTTTTGGACATTAGGTCATTGTGAGACACACACACACACACACACACACACACACACACACTATTGGGTATCTACCCAGGGGAGTCTAAGCCAACACATTCCAGAAATACTTGAACATCAATGCTTATTGCAACACTATTCATGATAGCTAAATTATGGAACCAACCTAGTTGTCTTTCAACAGAGGAATGGGTAAAGAAAAGAAAATGTGTGTGTGTGTATGCCATAAAAAATGAAGTTATGCCATTTGGAAGAAAATTGTTGCAACTGGGAACAATAATATTAAGCAACTTAAGAGAGACTAGAAAGACAATTATCATCTGTAATGTCTAGATTTTATGTACTCACGTAAGATCAGAAGGGATTACCCTGAAGGAAAGGTACCTAGGAAGGGGGTGTGTGCTCAACATAAAATATATACTTGGTATAAGGAAAACTGGGAGAAAAAAAAACACACATGATTTTTATGGCTTAAGCTAAACTCAAATCTCTAGAGAAGAAAAATCAAGTACAGAGTCAGTCAGTAATTAAACTAAGATTAAACTAATAACGAAGAGTGTTTGCTTTTGTGCTTTGATGTATGTGATGTACTGTTCATCTGCTATTGTTAACATTTGTTATGTCAATCAATCAGAGTCAATTGTGCAATGGCCAATGATGGCAGCACCATCATTTTCTCCAGCAAATTTAATTTTGTAGCTATTAATAACCTTCATATCTGTCTTAGGTTATCACCCTTCTTTCCTGTGCTATTTCCCAATATTTTTATGGCTGATGCTGATAAACTGCCATAAGAGTAGAAGATGCTAAGAAATTAAACAGTACCGTTGGTATTAGTTTGAAGCAATGGGGAATAATGTCCGCAGTGGTGGCCATTATGTACACTGGCCTATGAACTATATAAAATATTTTCAGATGGAGTAAAAAAAATAACTTTTCTAGGGTCTGAACATAAAGCATTGATTATTGAATTATTTAAGAATTTCACTGATGGGAATAGTAAAATCACCAAATACTTCGTGAGAAGTCATGGGTTTGTATTCTGACCAGGAGTTTAAGGGTTCACATTTAATATACCTTTATTATGTCTAGTGATAATAAGAAATAATAATAGTGTAAGTAAATTTTTGCTTCAGTAACATTTGGAATTTTAAATTGACACCTGAAACTATGCTTGTAGAAGCCTCATTTCTGTGGAGCCAAAGAGGTTAGATGTGAAGGCCAAATGCTGACTAAGTGCTTTCAGCTTGATTATACACTTCTCTCTGCCCTATGATTTGCTCTCACTTAATGGATACAAGGTAGGAAGAGGGAGATGCATCTTCATGGCAGCATTCTACTGCATATGAGACAGAGAAAAATGCCCCCAAAAGATACCTTGAGGTTTATGATGATGTTTTATTTGATGACTGAGTAAACTGTCTATCAGAATATTACTCTTTCTCCTCCTGCGATATATCTACCTACCTATCTCTCTATCTATCTCTCTATCTATCTATCTATCTATCTATCTATCTATCTATCTATCATCTATCTAGTGTGTGTATGTATGTGCGCACACATGCATATGTGTATGTCTTTGTGTGTAAGAGACCATGCACAACATTTCTTTCATACTTTATGTGGCATGTATGAGGAAGTCAGAAGACAATTCTCCTCCTATCATGTGGGATCTGTGTGTCAAACACAGGTCTTTAGGTTTGGTGGCAAGTATCTTTACCTGCTGAGCCATATGGTTGGCCCAACTTTTAAAAATGAAACATGTGTGAAAGTTTAGAAAATTTACTTACTTTCATAAACTCCACCTTTTTGGTCTTCAAAGTGAAAGTAAGTGGAGATTAAATAACGTATAGTCTGTAATCTTATTTATTGTTGCTTATGATTTTGGTCTATTTTGAAAAGGCAAGAAGCAGGAGTCATACAAAATACCTATATGTTTAAACTTTAAGTGTTGCTCTTAATTAAAATGTAAATTATGTTGTTGTCTCCTTTCAGTTCCTCCCACATTTCCTCCTTCTAACCCCTCCCTTCTGTGTCCCTTCCAAATTGATAATCCCTTATTCTTTGACTGTTACTGAGTTATTGAGATCTGAGCTAGGGTGATGTATCAATGATAAAGTGCTTGCTATGCGTGAATTTTTTTTCCCCAAAACAGAGTTTCTCTCTATAGTATTGGCTGTCCTGGTCTCACTTTTGTAGACCAGGTTGACCTTGAACTCTCAGATATCCACCGGCTGGGATTACAGGCATGTGCCACCTCACCCAGCTCATGTGTGACATTTTTAATTGTCAACTTGCATAATCCAGTCTCACCTGGAAGAAAGGCATCTGAGTATGTCTTTGAGGTAATATCATGATTTCCATAAATGAAATGGGAAGACCCATCCACCATAGGTGAAATGGTTTTCTATGAAAGAGAGTCTGAGCTGTGTAAGAGTAGAGACCGTGAGCTGAGACTAGGCATAAATGCATTAATCCATTCATATTTGTTTTTCGACCCTGGAGTCACTAAGACCATTTTCCTGGGCTCCTCCTACAGGGTTTCCTCCATGTTTGACTGTAGCCTAGAAGTAAGAGTTTAAAAAAAGCCCTTTCTCTCAAGTTAATTTTGTCAGGATATTTTATGACAGTAAAAGAAACAAAACCAAGGCAGCATGCAATTATGAAGATCTGAGTTCAGATCCTCAGTACCCATGTTAAAAAGCCTAATGTGGTAGAGGATCCAAGATGGTGGAGCCAACCACTCAGGGTATCTGAACAGCAGCTCAGCAGTGAGCGCAGAGTGACCTGCGTCTGTGTTTCTCAGCTGAAAGAAGAATCCACAGGAATATGAGAGGGTCCATCTTCAGGCCACCCAGCTAATACCAGAAAAAAAAATTCTCACGTTCCCACCTAGCACTGCCACAGCCTTAGGCCACCCGCCCAAGCCCATCATCTGTGGATACCTTACTGGTACCAGCAGCCTGCAGCTAGGACAGACCTTGGGTTCTCACTCTCAGCGTCCTTGGAGTGAATACCTTCCGGTACTGAGGGTGAGGCTCAAAGCCTGGGTGCCCACTCTCACCACCCTGTGGACACCTTCGTGGTCACAGTGGTTAGAGGTGCTCATTCTCACTGTCTTGTGGAGGGATACCTTCCTGTACTGTGGGGGAGGCATGACTCTGTTCTGATTGCTCCCCAGTTAGCTGGCTCACCTCAGTTCAGAATCAGGGAGTGCAGAACGGAGAACACAGCAGAGCTGAGATTGGCAAGGGACCCAAGTCCACCATCTTGAGAAAGCCTGTTAGCACTGGAGCAGCTCTAGGCTTGGACATCTTTCTGTCTGTGCCCCAGCTACCTGGCATACCTGGGTCACAGTGAGCTAGCAGGGACAGTGAATCCAGCAGAGGTAAATTGGTCAAAAGACCAAAGACCCATTGTCTTCCATCCTGAGGAAGCTTATAGGGCACTGGAGCAGCTCTAGGCTTAGAGATCTGTCTGCCTGTGCCCCAGCTGCCTTGCCTACCTGGGTCACAAACCTTGAACCAGCAGAGATAGTGAACTTAGCAGAGTGCTCTCCCTTCCTTAGCTGCATCTGAATCTCCAACACCCATTCATGAGCCCCTGGACTTCTCTCATCTTTCTGTAGACTATTCCAGACTCTAGAAACAGGTGGACTCAGTCTGAAATGCAGGCTCCAGGAACAAACAGTAAAGGCTACAAAAAAAAAAAAAAAAAAAAAAAAGATGGCAAGAAGCCAATGTAAGAATACAGACAACAAAAGTTAGGACATCATGGCTTCACCAAAATCCCCCAAATCAATGGATATTCTAATGCAGCTGAAACACAGGAATATGATCTTAAATTTATGATTATGCAGTTATTTGAGGCACATAAAGAGGAAATGAACAAAAAAAAAAATAGAGGCCATCATGGACAGACAGGAATCCACATTCCGGCAGGTGAAGGAAATGAATAAAATCTTTCAAGACATGAAAATGAAATTAGACTCAATAAAGAAAACACAGAGAAAACCCTGGAGTTGGAGAACTTATAAAAGAGATCAGAAACTGCAAAGTTAAGCATCACCAACAGAATACAAGAGATGGAGGTGATAATCTCAGGTCCTGAAGATACAATTGAAGAAATACATCTCTCAAAGAAAACATAAAAATAGAAAAGTTCCTGACACAAAACATCCAAGAAATCAAGGGCACCATGAGAAAAAGAAACCTAAGAATAATAGGAACAGATGAAAAGGAAGAGTCATGCTCCAAGACTGAGGAAATATTTTTGAGAAAATCATATAAGAAAATTTCTCCAACCTAAAGAAAGAGATGCACTTAAACATACCAGAGACCTACAGAACACCAAATAGACTAGACCAGAAAAGAAATTCCTCCAACCATATAATAATCAAAACACTAAATCTACAGAACAAAGAAAACATATTAAAAGAAGCAAGGGAAAAAGGCCAAGGAACATATAAAGGTCGACCTGTCAGAATCACACCAGACTTCTCAACAGAGACTATATACTACACACACAATAAAAGACCACAAATGCCAACTCAGACTATCATACCCAGCAAAACTTTCAATCAACATAGATGGAGGAAACAAAATATTCCATAATATAACTAAATTCAAACAATATGCATGCAGTAACCCAGCCCTACAGAAGAAACTAGAAGGAAAAACCCCAACCCAGCAAGATCAACTACACCCAAGAAAACACAGGATAAAGATACTTTCACAATAATAAAGCAAAAGAAAACAAGCACACAAACACACAATCACCACCAACTCTACAATAAAAGGAACTAACAATCATTGGTCATTAATATCTATCAATATGAATGGACTCAACTCTCCAATAAAAAGATACAGACTAACAGAATGGATCCAACATTCTGCTGCATTCAAGAAACACACCTCTGCCACAAAGATAGACAATACCTCAAAGTAAAGGGCCAGAAAAAGATTTTCCAAGCAAACAGACCCAAGAAGCAAGCTGTAGTAGCCATCCTAATATCTAATAAAATAGACTTTCAACCAAAATTAATCAAAAGAAATGGGAGGGAACACTTCATTCTCATTAAAGGAAAAATCTACCAGGAAGACATCACAATCCTGAACATATATGCCCTAAATACAAGGCACCTGCATTTGTAAAAGAAATATTATTAAAGCTAAATCATACATCAATCCCAACACCTTAATAGTGGGAGACCTCAACACACCACTCTCATCAAGGGATAGATCATTGAGACAGAAGTTAAATACAGAAATAATGACACTTACAGAGGTCTTAAATCAAGTGGACCTAATAGATGTCTACAGAACTTTTCACCCAAACACAAAAGATTATAACTTCTTTTCAGCACCTCATGGAACTTTCTCAAAAATTGACCAAATGGTTGGGTCAAAAGCAAGCCTTAACAGATATAGGAAGAGTGAAATAATCCCTTCTATTCTTTAACACTAAAACTAGACCTCAACAATAACATAATAGTAAAATGCCTATACACACATGTAAACTGAACAACTCTCTACTCAATGACAGCTGGGTCAGGGAAGAAATAAAGAAAGAAATTAAAGACTTCCTAGAATTCAAAGAAAATGAAGTCACAACTTACCCAAACTTATGGGACACAATGAAAGGAGTGCTAAGAAGAAAGTTCATAGCACTAAGAATTTGAGATATCTCATATAAGCAACTTAATGGCACACCTGAAAGCACTAGAATAAAAGAAACAGACACATCCAAGAGGCGTAGACTGCCGGAAATAATCAAACTCAGAGCTGATATAAATAATTCAGAAATAAAGAGAACAATTCAAAGAATCAATGAAACGAAGAGCTTTTTTTTTTTTTTAAAGAAAATCAACAAGACAGACAAATCCTTAGCCAAGTTTACTAAAAGGCAGAGAAACACTATTCAAATCAACAAAATCAGAAATAAAAAGGGGGACATAATGACAGACACTGAGGAAATCCAAAGAATCATCAGATCCTACTTCAACAGCCTATGTGCAACAAAATTTGAAAACATGAATGAAACGAACAATTTCTTGATAGATTCTTCTTACCAAAGTTGATTCAAGATGAGGTAAATAAATTAAAAAGTCCTAAGGAAACAAAAACAGTCATCAAAAGTCTCCCATCCAAAAAAACTCTAGGGCCAAATAGTTTCAGCCCAGTATTCTACAAGACCTTCAAAGAAGAGCTAATGCCAATAGTCTTTAAACTATTCCACAAAATAGAAACAGAAGGAACATTACCTCATTCTATGAGGTCACAGTCACCTTGATACCCAAACAGCACAAAGACCCAACAAAGAAAAAGAACTTCAGACCAATCTCACTTTTGAACATTGATGCAAAAATGCTCAATAAAATACTTGTAAACTGAATCCGAAAGCACATCAAAGATATTTTCCATGATCACACACAAGCACGCTCACACACACACACACACATACACACACACACACACACACAAGTTCACACACCACACATACCTCACACACATCCAAAAAGTAATAAAACCATTGTAATTCAACTTAAATTGACTTATAAAAATTAGCATTAGCTCACTTATCTTTGATATTCATAGATAAATTTTGTCACTCAAATCTAGGTTGAGCCAGGAGTGGTGCATGCTAGGAATTCCAAAACTTGGGGAAGCTCCTTTCCATAAAGACATCAGTTTATTTAAGAGAACATGCCCTGTAATCCTAATAACTTTCATTAGCCCCTCTACCTGATACAGTTCTCATGAGGATTATGTTTTCCCTTATATGATTTTCGGGAACACATTCAAGCCATATCAGGTGTCACAGTTCATGCAAATATATGTTTGGAGTTAGGATGCATGTAAGCTGTCCAAATCGTTTAGTCAATCAGTATTCTCCAAGGAACAAATTAGGATGTTTTTCTTTTCTTTTCTTTTTTTTTTTAAGAATGATGATGACTAGAGACTGGGGAAGAATTAATAAGAGAAATCAATTATTAATGTTTTCTATGTGGTAAGTGATAAGGATTGATATGATTACTACACATATACACACTCAGTTTGATGAAATTGTTTCAGAGAGAAGCAACTTACTGCCGGTCATAGAAAGAAGTAAGTGTCAAAGTCACAGGATTCACAGGCAAGTGCCCCTTGACAGTGGCTAACTGAAAGGCAATCTTAGGGCCGGGGGTGCTCAAAAGAAATTCCATTGCATGTTAAACTCATACTCACTGTGCTATGTGAAATAACGTTTTTGTTCCTACTTTCTCAGTAAGATGGTTAAAAAGCAAACCTTCCCTCTTCTTGGGGGTCTGATTTACATTTTGGTGATTGCCTCATCATTCTGCATTAAATACAGAGGTGTGACTAAATAATTCTGTCTTGAAGCATAAATTAAGGAAATGAATGTACTTAGGAGTATGCTTCCCTCCCCATTTTTCTCGCTCCCTTATCAACATAAAATCCCAACACTGACCACCTACGCACAGTCTGCGGTACCATTCCCTGCTCTTTCCAAATTTTCTTGGCTTTTTGAAAAGTGTCTTCTATTACAGAAAGGGAATGCAACTATTGAGAAGGATGACATTACTTTTCAGTAAATAAATAGGGATTTATATAACTTTTGGAATGAGATGGTGTAAATATGTATCTTAGAAACATTTTCTCAAAAACATTGGTGACAGTAGTTCTTTAAACAGTAAGCATAACTTCAAAATAACAAGACAAAACTGTTAAATTTTGCTGAAATGAGGCAGCTATTGTTTGTTTTGCTGGCCTTTCTCTCACGTAATATATATATATATATGCTTTTTAGCATATCATCTTGCTTTTCTAAAAGAGACTTTTTTTTTTCCTACTCCTTTAAAGAGCAAGAGAAACTAGAGCGTAACATATTTCAAAGTCTGGGTATGTGAGTAGGTTAACCCCTACGATACCGAGAAAGCAGAAACTGGGAGCTTCCTCCTTGCCTTGATCAAAAGGATGCTTGGAGACGTCACTTAGATGACAGATAGGTGGATGGCAAGTGGGAGCTGTGTTGTAGAATGTGAGGCGTCTGGGAGTATAACGTAAGTGCTTCATTCTTCTGATCCATGAACTCAAAACAAAATAGTCATTAACTTCAGCATGCGATGATCTATAACCATGTAAATTAATAAAGTGGTGTAGTACACTCTGTTGGCCTTTCTATTTGGGAACCTTTGGCCCATATTCTCAGGAATAGTGGCTAAGGAAAATCATTAGTATTTCACCAGATTTTGTCTTAACTACTGGGTGTCAATATAGAGGAAAATTACCTAAGAAGTGGATGGATTTCCTTGATTCTCTGTTAACCAATAATGTAAATTTTAGGGGGCGAATTTATTTGTGATAAAGGTAAAAATAATCGTGATTTTAATTAAGATAAGAATTCTACTAAGGTTGATATGGTTAAAGAATTTAGAAAATGATTAGTTTTAATAATATCTCTCAGCCAAAATTTGACTTTCTATGCATATTAGGTGGGTTTCAGTTGCTTATTTTGGATAATGAAGTTGGAAGTTTTTTGAATGTCACTTTGCAATTTTTATTTTAACTTCAAACAGTTTTAATATTCTGTTGCCAACTTCTCAAATGATATATCAGCTCTCAGTTTGTATCTGTAACTATTTAAAATTTAAATCACATTAGAAAGCAGTGAAATAATCACAATTTTAAATTAAATTAAATTTTAATTTTAAATTAAATTGAGTTTCAATTTGAAAGGAAATTAAATCTTTATTTCAAATTAAGTCCAATTTTCAGTTATTTTAATTAAGGTAAGATATAATTACATTAAGTATTTAAATTAAATTAAGAATTTAAGCACAAATGCAAATGCATCCTAAAGAATTAAAAATAACCTTGGGCTAGCAAGATGGCTCAGGAGGTGAAGGGTCTTTCTGCCATGCCTGTCAACCTGTTTGATCCTAGGACACTCTTGGTGGAAGGAGGGAATGGACTCATGCAAGTTGTCCTCTGGCCTCCACAAAGGTAGAGCTGCGTGTGTGTGCATGTGCACATGTGTGTGATAAATGAACATATAAAATACAAATAAAAATAGCCCCAAAATGTCTAACCACACAGGAAATACAAAAATTATTTTGCTAATAGGAGAAAATTTGTATATATATGTCTGTTAAAATGTTGACTATAACAGGGTCAACTAGCTGGAATTATTTCAAGGAAAAATAGCTGTTCAGACTATTTTCTGAAGGTAGATTGTATGAACAGCCTATTTGATGTTCCTCAAAAATAAATCAGAGAATACGAAAGACAACTTGTACCTGCTGGCAAAAACCCTTATTACACACTGTTTTATAAGACACAGGTAATATTAAAATGAGTTTAAAATTGGTAGAAATTTAGGAATTCTCATAATGGATAGTGACATTTCTGCTTTGGTAAAACTGATTTATTAACAGAAACCAAAACTCAGCTTCCTTTCAAGATCTTAAAATATTCCCTTGGATTTCCACCCTCCTCAACGGCTAGCTACAGAAATCACTTTCATTAACCCAGTAACCGTGAAATAGAGACATTTAGGGAGTTGAACTGACTTTCAGACAATGTCACCTCCTGTTATTTGCTGAAATGAATAAGCCTCAGCTCACATACCTGAGTTCCCATATAATAATTAGGGTGTCTTTGTCCACCATTTGCTCAGCTGTATTTCCTTCCATCGTCACATGTGTCTACCTTGATCAATGTATTCATGGCCTGACACACAGCAGAATAACCATATTGATAACATTTTATTTTGTGTCAGCTGTTGTGAAGTGCTTTGACTAATTATCTCATTTCATCATGATATCTAGTCAATGATGAAGGAATAAATGAGGATCTGTTGATGTTCAGAAAAGTAGCTTGTGAAGAAAGAAGCACAGGTAGCAACTAGATTGCTGAGCTTCCAAGCTTTCACTCATCACTCTGAAGTTAAGTTTCTACAGTGTTGGAGTAAGTCAGTTCATGTATGAACTAAACTCCTGTCAGCACAAATGGGCCAGTTCTTTTTAAGCTGGATGAACACACACACACACACACACACACACACACACACACACACACACACACTTGAATGCACACAGAAGCACAAAGAGTGAATTTGCATTTTTTACCTTGGAACTAAAATTTCAAATGTAAGGAGCTCCTAAGAGGCTACTGTGTGTGAATGCACATCTTTCTTTCAGTGAATACACAGACCATGCTAGTATGAGGAAAGGGAAAATGAAGTCAGCAATGTAATTAGATGATCAACTGCAAGAAAAAAAGAACAGAATGAAAGAGCAATTTCAAGTGAAGATAGCTACCTGAATGAAACACACTATTTTGGTCCATGATAATACTGGAGTAGATTATTCTAAAAATCAAAAGGGAAACTCTTTGAAATCTTTGAAAAAACTTTTTTTTTTATTTTATTTTTCTTTTTAGTTACATTTTGTTAACTCTGTGTCCCAGCTGTATCCCGCTCCCTCATTCCCTCCGCAACCCCGCACTCCCTCCCTGGTCTCCTCCCTGCCCCTTTCCAAGTCCACTGATAGGGGAGGACCTCCGATAAAACAGGGTCAATTGAAAAAACTTTTGAAGCGGTGTGAGGAGATAAAGCCACTGGTGCTTCATTACTTGAAGCAGCCCGCGATACCGTTATTATCTGTGGTTTACTGCTAGGTGTGAAGTGAACGTACCACATCTATTTTCTTCTAGAGAAAGGGTCTTGTGCAGTGAGAGATTCTAGTTAGCTCACCAAATTTTTTTCTCAGTTTATACTTTAAACATTTCATATAGTCATAGTATATCTCACACACTTAGGGGCAAAACGTTTTAAAAAATGAGACCCTCTGGGACTGGAGAAACAGTTCGTCAGTTAAGCCCATGTATTGCTCTTGCAGAGAATCCGTATTTGAGTCTTAGCATCGTTGCTAGGTGGCTTACACCCGTTTGTAACTTCAGCTCCAGGCGGGTCTGATACCTCTGGTCTCTGTGGGCACTGGCATATACCTATCGACAGACATTACACATATACGTATAATTAAAGAATAATAAAATAAACTTCCTAAAATTTATCACCACCCGTGTCTTTTGGGATTGAGAGTCAAATAACATGAAATTAGGATAAATCTGATGAGTACAATGTAAGAGATATGAGGTCATGGTACAAGGTAATGATACTATAACATTATTAAGAGTTTAATTTGTGCTAGACATTTTTTCAGAAAATTACAGGTTTAGTGCCATTTTGTACTTCTTCTATCCTCGATGGTAGTTCTTTTTAAAAGTGAGTTAAAACAAGGAAGCCAAACCATGGAGATTTTAAATAAAATTTTCAAATCCACAGAGTGCATTAGTTACTTTTCTGTTGCTGAGATAAAAACACCATGATTAAGACAACTTACAGAATAAAGAGTAGTTCCAGAGGGTTAGAGTCTATGAAGGCAGGGACAGCAGGGTGACAGGGAGCAGGGATGGTGGCTGAAACAGAAAGCGGAGACACTGAGTCCAGAAGAAGCTAAACTTCTTGACAGCATTAGAGTTAGTGAGCGAGAGACTCTAAAGCCATCTCAGTAGCATGCTGCTACTCACAACCTTGCCTATGAAGTTTCATTTCATGAGTTTCCTTACCTCCAAGCTTTTTTCCTCTAAGCTAGATGTGTGCTGAACGTCACATCATTTGTGTATGTTATAATTCAGAATCTTTGAAACACCTGGAAAGAAACCCAACATGAAGTCTATATTCCTTTGCCTGATTTAGAAGGGCTTTAAAATTTTGGAACTTTATCATTTCAACAGTTTCTTAATATTTCTCAGGTTGAAGGACTTAACTGAGTCCTACCAGTCTTCACTCTGTCAATCCCTTCCTATCACTTCTCAGTTGAAAGTTGCCATCGGTGTAGGTAGCAGGGTGGAGGTGTGGGGTCATATTTTAAAAATTTTCTCTGATAGCTCCCCTCTTCCTTGATGGCCTCCACTCTACATCTTGGTATTTGCCTACTTGAATCTATGTGCTACTTATATTGTATATTATATCTTTCTTCTCTGTTTCTCAAACATCATGTAAACATGGATATATCATAACTTTCTTCCATTTTAATTATAATATTGACTTTAAACCTATCTGTCTAACTTCTATATCTATCCACTCAGCTATCTCCCATCTATCTATCTATCTATCTATCTATCTATCTATCTATCTATCTATCTATCTATCTATCTATCTATCATCTATCTACCCATCTACCTATCTATTTCTATAGATAACTATATCTATCTTTTGTACCCAACTATCGCCTATATCTTTTCATCCATCCACCATCTATGTCCATCCATCTATCCATCATCCATCCATCCATCTATCCATCCATCTCCTATATATTTGTTTTATACCCACTTATTTTCTTCATATATCCATCTATCATCTATCTCTCTATATTTATCTATCTATCTATCTATCTATCTATCTATCTATCTATCTATCCATCATCTATCATCTATCTATCATCTATCTGTGATCAATCTTTTTATCTATTTATCTATCTATCTATCTATCTATCTATCTATCTATCTATCTATCCATCTACCTATGATCTGTCGTCATCATCATCATCATCATATCTTTCTAAATACCATAACTAGGTTGGAATAAAATTCTTATTTCTATATTGTAAGTAAAATATAGCACGTTACTTTATATTAAACATTTTATTAAATATGTATTGACTGGTGCCTTATGGCTTCTAGCTTAAAATACAATATTACATCAAATCATAAGAAAAATTACATCCTGGTCTTTAAGTGGTCCCATCTGTTTAGAAATTTATGTCAGTCTGGAGTCTTGTTAAAAACTGATCTGAAGGAAACAGAAAAAAAAACCCCTCTTTTCTTACTATAGTCTCAGAAGGCCAACACAGTATTTTAAAGCCAAATACTTATGAATTTCTCCTTAATCATCGTTGCCATGGACCCAGAGAAAAATCAAGACAGCTGCTCATTGTCATGGAAGCTTACAGGTCATAAATCTGGCAAGTTGAGATGGTAGCCAAATGCAGTTTTATAGTGCAGGTATGGAAATTTCCTTCAAGCTCACAGTGTAAAACATTGTGTAATTTTCATGGTTATTATGAAGTATGAGCTGATTGAATTAAATGACTCTAAGTGTAAACTATTAGAATTTAAAAGAAGTGGGGGAGGATTCAGGTACCATTTGTGAGAGAGTAATTGATTTCATAGTGGAAATAGAAGACTTAAAAAATGCTGTTTGGAGCATTTTTGTCTGTAGGCCTCCTTCTTAAATATTGGTGCACCTTTAAAGCCACACTGGGACAATCATTAGTATGGACAGTTATTGCTCTCTTTTTGCTTCTGACTTTCATTTGATCACTTATCTTTCTTGCTTTGAAAAGCAACAATGAAAATTTTGCTAAGAACATCCTTAGCCTCAGTCTATAGCATTTATTCCATTAAATACTAAATATGCCACAATTATACTTTTGTTATGTAAGCCATCCTTTGGGCTATATATTAATTTAATTCAAAAAAAGCCCACCAAGACATAAATAATTAGCAATTGAATATTGATATTCATTCCCTTCACCTGATTGAAGTTCTTGCCTTCTAAAGGAATAAGGAAAAATATGTTGTATAGGGAGGGGATGAAGAAGCCCAGTGAAGAGAAAGCAGGGAGAAATCGTCTTGATAAGTGTAAGGAAAGATGGAGGTACCAAGTCTCTGCAATTTTGTTTAACTCCTGTCCAGATTAGGGACAAGAAAAGGCACGTATTTTCCTCTCATTTCGTAACTTTCTTTTAGCACAAGGCCTAATATTTAAGTCAGAGCAGAGGGCAATAGTGTGGGACAAAAGAACAACTAGGGGACCACACTAATTTGCATTTTATAACCTCTAAGCGCTAAATAGACAAACTGCATGGCTTTGTGAATTCTTCAATAATCCGAAAATGGGACTATACATTTTTGTGAGTGAACAGCTGGACTTGCTTTGTTGGTTGGGAGGGTTGTGCTACACTTACTGAGCTTTTGCTGTACTCCAGGGATCTCTAGTGTGATCTGCTGGTGAATAGGACACATATTGACTATGCCGATTAGCTAAAGTTTGAACCAAAGAGCAAGTGCTTCTCACCTCTATATCTGAAGTTAAGATGAGCATGTTCATTCTAATTCATCTGTTTTGTCTGTGTTACAATAGCTACCAAGGCAACAACACTCTAATATCTGGGGGAGGCATCAGAATGGTCTAATAGTAACAACTGCCACAAAATGTATGTGGAAACTTGAGGTTTTATGATGCACACTTTCTTGCATTCTCTTTGAACCTCCCACTAGTCTCCATTTGCTCACACGGAAGAGAAAGAATAGCAAGAACTCTCCTGTACTGATAGATGTAGATAAACAGTCAAGGATTGTGCCTGCCAATTGTGAAGTTCTGCGTTTGATAGATGCTGAATTTGAGCCTTGGAAAGGATAGATGAACTGTTTGTGGTCGAATATATAACCAAAGGGAAAAGTTGGACTTTTCACTCCAAAGTCTATAACTTTTACCATTGTATGTCAGTTGTTGCTCGCTAGTTGAACCATCAATCAATGGGGAGTAAGGAATAGCCCCCATAATTTCTCTGGATGTAGTTTTCCAGGAAAGCTGGTCATGTTTGACTCTTTTTGGCAGCATATATAATAATTGTGTAGGGAAAGCATAAAAAAGACAGACATTATTTTAAGATAATACTAGAATTCACCCACAAGCCGACTATCCAGAAATAATCAATTGTGCACATTCTTGCAGTCATTACTTAATACAAGGCATTATGTTTCCTGCCTATTCCTATTTCCTTAAGCTCTAATCATGGGGAGTTGTTTCTCACTTTCTTTCTCAAAACATTAGAACAGAACAATAGCTTTGAGACTGTTTAGTCAAGCGCTCCAATAGAATTGGTATGACAAAGGCTTGGCTAGAAAAATGTATTTGTAGACCACAACAAATTTCTAAGAAGGGAAGACAATTAACAATATACATTTGTAAGTAATTCTTTGCTTCCAGAATGAGCACTGTTTAATTTAACCACAGGACTGTAATTGAAATTTACCTGACTTTGAATTTAAGTGAGTCTTTGATATATTACATCATTATTTGGATCCCAATGGAGAGCCTGTTCTGGACTGGATATTTGGTGGCTTGTGTGAATCAATGAACAGAAGCTGTACAACTTACACACAGTCTGGGAAAACACAAATGTAATTCACCAGCCTAAGTTTGCTATCCTCATCTTCAGTCACAACATCATCATCATCAGTGAAACTTTACTGAATGTATCTCATGGGCATTTGCACTTCCATAGGGCAGAAATACTGGGCAGTTGGATCCAAAGGGATCTATATTATTGTGGCATGAATGTGTTTGGATCTATAACTGACAAAAAGTAAGGAGGAATGTATGCTGTTACTACTTTGGAGGACAGTGATAATATATATTGATAAATAATGTGGAAATTACTGATACATACTAAACCTAGAGAGTTTTTCACTATTGTTTGTTGATAGTAATTTACATATTTGGAATCCAGTTATAGGCAGAGGTGCGTTAGTGAGCACTGTCTATTATTTTCATACATAGAACACCGTTGATCACATAGGTGTTTTTGTTTTTGTACTTATTTGATACAAGGTCTTTCTGTGTAGATCAGACTGCTCCCATGCTTGTGGATCTCCTCTGTTTCAGTTGTCTGAGTGCTGGGGCTGTACATGTTCACTACTCTGGCCGGCTTGATAATGCTTTCTTTAAAAGTATAGATTAATGACTTACAAACCTAGGGAATTAATAAATAACATTTACTGAACACTTAAAGTGCTTCATCTGTTATTTTATGCATTTTACGTGTATTTCCATATTTAATCCTCAGCTCCATGTCGTGAGGCTACTGTTATCACTTCCATTTCACAGAAGACATTAAATGTGCCATCCCAGTTTGCCTAGCTAGGATGTAAAATATTCAGGTGTTTAACCTAGGCTGCCTGATTCCTGAGTCTGTGCCTTCAAGCACATTGCGCTAACTTCTAGAGGCTTTGCCATGGCTGGAAGGACATCTGGGAGAATATATTTAACCATCTTTATTTCACAAATCACGAACTCAAGTCCCAGAGAAGTCTATAACTCATCCACTGTTTATTCCAACATCATATAATCATTTTGTGACAGAGTTGCAAATATGGGAGTGTACTCTGTGTACATTGGTGAATTAATTAGAGACAGCTCATTGTGACATTCAACTGCAGGTAGCATATATCTCTATTATTTCTGTTATTCATAGATTAGCATTGAAAGACGGAAAAAAGTAGAATGGTATACACACATTTTCAAGCTTTTTTCTCATGCAAGACACTTGAGTAACTGTGGACAGAATCATCATTCTTTCTTGGTCTGGATAAGTGACAGTTTCCTTGGAGAAATACATGGCTTCAGTTCATTGATTGCTCAAGTTTCAACAGAGGAGGAATGATAACACAAAGAAAAATGGAGTGGTGGCTCCACCCTAGGGGATTAACAAAAGATGCAGGAGATTGAATGGTCTGTCTTGTTTCTTCTGCTCTGTCTGGACAAAGCCCTCCGTCTCTTGCCGTTCTAGAAGAAAATCTGCCCACCGTATTTTTTAAGAATTCTACATTGTGCTTATTTTTTTTAACCACTAATAAAGTAATAAGGGAGACAAGAAGGGCATACCTGGCACCATTTCATCCTTCTAAGTCAAAAACACCTTCGGGATAACGGGGGCATGCACATCAAGGAGCATGGAGCTAACTTGAAATGTCATATTTCATAAAGAGTTCAACAGGGCAATTTATCACAATTGACCCCATCAGAGAGAGACCAATCATCCATGGTGGACCTGGGGTGGTGAAATGCCCTCACATTTGGTCATAAAATTTATCATGTCAGGAAGTGTATAGCCAGAAGTCCTCTCTTGAAGTATGGTTCTGCTGTTGGGGTATTTATCTTGGCTGGACTGGCATATTAGGCCTGCATTTCCTCCTATTCCACACTCATCCTCCCGTGTAATCTCTTACTACTATTCAGGGCAGTCTACTCGGAAGCATAACTGGTGGTACTGATAAACAACAGTATCAGAGGGAATCAAAGCTTCTCTTTGTGTCTGCATCTTTGGGAGTGTTTTATCAAAAGGGTAAAGAATGGATCCAATGGTTTTCATTTTTCTCCAGGTCATTATTTTGTAAAAGGGCACATATTAGAAAGAGAGTTAAGTTCTTGACAAATCAACACTGATAGAAACACATTTTCTTTTTCCTTTTCTGGCTTCATAGAAAAGAGGCAAAGGGGACAGGCATAGAGGCAGAACTCCTTCATCTCTGACTCCTTTAGGATTGATGATGAAGACTATAATAATAATTATTATTATTACTGTAATTCATGAAGATTGTTTTTATTTAATAAATACACAAATATTCACGTGGAAGAGGTTTGGAAATTCAGTACTGAGCTTCTCCCTAAAAATGAAGGTGGTTAAGAGGGGAAATCACCTATTACCCTAGAGCATAGATTGTATTGGGTAAAAGAATCAGAGTTGGGGGTGATGTGATTTGGGCTTGATCTCTGTCTTCATGATTTGTACAGACTTATCTTGGGAAAGTCCTGAATTGTCGAAGAGCTTAAGATCTAGGAAATATCCAAATAAAACAACAAGTTTCTCTTCTTTGAAATTAATTTGATGGCTAAATACTTGTATGTATCTCTTGGTATATAAATATGAACAGGATAATAAAAATTATTTTTCCTCTTTTATGAAAGCAGTAAGAATGGGTGCTGAATGTAGGATAAGAATTTGTGTTTAATATTATAGATATTTAAAATGCTAGTGACTAGTTGAGTGACCTCAGGAAAATGCTTTAGTTATTCTGGGCTTGGGGCTTTAATATATGAAAATAATGAAAATAATTGTTATACACTTTTTTTCTTTTTTTTGTGGGGTTTTCTTTTTTTTTTTGTTATACACTTTTAATAAGATGCAATTAACATTCCTGTAGAAACTGTAAAAGTATCCTGTAAATGCTTGTTAACTTATTCTCTATCTTATTACAGAAAGCATGTTTATCCAATATGAACCTTATATTTGATTTGAGGTGTTATGGTTATGAGGGGACTATTCTTTATATGCAGTCCACAAAGGAAATACAGATTATTGAGTAACTTCAATTTTATATGATATTATGATAGTTGGCATTAATTAAAAAAAAAACACACAGATATTTTCTGCTATGACCACACACCAATTTACCATCAGAGTCATCAAAGAGAAGACAGTGTGACCAGTGTCTTCCTCATCATTTTAATAAACGCAAGGACAAGTTTCATTATGTTGAAAATGAATGTTTATTTCAAAACACCTACAATTGGTCTTCACACACACATACACACAACTTTCTTGTCAGTTCTCTGTACTTCCATATCTCCTTTTAAAATTACAATTGTTCCACTAACAAGAAGTTATCACTACTTTCTATTTTTCTAATAAAATAGAAACTATTTTATAGAACCAAGGAAAGGATGTTGCCTCTTTCATCAGAGGAACCTAGTGATAGCAAATCAATCTCTTTGCATGGACATTTACTTTATTTTACTTTTCTGATGAATTACATACCTCCGTCTCTTTGAAGACAGGAATTATGCCCCATTTGGTTCTGTGTTTCTTAAAAAAATAATTGAGTAATATTTGACAAAATTCAACTGAATAAAAACATGTTGTCTTTAAAGTTTGAGACTACTTTTATACGTAAAATCAAAATCAAAACAGAAACTATTCTGTTTGTTTTGTTTTGATTCCAATTTTCTTCCAGGAAATGACCTCTGGATAGAGACCTATTTTCATGAAAATTTATAGCTGAATAAAGTAGCCTGGGAACTGTGTCTTGTAGGGAAATTGTTACTTTTTGAACATAGTTCAAAACTCTTGAAGCTAGTTGGACTTAGCAATGGACCTGAGAGCATGTTTACCTTTCTGCTTTCCTTTCTTTGCAACCCATATTAACATTTTCATTGGCAGAAAGAAGAAAACAAGAATAGGAGAGAATTGTAATAAGAATGTGAATCAAATATTTACATCACAGAGGAAGAAACTGAGCGTACATTCTTTAATTCACTTGTCAAAAGTTGTGCTACCTGCTCATAGTGAGCCGGGAACAGAATTTGGTTTCCATACCTAATGTGGAGTAAACCCTTCTGGTAAGCCCCTCCTTCCTGTCTTGGTTCCTCCCTTTTCCTTTTTCACATGGATGTGTCCTCGTGTGGGAGTGAACATGTACATGGGTGTGCATGCAGAAACCAGAGTTCAACATCGGGGATCTCTCTCAATTGTGTTTTATCTCATTTTTGAGACAGGGTCTCACACTAAACCTGGAGCTTGCTGATTCAGCTGGACTGGCTGGTCATCATTCTCCAGGTATCCTCTTTTCTCTGCCAGGACTGCACTGGGGTTATAGGCATGGGCTGCTATGTCCTGATTTTTGTATGAGCTCTGGGAATTTGAAATCTTCTCTTTATGCTTCTATGACAAACGATTTACTGCTTAGCCCTCTCCTCAGCCTGGCTCCTTCATGTTCTTTACATCACTTCAAATGGTAAACGGCTGCAAAGCTTTGGGGACTAGTGCTAATAAATGCTCATTTTCTTGTATAGGACTTGATCTATGTTTGGCTTTTCAAGGTAGAAATCCCTACAGGTCCCAATGCCAGGGCTTAACTACCTTGCTTTCCTCCATGAGTGTAAGTTTTCCTTAGAGGATTTATTTATTTATTCATTTTTGTGGTGAGAAGACTAATATTTTCACATCCTAATCAATATAAATTGAGCATGATTAAGCTAAAATGTGAGAAATTTTGTTTGTAGTTGTAAAATTCTCTATCCTTAGACATGCAGACATTCATACCCCTTACTTTATGGAAAACAGTGGAGGAGTTAGCAGCTATGAGTTAGGTCATACCTTTGTTATAAAGGAAATTTGTGATTTAGCTCACTAGGCAGAAACCATAAGCTAAGGATGAAAAAAAATTACCTTTGTTATTTATTTATTCTCTTTTGCTGATTTTACTCTGTGATTTTGCCTCAACCACTATACGGAAATGGCTCATTAAGTGGCTACTAGAGAGAACCACATGGGGAAAATCAATGGTAACTTTTAGCCAGGCTTATTTCTTTTTCTCCTTGCTTTCTTCCTAACTTTCCTTTTTCTTTCTTTGTTTCTTTTGTTTGTTTGTTTGTTTCTTCCCTTTCTTCCTCCCTCTTTCCCTTCCTCCCTTTTTTCCTTCCTCCTTTGCTCATCATCTCAAATCTTTAAAATATCATAAATATCTCTCAGGAACCATTCATCATCATGACTTCATACCTGGATAAAATCTTATTCTTTATAAATTTCTTATTACGTATTATTCTTCAGCCTGACAAATTCTTCATTTTTCTGAATGACATGAATTCTATCCTCTTTTCCCTGATGCTTTTGTGTTTTTTTTTAAAATTGTTTTCTTTATTATTACTACTTACTACAATTTATTCACTTTGTATCCTGGCTTATAGCCTCCTCCCTCATCTCCTCCAGGTCCCACCTTTCCTCCCTCTTCTCCCCCTTTGTCTCTCCTCTAGCCCCTTGATAGGGGAGGTCCTCCTCACTACTATCTGACCTCAGCCTATCAGGTCTCATCAGAACTGTTTGGATCCTCTTTCTCTGTGGCCTGGTAAGGCAACCTCACCAGAGGGAGGTGATCAAAGAGCAGGCAACTAAGTTAATGCCAGTGACTGCCCTGCCCCTCTTACTAGGGAACCCCCATGGAGATTGAGCTGCATGTGCTACATTTGAGCAGGGGTCTGTGTCCTCTTCATGAATAGTCCTTGGCTGATTCATCAGTCTCTGCAGGGCCCCTGGGCCCAGATTATTTTGATGCCTTTGTTTTTAATGGTTATAGCTTACATAATCAAAAAAGTTGGATTTGATGTAAGCTCAATGTTATTTCTTTCAAGAGTTAATTTTTTCCTATATGTAGATCAATTGAACAGAACAGAAGATTCAGGCACAAATCCATGCAGGAATGGCTGCCTAATTTTTGATACAGATGACAAAAGAAGCCAACTTCTTTAACAGGTTGTAATAGGGAAACTGAATATCCACTTGTAGAAGAATGAAACTAGATCCTTTGTATTTCACCTTGCACAAAAATCAATTCCAAATGAATCATGGACTTTAGTGACAGAACTGAAACTCTGAGATTGCTAGAAGGGGAGAAAAAAAACATAGTAAACATTTCAAGATATAGGCATAGATGAACACTCTGAATAGAACACCTGTTTTTCATAAAATAAGGCCAATGATCAGCAAATGAAATTAATGAAATTAATTAATTAAATCATGAAATTAAAAAGCTTCTGTCTTTCAAAGGAAGTTTCTTTTTATATTTTATTTTTATTAATTACAGTTTATTCACTTTGTTTCCCCCCCTTAGCTCCCTCCCTCATCCCCTCCCAATCCCATCCCCCTTCTCTACTCATGTCCCTCCCCAAGTCTACTGATAGGAGAGATCCTCCTCTCCTTCCTTCTGATCCTAGTCTATCAGGTCTCATCAGGTGTGGCTCCATTGTCTTCCAGTGTAGATAATCAAAGAGCAGGCCAATCAGTTCATATCAGAGACAGTCCCTGTTCCCATTACAAGGAAACCCACTTGGACACTGAGCTGCCATGGACTACATCTATGCAGGGGTTTTAGGTTATTACCATGCACTCCTTAGTTGGAGTGTCAGCCTCAGAAAAGACCTCTGTGCCCAGATTTTTGGTTCTGTTGCTCTCCTTGTGGAGCTCCTGTCCTCTGCAGGTCTTACTATCTCCCCCTTCTTTCATAAGATTCCTTGCCCTTTGCCCAAAGTTTGGCTATGAGTCTCAGGATCTGCTTTGATACCCTGAAAAGTAGAGCCTTTCAGAGGCCCTCTGTGGTAGGCTCCTGTCCTGTTCCCTGTTTTTTTCCCTCTTTTATTGTCCATCCTCTTTGCCTCAAAGGAAATTCTTAAGTGATAAGACAGTCAACATATTTTTAGGCCTGAGAAGCTGGGCAGGCGATATGTAACATCACACAGCCTTCCTGATGTATTTTTCATGCAGTAAGTCACTGGTTTCAATACGAATTACCACATAGACAGAAAAATGAACCTGAGCAGAGCTCCTCCGGTATAAGAAGCTCAGCATAACACCCTTGATCATGTTCTTTTAATTAGTACAGATATGCTCACAGAAGCCAATTCCTGTCTACTTCTGCACTATTGTGAATTGGAAACCCTTTCTTTTCTCAACAAGGAGGCAGAATTCTACACTGACATTTCCCTTCGCAGTTCCTCTGGGGCCCTTCATGAGAACTACACTCCTTCAGCATGGTATTGATGTTTCCTGGGACATCTACAGTCTGGTTCTCAGGAAAGGTCTTCACTCTCATGGTAGATTGAAAAAGAGTGTCTCAGTCCTTGTTTTTCTTGGACACTGCCTGCTGTCCTTCCTTTTGAAGATAGGCTTGCTTTCTTTGGCTCTAAAAAGCTTCATACTTCTGCTTTATCTCCATCATCTGGATGAGGCATTTTCTATTTTTTCATTCATTCTGACTTTTATTTTCCATAGTGAGGTTTTTTTCTTTTCTGTTTCCTTAAGCTACATATAGACACAGATACACAAACATATACAAACACACACACCTATACAATTCCATTTTAAGGCTCTAACTTTAGTTTCCGGATCTCATATCAGGCTGCTCATAACCACTTGTAACTCTAGCTCCAGGGATCTGATATCTCTGGCCCCTAGGCACTGTCCTCACATACTCCTCACATATAAATAATTAAAAATAAAAATCCAATCCTAAAAAAAATAAGAATTTGCAAAGATATCTTAAGCTCAGTAATTAACACACACACTTTTTTTTTTTCTCTTTCCATTTCCGTTGCTTGCTACTTAGCTCAGGCTATGCAGCCCAGTGTCCTAGTTGCTACTTCTTTGCTGGCTCCTATTTCATAAGTAACTGGCAGAGGCACAATGACAGGAGCACTGCAGGAGAGAATCTACTTGAACACACTGCTGATGATTTGTGTGTGTTGAATTAACCTGCCGTGTTGATGTCATCCAAATGATTAGATTGGGAGGCATGGAGACTCAGTAGACCTGGTGTTTGTGAATTCTTGGCCTTCCTACAGAAAGGAAGAGATAAGGGAAATAGCCCTAATGTCACACATCACAGAGACAAGCCTGATCGTCTGACCAGTAAGATAAAACTAAATTTTGAAACGACTGACTTTTATTGCCACTCTCAGCCTCCTCCTATGTAATCTGCTGGCTAAACATGAGATGGAAGACTAATCTTTAGGGTGTTAATCCTCTGTCTTCTGAGACTGCATTTGTGAATAAACACAGCTTAAAGACTTAATTCAGATTAGTCAACTATCTGAGCATCTTTTTTTACCTTTTTTTTTTCTTGTCTCTCACTCTTCATTCATTCAGTCATCACTATGAACTTCTTTCAAAGCAATTCATGCAATCATTCTACTACCCAAGTTTGGACACTATCACTTCTCCGTGCTTTCATTAGCCTTTTCATTTATTCCGTAGTCTCACGTCTTGCTCCCTTCATAACTCTAAGGTTGAGAAGCAGTGAACTTTCTTGGAACTGTTAGAAATGTAATAAATCTGTCAAAAGTGCTAAGTCTTGATCTACTGTTTTGTGACACTTTGTGAGACAGGAGCAACAATAATAAAACCCAGGTAGAGTATACAAAGGAAAAGCACAAACAATTTCAATTGTTGACTCGTAATGACACTTCCATTACATCATCCTATGAAGAAGAGACAGTAGGCAAATCCAAGTCATTGGTAAGTCAAATAAAAATGTGAGTGTTTGTATCTGCAATTTAACCCTTCCCTCCCAGAGAAACTCTTTCTAACCTTCAAGCCATGCTCCATCTTCAATTCCACAGGCATCAGTGCTTCCCCAGTGCCCTAAGATTAGTTCTAAATATTTTACTTTGGCTTATAAAGAGTTTGGCCCCCACTTGCTTCTGTCCTCACAAATACTCTAGCTTTGCCTAACACCTCTAAGAGTCTGAAGTTCACCTTGAATTTTTGTCTACTTCTATTCTTCCTTCACAATTGGATTGTCTAAAGGAGGGTTGTGTTGGCAAATGCTTGTCAGCTGCCTTTAGGAGGAAAGCAGGGGAATAGCTAGCAGATTTATAATACATAGAATATATGCTTTCACTTTGGCTCATACAGAACTACTGGTGCAAAAATCACATGGAATTGGAAAGAAAGCTGGTCCTGGAGGAATGAGAAATCTCAACCATAGGAGAAGTCCTGAAAATCCATCATGTCTGGCTCATCCAGCGCCCCTTCCCTCAAGACTCTGTGATCAAGCTGCAATGTCTGCTTGTTCCATAGTTCTTTGCACAGTTCTTGTAACCTTGTAATTTCTTGTGCATATCTCTGACATTACTTTAAAACTGTATGCCCCTTAAAGTTGTGTGTGTGCACTGTTTACTGTTATCTCAGAATTTTTCATAAAGCTCAGCACAGTTATTGAATAAATGAGTGAACAGTTAAAAGCCAACAACCCTAACTCTCACAAGTACTTACTGTAGTAACTGAGTTGTGTGCCTGACTTCATTTTCTTTCCCTCTGAACTCAATGGCAGTGGCTCTGATCACTGCTGTTGTATGGCTTAGAAAGACTGGGACGTAGAGTAGGTAGTAACTACCCAGAAGTCCACAATCAGGCTATGGGCGTGAATTAGTGGTCGAGTGCTTGACTAGTGGGCACAAGATTCTGGGTTCAACTCTCCATCATCAGCAAAAAAAAAAAAAAATCACAGTCAAACTGTGGTGTAGTTCATGTGATTCATATAGTATTGCTCTTAACCCCTACATATCTTATTTATTTTAAATTCAGTTTGATTAAAATTGCATTTGTTGCCTTGTTGGCTTCTGCAGCATGATTTGAGATCCAAGCCACTTCAGGGATACTGTCAAGGGATCCTCATTGATAAATGAATAGAGAATCAATGGCAAATAACTGGTCAATATAGACCTAAAATATCAATGTACTTTTAGTCAGTAATTCTAGTTCCCTAGAAATAATCAGAAATATGGTCATTAGTCTTAGACCAAATGTCTTTGTTTTCTAATAGTTTTAAAGATAACTTTTTATTTAGAGCCATTATAGATAACTTTTGAATTAGAGCAGAGTAAAACTCTTGTAAAGATAAGATAGAAAGCTGGTCATGGTGGCACACACCTGTCATCCCAGCATTCAGGGAGGCAGAGGCAGCCAGATCTCTGTGAGTTTGAGGCCAACCTGGTCTACAAAGAGAGTCCAGCACAGTCAAGGTTACTCAGAGAAAACTTACACTTGAAAAACCTGGAAAAAAAAGAATTTACATATAGACTACATTTATTTTCCTTTATTATGAACATTTTATATTATTGCCCTATATTTGCCACAAAGAAAAACACAATTACAGATACATTCACTAGTATGCAGTATATATGCAGATTTCTGTAGTTTTTACCTGATAGTCTTTTATTGCCCAAGGTTCCACCCAGAAGACCATATTTAGTTACTGTTAGTTTCTCAGGCTTCCCGTGATAGTGGTGACTTTGACAGTTTTGAGGTCCTCTGCTCACATGTTTCCTAGAAGGCCATGGAGAAGGAAAACCACAGAGGTAAAGTACTGTTCTCAGCATAGGGGACTTACCAGATGATTCTGGTCTGTCATGTTGGTGTTAAGCCACACCACAAGGTTGAGATAATGTTTGTCATTTTTTATTTTTACTTTTATCTTACCTTCAGGTCACCCTTTTTTTTTTTTATTTTTTTCTTATCAGGTACATTTTATTAACTCTGTATCCCAACCGTGTCCCGATCCCTCATTCCCTCCCAGTTCCTCCCTCCCTCCCTCATCTCCACCGTGCCCCTTGCCAAGTCCACTGATAGGGGGGACCTCCTCCCCATTCATCTGATCCTGTTTTATCAGGTATCTTCAGGACTGGCTGCATAGCTCTCCTCTATGGCCTAACAGGACTGCTCCTCCCTTGGGGGGTGGGGAGGCCAAAGAGCCAGTCATTGAGTTCCTGTTAGAAATAGTCCTTGTTCCCCTCACTATGGGAAGCCAATTGGTTACTGAGCTACCACAGGCTACATCTGAGCAGAGGTTCTAGGTTACATTCATACATGGTCCTTGGTTGCATGTCAGTCTCAGAAAAGACCCTGTGCCCAGATATATTTGGTCCTTGTGGAGCTCCTATCCTTTCCTCATCAGACTAACTCCCCTTCTTTCTTATGATTCCCTGTACTCTGCCAAAGGTTTGGTCATGAGTCTTTGCTTTGAAAACACTGCTAGTTATAGTTTTTCAAATGCGCTCAGTAGACTCCTGTCATATATTCAATGTGCATCCCATCTGTCTTTCAAAACGAGGATTGATAATCTTATCCCATGTCCGCTCTCTTGATTATCTTTTTTTAGGTGTATAGATTTCATTATGTTTATCATATCTTATAGGTCTATATAAGTGAGTATATACCGTGTTTGTCTTTCTCCTTCTGGGATATTTCACTCAGGATGATCTTTTCTAGATCCCACCATTTGCCTGCAAATTTCATGATTTCCTCCTTTTTGATTGCTGAGTAGTATTCCATTGTGTAAAAATACCACAATTTCTGTACCCATTCCTCCGTTGATGGACATCTGGGTTGTTTCCAGGTTCTGGCTATTACAAAAAAAGCTGTTATAAACATGGTTGAGCAAATATCCCTTTTGTGTACTTGAGCAAACTTTGGGTATATACCTAGCAGTGGTATAGCTGGGTCTTGAGGAAGCACTATTCCTAATTGTCTTAGAAAGCGCCAGATAGATTTCCAGAGTGGTTGTATCAGTTTACATTCCCACCAGCAGTGGAGGAGGGTTCCCCTTTCATCTTGGCCATTCTGATGGGTGTAAGGTGATATCTCAGGGTCGTTTTGATTTGCATTTCCCTGATGGCTAATGAGGATGAGCATTTCTTTAAGTGTTTCTCTGCCATTCGATATTCCTCTGTCGAGAATTCTCTGTTTAGCTCTGTTCCCCATTTTTTAATTGGATTACTTGGTTTGCTGCTTTTCAGCTTCTTTAGTTCTTTGTATATACTCGATATTAGTCCTCTGTCAGATAAAGGGTTAGTGAAGATTCTTTCCCAATCTGTAGGCAGGCGTTTTGTTTTGATGACAGTGTCCTTTGCTTTACAGAAGCTTTTCAGTTTCATGAGGTCCCATTTATTGATTGTTGCTATTAGAGCCTGTGCTGTTGGTGTTCTGTTCAGGAAGTTGTCTCCTGTGCCAATGAGTTCTAGGCTGTTCCCCACTTTTTCTTCTAACAGATTGAGAGTATCTGGTTTTATGTTGAGTTCTTTGGTCCACTTGGACTTTAGTTTTGTGCAGGGTGATAAATATAGATCTATTTTCATTTTTCTGCATGTGGACATCCAGTTGGACCAGCACCATTTGTTGAAGATGCTGTCTTTTTTCCATTGAATGGTTTTGGCTTCTTTGTCAAAAATCGGGTATTCATAGGTGTGTGGGTTTATTTCTGGGTCTTCTATGCAGTTCCATTGATCCTCCTTTCTGTTTTTGTGCCAATACCATGCAGTTTTTATTACTAGTGCTCTGTAGTACAACTGGAGGTCGGGGATGGAGATACCTCCAGATGATCTGTTGTTGTACAGGATTGTTTTGGAGATTCTGGGTTTTTTGTTTCTCCATATGAAGCTGAGAATCTTTTTTTCAAGGTCTGTAAAGAATTGAGTTGGTATTTTGATGGGAATTGCATTGAATCTGTAGATTGCTTTTGGCAGGATGGCCATTTTCACAATGTTAATCCTACCAATCCATGAGCACGGGAGATCTTTCCATCTTCTGAGATCTTCTTCAATTTCTTTCTTCAGAGACTTGAAGTTTTTCTCAAACAGGTCTTTCACTTGCTTGGTTAGTGTCACACCAAGGTACTTTATGTTATTAGTGGCTATTGTGAAGGGTGTTGTTTCCCTAATTTCTTTCTTGGCCCTTTTGTCTTTGGTATACAGGAGGGCTTCTGATTTTTTTGAGTTGATTTTTTATCCTGCCACTTTGCTGAAGGTGTTTATCAGCTGGAGGAGTTCTCTGGTTGAATTTTTGGGGTCGCTCATATATACTATCATATCATCTGGGAATAGTGACACTTTGACCTCTTCCTTTCCGATTTGTATCCCCTTGATCTCCTTTAGTTGTCTTATTGCTCTGGCTAGGACTTCAAGTACTATGTTGAAGAGGTAGGGAGAGAGTGGTAGCCTTGTCTTGTCCCTGATTTCAGTGGGATTGATTTAAGTTTCTCTCCATTGAGTTTGATGTTGGCTATAGGCTTGCTGTATATTGCCTTTACTATGTTTAGATATGTGCCTTGTATTCCTGATCTCTCCAAGACTTTAAACATGAATGGGTGTTGGACTTTGTCAAATGCTTTTTCAGCATCTAAGGAGATGATCATGTGGTTTTTCTCCTTCAGTTTGTTTATGTGGTGGATTACATTGATGGATTTCCGTATGTTGAACCACCCTTGCATGCCTGAGATGAAGCCTACTTGGTCGTGGTGGATGATATCTTTGATGTGTTCTTGGATTCGATTTGCAAGTATTTTATTGAGTATTTTTGCGTCAATGTTCATAAGAGAGATAGGTCTGAAGTTCTCTTTTTCTGTTGGGTCTTTGTGTGGTTTAGGTATCAGGGTGACCGTTGCTTCATAGAATGAGTTTGGTAATGTACCTTCTGTTTCTATTTTGTGGAATAGTTTGAGGAGAATTGGTGTGAGCACTTCTTTGAAGGTCTGGTAGAATTCCACGCTGAAACCATCTGGCCCAGGGCTTTTTTTGGAGGGGAGACTGTGAATGACTCCTTCAATTTCCTTGGGAGATATAGGGCTGTTCAGTCTTTCTACCTGATCTTGACTTAATGTTGGAAGATGGAATCTATCAAGAAAATTGTCCATTTCATTTAGGTTTTCAAATTTTGTGGCATATAGGCTTTTGTAGTATGACCTAATGATTGATTGAATTTCCTCAGTGTCTGTAGTTATGTCACCCTTTTCATCTTTGATTTTGTTGATTTGGATAGATTCTCTCTGCTTTTTAGTTAGTTTGGCTAAGGGTTTGTCTATCTTGTTGATTTTCTCAAAGAACCAGCTTTTTCTTTCATTGATTCTTTGAATAGTTTTATTTGTTTCTAATTTATTTGATTTCAGCCCTGCATTTGATTATTTCCAGCCTTCTGCTCCTCTTGGGTGTATCTGCCTCTTTTTTTTCTAGGGTTTTCAGTTGGGCCATTAAGTTGTTTGTATGTGATGTTACAAATTTCTTCTTGCAGGCACTTAGTGCTATAAATTTTCCCATGAGTACTGCTTTCAATGTGTCCCATAAATTTGGGTATGTTGTGCCTTCATTTTCATTGAATTCTATGAAGTCTTTAATTTCTTTCTTTATTTCTTGCTTAACCCAGCTGTCGCTGAGTAACAAGTTGTTCAGTTTCCATGTGCATGTAGGCTGTTTGTTATTTCTGTTGTTGTTGAGGTCCAGCTTAAGTCCATGGTGGTCAGATAGAATACAAGGGATTATTTCAATCTTTTTGTATCTGTTGAGGCTTGCTTTATGACCAACTATATGGTTTTTTTGGAGAAGGTTCCATGTGGTGCTGAAAAGAAGGTATACTCTTTTGAGTTTGGATGAAAAGATCTGTAGATGTCTATTAGGTCCATTTGATTTAGGGTCTCTGTAAGTGTTTTTATTTCCCTATTTGTTTTCTGTCTAGTTGATCTGTCCCTTGGTGAGAGTGGAGTGTTGAAGTCTCCCACTATTAGGGTTTTAGGATCAATGTGTGATTTAAGCTTTAATATTGTTTCATTTACGAATGTAGGTGCTCTTGTATTTGGGGCATAGATATTCAAAATTGTGTTGTCCTCTTGGTGGATTTTTCCTTTGATGAGAATATAATGGCCGTCCTTATCTTTTTTGATTAACTTGGGTTGAAAGTCTATTTTATTAGATATTAGGATGGCTACTCCCGCTTGTTTTCTGGAACCATTTGCTTGAAAGACATTTTTCCAGCCCTTTACTCTGAGGTAGTGTTTATCTTTGTTGCATAGGTGTGTTTCTTGGATGCAACAGAATGATGGATCCTGTTTCCACAACCATTCTGTTAGTCTGTGTCTTTTTATTGGGGAGTTGAGTGTGTTGATGTTGATAGAAACTAGTGACTAAAAATTGTTACTTACTTTAGATGTGGTGTTGGTGGTGTCACTGAGTTTCATTGGTTGTCTTCTTTTGGTTTTTTTGTTGTGTAGTTATCTATTTCCTCTGTTTCCTTCGATGTAGTTGTTTTCTTTGGTTTGGAGTTTCCCTTCTAGTAACTTCTGTAGAGCTGGGTTACTATGTAGATATTGTTTAAATTTGGTTTTGTCTTGGAATATCTTGAATTCTCCGTCTATGTTGATTGAAAGTTTTGCTGGGTATAGTAGTCTGGGTTGGAATCTGTGGTCCCTTAAGGACTGTATGATTTCTGTCCAGGCCCTTCTGGCTTTCATAGTTTCTGTTGAGAAATCTGGTGTGATTCTGATAGTTCTACCTTCATATGTTACTTGGCCTTTTTCCCTTGCTGCTTTTAGAACTTTTTCTTTGTTTTGTAGGTTCAGTGTTTTGACTATGATGTGACGTGAAGAATTTCTTTTCTGGTCTAGTCTACTTGATGTTCTGTATGCCTCTTGTATGTTTATGGCCATCTCCTTCTTTAAGTTGGGAAAGTTTTCTTCTATAATTTTCTTGAAAATATTTTCTGGACCTTTGAGCCTGATGTCTTCTTTTTCTTCTACTCCTATTATTCTTAGGTTTTGTCTTTTCATGGTGTCCTTGATTTCTTGGATGTTTTGTGTTTGGAACTTTTCTGATTTTATTTTTTCTTTGAGAGACGTGTCAATTTCCGCAAGTGTATCTTCGGCTCCTGGGATTCTTTCTTCCATTTCTTGTATTCTGTTGGTGATGCTTACCTTTGTAGTTCCTGATCTTTTCTCTATGTTCTCCAGCTCCTGGTTTTTCTCTATTTGTGTTTTCTTTATTGATTCTAATTCTGTTTTCATGTCTTGCACCATTTCCTTCATCTGTTTGAATGTGGACTCCTGCTTTTCAATGATAGCTTCTATTTTTTTGCCTGTTTCCTCTCTATGTATCACTAATTATGCCTGTACTTCTTTGGGTATAATTGCCTGTATTTCTGTGAGAGCTTTGTTTATTTCTTCTTTATTTGCCTTCATTTGTGTGGACATTTCTTTGAGAGCTTTGTGCATTTCTTCTCTGTTTGCCTCAATTTTCGTGGTCATTTCTCTGAGAACACGATTTGTTTCCTCTTGGTTAGTCTCGATTTCTTTGGTTATTTCTCTGAGGGCTTTGTTCATTTCATCTTTATGGACCTCTAATAGCTGGAGAAACATAGTTTTGAGGTCGTTTTCTTGTATATCTAGTGAATTGAAGTGTCCATTGTTTTGTGGGGTTGCTGGTGAGGTCATTATGTCTTGATTTTTGTTGGGAGTGTTCTTACGTCTGCCTCTAGCCATCTGGTTATTTATAATCCTCACTGGTTGTTCCTCGAGATTGCAGTTCGGCTATGATCCTCTCTTTCTGTTTTCTGGACTGTTTTTTCAGGAAGATGAGAGAGGTTCACTGCTTTGGGAGTGTGCCCTGTGTTTTCAGTTTTGCCTAAGTAAGGAATGTGATGCTGGTGCTATTTGTGTGCGCTTTTAGCAGGCGCAGTGTGCATGCGCGGATTCTCTGACTATTGCAGTGGCCTGCAAGCCACTATTACGCAGTACTGACTGAGATCCAGGGATTGTTTGCCTGGATTACACTGGTGGACCCGCAAGGCAGAGGCTTCAATGTTGGGGTTGCTATCCCAAGAATCCCTATGATGCCCACACTAGGGGTGTGGGTGGCAGGGATCTCGTCTGATTGCTTCTGTGGAGAGGCCCTGGGTCTGGGGCAAACTCTCCCTAGAAGGCTCACTCACTCTTTTGCAGGACCAGTTGGAATGCACAGAGGTTCCCCTTGCTCACTACTCTCTGTTTTGGTCCTGCTGAGGAAGTGCACGGGTAGGCTAACAGTAAGCTCTGTGACACTGTGGCCACAGGACTAGGTGTCCACCTTTTCTGTGTGCTGCCTCTTTGTCCTTTCCCTCTGCCAGGAGGGGTTATGTTGACTGGTCCCTGGGTGGCGCAGGAAAGAGTTAGGATGAGTGTACTCAATCCCAGATCCCCGGCCCAGATCTCTCTGCCAGAAGCAGCCTAGTGGTAGAATCTATGTTTGCTGATCCCGAGAGAGTACCAGGTAGGGTTGAGTGTCCTCAGATCCAGAGCTTAGGTTTCTCTGCTAGGGGCTGCTGGGTGAGCTGGAGAGAGGGTGCTGTGTCCTTGGCAGACTGCCTCTCTGTCATTCCCCTCTGATCTTCTCCTCTGCTAGGGCAAGCTTATGGAGGTGCTCTCAGGGGAGTGCCAGCAGAGGTTGGGGCTTCTCAGTCGGATCCTGAGCCCTGAGCCGGCGTTTCTCTGTCAGGGGTCGGGGAGGGTGGGCACCGGTGATAGAACTTGCTGCTAGACCTTATTTCGCTGGACCCAGGAGAATCTCAGGACGTGTAGAATGACCACAGTCCCAGATCCCGAGCTGTAGTTTGTTTGCTAGGAGCGGCCGGCAGCACTGGAGTTCCGGCACTGTGAAGCCGCTGTGCGCCTCTTTATCCTTCCACTCCACTGCGGCAGGGTTATGGCGGCGTTTGGGGGAGTGCCCGAAAGGATTGGGTTTTCTCAGCCCCGATCTCGGGTTGGGGTACAGACAATGTGGTCTGTGGCAGAGTCTGCTGGATGCCTCCTGCCTCCTCCGACGAGGGAGTAGAGATTTTGAGCTGGGCGCGCAGCTGCTATCAGCCCACGGGGGGAGTTCAGTTGTGATGGCGGCAGGTACCTGCGTGGTTGGAGAGACCTTCCAGGGAAAGACTGGGTGAACTGTGACCAGTCTGGCAACTTTCCTTCCCCATGGGTTTTTTTTTTTTTTTTTTTTTTTTTTTGCGACTGGGACTCTCAGCCTCAGGCACCCTTGTGCCCACCAATCAGCCTGGGAAACTGATCGGGACAAGCAGGCTTGCGGCACCAGCCCGGAGACCCAAAGCCCGTGTTAGCCGGGTTCTCTTCCGGGTTCTGGCTGGGCAGCCGAGAGTGGACCCGACCGCTTCCCACGCCGTGGGAGCCTCCCCTCACCTGGGAAACACGATCGATCGCTGTCGTTTTAGGGCCCAGAGTTCAGTCTCCTGGTCGCTGCATGGAGTGTGTTGTCCCTCCCGCTTCTCAGACATGGTGTTCTCCCGGTGCCGCCATCTTGGCCCCCTTCCAGGTCACCTTTTTTTGTTGTTGTTGTTAAAAAACTTAACTTTTTGAAGAATTAAAAAATGATTTTATCATTCCCTCTTATTCCCCTTTCTTTATCCAAATTCTTCCCATGCTTCTTTCCAAAATCCTGTCTTCTTCTTTAATTGTTATTGTTATATACATTGTGTGTGTGTGTGTGTGTGTGTGTGTGTGTGTGTGTACTGGTTTCAGAATTTTTCATGCATACCCTTATGGAAATAAGTATTTCCATGCTCATGTATATCCTTTTGCCTTTAGTCTTACTTATTTCAGTATTTCTAAAGTTATTTGAGAATCGTTCCTCCATGTCTTTATTAATATGCATTATGAATTTAAGATTCATTTGTGCTTTTGCAGTGAAATTGATATCTTATTCCATTCATTACTACAGAATATTACATTGTTTAAATGTAGTGGAGCTTCAATTACTGAATGACATCTTTGTTGCTTCCATATTTTTGTGACTATAAGTGGGATTTAAAAAAATCATGGATCTGTGGATATGAAAATATCCAATGCTGATCAAATTTAAATACACATTAACACATTCATAAAAATATAATAATATAATATAAATTATAAAAGATTTTAATGACATTGGAAAAAGTAAAATACAGTTAGGACATGAAGATTGTATTTAGTTTGTCTTGAGTTTTATGAAGTATGAATATTAATCTATATCTGAGATCAACATAAAACAATACTCACAGAGGTAATCTCTGGGAATTGGAAAAGTAGGTGAAGTCACTTTATAAATAATATTCCATTTTTCCCATTTAAAAATTATTAGTTTTATAATTAGGGAAAATAAACCCAAGCAGTTTTGAAGTCATGAATTATGCTATAAATTCTGGACAGGATATATATATATTTGCACAAGAAAGTTTGAAAATTTCCATTACTTCCCAGGACTGGTTTCTCTATACTCATTTTTATTCTCTGGCCCTCTAAAACCCTCTCAGGGTTTTAATACATCTTTGTTTTCCCATCACACCTTTCTCTTTAGCTCTCATTAAAACCATGACAAATGCTACCAACATTAGCTTCTCATTTTCTCTAATAGCAAAAGAATATTTGGGCCACAGGGTGATAGGGTTTTCATATTTTAAAATGTCTTGCGAACCATGATTTTAGGCAAGATTATTCAAGTTCACACAATGCTGGAATTCAGAGCACCCAATCCATCATCTAAATACCTTTGATTTTTTTTTCCTTTAAAGTGGTGGGTAGAGAACACAATGGCTGTATCACTTATATAAAACAAAAAGAGAGAAAAATACATTAAGGTGTATTAAAATGAATGCATGTAAACCTGCCAAAGTATTTTTGCAAAATACAACTGCATGGTCAGATAAGGCAGTTATTTTTCTATCAGGGCAAAGACAATTAAGAAACTCATTGTAGATTTAATTGATGGATAGTTACAAGAATAACAGAAAATCTACCTTTCAGGGCATCTTACATTTTTATGTATGCTTCAAGTAAGTTTGGTATAGCATTTATTTCTATGGGTCACTGGCAAAACTATTTAGACAAGTCTCATGTCTTTTGTCATCTTTTGACTTGATTATATTTTAGATAATCATAAAAGCTTTAGTTTTAAGATTTCTTTGCTATTAGTGCTAGGGACACTGGAAGAAAGCTTGCATTAATTTCCTCCTGTGCCACTAACCACGTTGGAAGTTCTGCAGTTCATGAAAACAGATACAACCAGCTGGCTGTCAACACCTGGGATCTGTTCTCAGTAGATTTCATTTTGAAAGAAACACCTTTTAAATAGACAGAGAAACTCATGGCAGGAGGATATAAAGAGCTTCCTGCCAATTTCTGATTCAGTAGTGGTTTCCTACAAAGCCTATCTCTTCTGGAAATGGTATTTTCAAGCCACTGGAGGTTGGTCAACTTTTCAGAGATTTAAATTTGGGAAGGTGAACAATCCTGTCAGACTGTCCACTCAAGCAGTCCATTGTCTAGGCAGAAACACAGGCTATGAGTGAATGCTATTCTAGAGATTAGAAATTTGGCACTGTAGCACTCAAAGGAAGCAGAAACTCCCATGTCTACATCCTTCTTCTTTATCCCTCTTTTCCTCCTCTTCATTCTCTTTTTTTTTCAGCTCTATGAAAAAAAGAAACTTACTTTGCTTTTCAAAATTCACAGCAGAACTTTTAGGAATAAATTACTTCCAAAAATTTAGCATGCTCCAAAAACCATGACATGTGATCATAGTTTTTGAGAAAGTAAAGGCACTGAGAAGAATCTGATGGAATCATTCTTAACTACTTTTGCTAATTTTTTCCCATCATTTATAGTTGCTAGAGATGACCTTGGAATGACATGAGCAACTTACATGCTGCTTAACATTCTAGTAATTTTATAACTGAGTGTTGAGTTCATGACACTGCTTTTGAGGCGAGACATCTAGTTACGCTCTGGAGCAGAGATCTAAATTTGTGAGAGTAAAAGGAAAGAACCTACAATAATGAGCCTGCCTTGTGCTTTGTAGAATATCTCCTCAGTATTAGGCACACTTCCATTCACTGTACATTTGGCTGATGCTTGGAAGTCTAGAAGCAAGGAACCATGGAACACTGGCTGTACATTATAATAAATGCTGTGAAACTGGGCAGCATAAGAATAAGTGACTGCTGTATTAGCCACCAGATACATTTTATTAGCCTCAGAGGAATAGATAGATGTTGTGTTGATTAGGTTTTTATTTTTATTTTATTTTTATTTTTTGTCAACTTGACACACACTAAAGATATCTGGGAAGGGGGAAATTCCTCTAAATGGAGGAATTGCCTCTATCACATGGGCCTGTGGTCATCTTTGGCATTTTTTTAAACATTCAAATCGACGGAGGAAGGCCTAGCTTCCTTTGGGAAGCTCTATCCCAAAGTGGGTGTTTTTGAGTTGTATAACAGAGTTAGCTGAAGGTGAGCCCAGAGCACACCAAGAGCAGCATTCCTCTGTGGCCTCAGCTTCAGCTCCTGCTTTCAGGTTTCTCCCTTGGGTGTCTGTTTTGCTTCTCCCTGATGATGGACTGTAATAAGGAAGTATAAGCCAAATGAAGCCTTTCCTCCTTCAAGCTGGTACAGAGTGTTAGAAAGCTATAATTTACTAAAACCGAACCATGCTTTTCAATATTATGTTCAGGGACATAGACTCCTCTCAATGCTGGCTTTTACGTTCTTTCTACCGTGACTTCTTTCATATTCCCTGAGCCTCTGGGGCAGTCCAGAGGTCCCATTCAGGACTAAGTACCCAACAATCACTCATTCTCAGTATTTTGACCAGTGATGGGTCTTTGTATTAAGTACTGTAGACTAGAAAGAAGCTTCTATGGGCGAGGTTGAGGGCATAATCAGAAACATTGAGAAGGCACTCTGACTATATGTCCTCCGGAGATATGGGATTTTTGACCAGGTTTATAGTACTAAGCATGACTTCTCTTCTGTGCAGCAGGCTTCAACTGTAAACAGGAAGTGCTACCTTTATAACTCTTATGCTCGGCAGGTTAGCATTGTATCAATAAAGATCCACTTTTTTTAAAAAAAGTTTATTATTATTATTAGTTACATTTTATTAACTGTATCCCAGCTGTATCCCTCTCCCTTATTCCCTCCCAATCCCACCCTCCCTCCCTCATCTCCTCCCTGCTCCTTTCCAAGTCCACGGTCTGGGGAGGACCTCCTCCCCTTTCATCTGACCCTGTTTTATCAGGTATCTTCAGGACTGGCTGCAAAGTCCTCCTCTGTGGCCTAGCAGGACTGCTCTTCCCTTGGGGGGTGGGGTGGTCAAAGAGCCTGCCATTGAATTCCTGTCAGAAATAGTCCCTGTTCCCCTTACTATGGGAAACAAATTGGTTACTGAATTACCACGAGTTTCATCCGAGCAAAGGTTCTAGGTTATATCCATATATGGTCCTTGGTTCAAGAAACAGTTTCAGAAAAAAACCCTGTGCCCAGACATATTTAGTCCTTGTGGAGCTCCTATCCTTTCCACGTCATACTAACTCCCCTTCTTCCGAGGGTTTGGTTATGAATCGTAGTATCTGTTTTGAAACACTGCTAGGTAGAGTCTTCCAGATGCCTTCTGCGGTAGACTCCTGTCATACGTCCAATGCATATCCCATTTGTCTTTCTAAGTGAGGATTGATCATCTTACCCTGTGTCAGCTTTCTTGTTTGTCTTCTTTAAGTGTATAGACTTCATTATGTTTATCATATCTTGTAGGTCTATAAAAGCGAGTATATACCATGTTTGTCTTTCTCCTTCTGGGATACTTTACTCAGAATGAAAGATCCACTTTTGTGTAATTCCACTGATGACTTTTCTCCCCCACTATGAAAGCTAGCTAGTGGTGGGGGAAGTTTTTAGGTAATTTCTGTTGACATAAGGAAATTACAGCTCTTATCTGAAAGGGAATAAGAGATAGTTTATTCTGTAGTAGTTTTGACTGACGGTGGCCCAGGAACATGATTTAGGTCACTCCAAATTTCATGTTCTAACAGAAATAGTAATGGACTTTGTTTATCACTATCAGTAATAGAGGAATAAGGCTTTGTACCTACAACATTCCAAACTCTCCACATCACTGCAGCTCTAAAAAGTCACTCTGTCTTTCACACAGCTTCTTTGCAGTTTTTATTTACAGTTCCATCTTGATTCCTCTATGTCCTGTAATCAAAGGAATAAGATCTTAGTATCCAGTTGCAGTGGGCAACAAAATAGAATGGTAATGATCTGTTTTGTTCTCAGGGTTGGGGGAAGGGACCCTAGGGCCAGTCATAGCATTTTGTCACATTCGTTTTTTTATTTACAAAAACTTATAAGATCTGGAGAGGACAGGAACTCCACAAGGAGAGCAACAGAACCAAAAAATCTGAGCACAGGGGTCTTTCCTGAGACTGCTACTCCAACCAAGGACTATGCATGGAGATAACCTAAGATCCCTGCACAGATGTAGCCCATGGCAGTTCAGTATCCAAGTGGGTTCCATTGCAATAGGAACATGGACTGTCTCTGACATGAACTGATTGGCCTGCTCTTTAATTACCTCCCCCTGAGGGGGAAGCAGCATTACCAGGCCACAGAAGAAGACAATGCAGCCACTCCTGATGAGACCTAATTGACTAGGACCAGAAGGAAGGAAAAGCAGTCCTCCCCTATCAGTGGACTTGGGGAAGGGAATGCATGCAGAGGGTGGAGGAAGGGAGGGATTGGGACAGGAGGAGGGAGGGAACCACGAGGGGGATACAAAGTGAATAAAGTGTAATTAATAAAGAATTTAAAAAACTTATAGTAATAAAAGTCCATTACTATTCTTGTCATATTTAGAACTTATTCTTTTCTGCCAGAAGCAGATGTCTGTCAGCAGCAGACTTTGAACTTGACTTCCATGAGTTTTTGTGGCCGACTAACCTCTCCAGCTTCATTGTGTTTTCACCTCTGCTCCTTTTCAAGGCCCAGCACACAGTCCTTCCCCCACATCGTGTTTGCTTCTGTGCTCTCACATCCTCTTCCTACCAAAGCCACTCCCATCTGCCTGTTCCCGTGAGGCATTCCAACCCGGATCCTAGTCTAGCCCTTCGAAGTTTTCTCTAATTTTTTTTTTTTTGTTGTTGTTGTTTAGCTCACAGTTTTAGAGTTTTCAGTCTCTGTGGCACCACATGCTTGAGCAGGGAATCATGGTGGTGTTACAGCCATGGATCTGATTCTGAAGGGTACCCAATAAAGTCCCTGGCCTCTTTTGTCCCAGAACAGTGAAAGTAGGCCAAAGACACATGGTTGGAAATAGAAACAGGGATAGCTTATTACGAAGGGGAAAGCACTATTGAAAATGGGAGTAGACTAGTGAGCCAGAAAACAGGTATGCATCCAAAAGCACCAGGTCATAGGACGCATGACCCTGTGCAGGTTACCTGCATAGTGTCTGATGTCCCATATTTGCATGTTGAGGTCTCTTCTCTGGCATTCTCTTTTGTGTAGAGCCCAGATGGGAGAAGAGCTTCTAATTCTCCTCTGCTGACTGGCTTCTTTTCATATGTCAGTCTTGATGTTCCCTCTCCATTTCCTGCCTTTCTGCTGCAATGTTAGAAGCACATGGCAGGGAACAGTCTCACCTTTCGATGACATGGAGTAAAAAGTGACCAGATACATGGCATACCTTAAAAAGCATGCCCCCAGTGACTCACTTCTTCCAGCTTGGCCCCACACAATCGAACACTTATCAAAGTAGCACTATCAGCCAAGCTTTCCGCACCTGAGCTTATGGAGGACATTTCATATTCAAATATAATAATAGTTATGCAAAATGAGAGTCATGTGTATGTCACGATTTCTGTTTTTAAGATGTGTTGTCACCAGGAATGAATTTTGACTTTTGAAAGTTTCACTTATTTGTTTTGGGGAGATCACATTAGTGTTGTCACTTCTAATGTGGATTCTGCCACATCCTTCAAGTTGAACAAGGTTTAGAGCATTCTTCATGATAAAGGACACTTTAATCATGATATTTGATAGGATATATGTATAGAATATATTTTGACTTCTGCTAGTATTTAATGTCATTTAATTTGTGTGTGTGTTTGTTTGTGTGTGTAATAACTTTTAAAGTCTTATGTCTAAGTGACTGATCTGTTGAAGAATATCCATTAGCTGCCCCTTCTGTTTTTATAGCTTCAGTATTAAATATTCATTGACTCTTACATGTGTCTATTTTTCTTTTCATTGGGTTTAACTCAAAACTCAAGTGTTCTGGAGTTTTGTAGGTCACTATAATATCTGGTACTTTTTATAAATGCTACTCGTTTTGTTTTTGGAGAACGCAGAAAAGGTGTGTTTCTTTTTCTCATGGAATTCAAATATGTAGATATAATTCATTTTCTACATCATCCTGTTCTCACTAGATATTATCTCTGTCCCTTTGACTCTTTCAGAAATTGGTCTGGCTCTTCATGAGGATATCATCCTTCCAAAGCCTAGACACTTGCCACTTCACTTCATAGGTTTCTTTTCTTAATCACTGTAATTCTCAAGTGCCTTTCAAAATTATTATGCATAGCCCTCAAACACATGTTCAGTTTTTTTTTTCCCAAAGGAAAATGCAAATTTTTTTGACCTGCAGAGACCTCTGACTTTTCTAGGTTTTATTTCACCAGCAATAAGTTTTTCCTTGATACCTCTTCTTTTCTTCAATATTCTGTTCCTCTAACATATTCATAAAGTCTACCAACTTGAGAAGACTGTGGAGATGTGCTATCAAGAGGTACTCTACAAAAAGTAAAGGAGTGTTTTTGACTGTCTTCAGTGAGTAAAATTTTATTGGATGGTTAGCTGTAGAAGGGCTTTGAAGGTAACTCAGTGAACTTGTTGTCAGTGAGAATAAATATATTTCATAGAGAAGACAGCAACATATCATAGGTAAATTAAATTATTGATTTACAAATAGAGCATGGGAGATGCGCTGAGAGGTCTTTAGCATTACTGGTGCCACCCCATGGTAGTTAGACCATGGTGGATGTGTGGATGCTGGGCAACTTCTAATTCAGCTGAGACTATTCCACATTTATATTTTTTTCTTCCTCTTTTTAAATTTAGTTTTCTTGTAGATTTATAGAAAGGATGCTAAATTTATTTTGAAAACCACTTGGATCCTTTGAACATTTTAGGTTTCTGTCTTGACATTTTTTCTTTACCGCTGGTGGAATATTTGCTTTAAGCCTCTTGTGATAGCTGGGGTCCTTTGTGACATTGGGGTTTTGTGTGTAACAATTAATAAAGATGCCACCTGCAAGGGCTAATGACACTAAATGAAGATGTAAGGTTTAGGAATAGGTGAACTAAGGAACTGCTCAGTCCCTGCTGTCATGCAAATGTCCTTGATCACGAACAAAGGGGAATGAAATTACAGTTCACAGGCTGTATAGAAACAGCATTAGTCCTATTGAGAATGCTTTCTCAGGTTCCCCAAGGCTGTGCAGCCCTTTAAATCAGCAAGCCCCTTTTATTTTCAACCACAAAATGGAAAAAAATGCACCTCCTTTTCTCTTTTTTCCCCTTTCAAGAAATCTAAAGTATAACTATTGTTGAGTCACCTAATCTTCCACTGAACAGGGAAAAGCCATCCCTTTGTAGCTTCAATACAAGAGACATAGGATGGAGGAAAAAGAGTGTAGGAAAGGGATCATAACAGCATTGGCTTTAATATTTTCTTCATTTTACAATGTTCTGCCTTGCTTGACGTGTTTACTTTACAAACACTCATATTCCTGGCTCAAGAGTTGCTCTCTGAACACCATGGTGCATAATTAATGTCAAGGTAGAGGCGATTATGCTGCAAATGTTGTTCCCTGGGCTCTGAAAAAGCATTTTAAAAGCCAATTTAGGTCACACATGGTTCAGTCTCTAAGAAATCTTTCTTAATTGTTCAGCTAAAGAGAATGCCTCCAAGCTTTTATTAACAGCCATTCCAATGGGCTGTGAATCCTAGGGTATGTGACTGTGCCAAGGAGAAAGCAGAGGATCTCACAGGGTGTGGTGGAGAGAGTGATTTTGGTAGAAGAGGGGGAAGGGAGAAGGTCATTTATTTTATTTTAAAGCCTCATCGAACTCTAAGTAAGAAAATTAACAGAGAAAAGAACACAATTTCACTAAAAAGCGTATGACAAATTATGGATTGTTTTATCAAAGAATCCCTTATTTTCTTAATTCCAGGAACTTTTGAGAGTCAGATCCTATAGAACATGTCAGGCTTGGAACCAGACATGCAAGATCTATTTTTAAACAAACCATTTCTTTTGTGTTTTGGGGTCAGTGTTGTTCTTTCTGAAACCTCTGATGGCTAGAGGGGTCAGAGTGACAAAGCTTGCAGCCTTGCCATTAATGAAGTCAACATAACAACAAGAAGTTCAACCTTCTTGTGGCATGGATAGTTCTCAAATTAGGATCTAGAACATGTGTTTTTTTAAGGGTGGCCACCATATTCCTGGTAGGAAATGAAGACAATGGAGGTTTCTTAAGGTTCATAATCTGCCCAGAGGACTACACCACCTAAGATTAAAGATAGTATTAGATGGTTCCTCTTTTTTTTTTTTCCCACTGTTTACACTTCAAGTTCCAAACTTCACGGTATAATGTACAAAGTTTGCCTCTGAAATTACGAATAAATAAAATAAATGCTCCTTACATAGAAATACCAGACATCAACTAGTTTAATAAAGAAATAGAACTTAACTCTGCAAGGAATGTGAAGAGGAATTCTCCTAGGTGGAACCCGAAAAGAAGAGAGAAGCTAGAGAGAAAGGGGGGAAAGTCCATCCTGAGTTTGATTTGTAAGAAAGGCCTGGAACATGGCATCACATACTTGTTCTACCTTCATGTTAGCAAACATTTATTTTACTTTATTTTTTTAATCAACCTTTAAAAGTTAGTGTGCAAAATAATGGGTTTAATTATGGAATTTATGGAAGTATTAAATATCTCATTATTGTCATAAAGGTCACAGAGAACTATTTACAGGTTCTTAGTTTCATTGGTAAAAATAATTTAAAGACACTGAAGAACACCGGTCACTTAGAACTCACAACTCAGATGATCCAAGCTGGGTCTGACGTTAAAGCTTCTTTCCTGATCCTAGCTTTCATGTTTCCACACTGTGCCCTGCAAGATGCCAAGGGAGGGAAGCCACTAAACTGTCTTATCTGGCCAGGTGTCGTGGTGCACACCTTCAGTCTCAGCACTCAGCAGAGCAGGCAGATCTCTGTGAGTTTGAGGCCAGCCTGGTCTACAGAGTGAGCTCCACGATAGCCAAATCTCCACAGAGGAACTCTCTCTCAAAACACCAAACCAAACTAAACCCACATAAACTAAAACAAACCAAACCAAAACTAAAAAGCAATTTTACCTAATTGTAAAACAAATCACGACAATGGCTAGCAATGGCTAGATGTGCATGAACGAGTAAGAAGTGTTGCCCAGTTGTCAGTAGTAACCAACAGCTTTCTAATTAGACTTAAGTACCAAGGAAGGAAAATCAACATAAGGGAAATTAGGCCTTGTACCGGAAACTTAGCTAGCTTCCCTGGGCTAGTGAGGTAATAGACTTTAGAGAAGAATCTACTCTTAACCCAGTATATATATATATATATATTTTTTTTTTACCACATTCTAAATCTTATCCTTACACCCGCAGGTAAGTGTAACTATGACTACCCATAAAAACATTCTCTCTACAGCAAGTGGAGGTCATCATAGAAAACCACATCTGGACACAATGCAGTGAGTGATCAATGGATCACAGGGAGCCAGCCCCAGCAGGTACAACAACATCACAGCTCCTGAATCTATGGCTGAGGAGTCATCATGGAAGGAGGGTCTAGAAAGATTGTGGAAGCCAGAGAACCAGAAGTCTGCTGTGAAACAGTTTCTTCTAGAAATGGCTGTATAAACAAGACCAGAACAAAAGGCATAGTAAAAGATATGTTAATGGTGGAAGGGAAAAAATTCACAGGATCCTACCACTAGACAAAGAAATACAGGCAATGATAGACTGCTGGGAGAAGAATTACCCTCTCCCAGAGATGAGCTCCTTTATTGGTTGACCAGTGCAGAATGGTCAGTCTTGAAACCACATACACAAAAATATAGAGTCAGCAAATTGTATTTACACATATTTGCAGTTACAATGACCATGATTCTCCTTTTGCTACTCTGTAGGCTGTTTTGAGAAATAAACAACAGAAAGTATCCATTGTGCTTATAATATGCTGCCTGTTACTAGTGAAGGCTTTATAAGCAATATTTCATTATCATTGTTGTTCTCCACAGAAAGTTGGCAATACCATAATTTTTCACTCAGTTTCTAATTTACTTCTAAGACAATATGAATTGGATAATTAAGTTTTGTAGAATAAACCTGGCTGAAAAGGAAAGTTTTCTTACCTCAAGTTGGACCAAGATCAAGATATACGTTTTCTGATACCTGAACTTCTCTCTTCAGCAAAGAGAGAGAGAGAGAGAGAGAGAGAGAGAGAGAGAGAGAGAGAGGGGGGGGGGGGGGGAGGGGGTATTTGTAAATTATATCCACCTGGAGATGAATTGATATTGTTCAGGGAGTCTGATGCATAAGTGGATCCTCTTCTTTGCTATAACAGAGAATTACTGGAGGGGGAAAATGAGAATGACCTGAGATGACACTTTAGCCTGGCCACGCCTGAGATCTCCCCTTGCCTCAATCTCTTACTGATCGCTTGACTGAGTTGCTGATCTATTCGGTGTAAGTCAAGCCATTTTCATTTGTCTCATTTCCCTCCATTGGAGGGTGGAGGTAAGCCTTGGATGGGAGCTTGATTTAAACCAGAAATGTCTTGCCGTGTTCCTTAGGTAGGAAAAAAAAAAAAAAAAGGTGTGTACAAATTTTTCTTGTCCCTAAGCAGCCTGTGGTGTTGGCCCCCAATCCAGGGAAGAAGCTGGAAGGCCCAGCATGGCTGATGCTGATTCATTGAGGAAGTGTACTCCACAGAGGCCAGACATTCGTTATTTCTCACTTGCTGGCCCTTTCCTATCCTGACGACTCCATAATGTCCAAGTTGGATATACTAGTTTGCATCAGCCAAGGGGAAACTAATGACACCCCTTAAGTAGACGGAATGGATTGGGCCACTCCTGGAAATCTATTTTATAGAATCATTTGGCTTACTGAATGGCCTCATGTTACAGATAAATAAAATCCTATAGCAAAGGAGCCAAATCTGCTTTCCAGTTATTTTTCCAGAAGTAGAGCTCTTTGTTGCCAGAAAAGGTTCAGCTTCATGATAATGAGGAACACTGGAGTCTGAGATCACTGGGCTGGGAGTATCCTCTGCCTTGCAAGCAAAATTACCATTGTCTATAATGGCTGTATACACCATATTCTCATGCTGTTTTCTCCCGCATGCATGCCAGGAGCGTGCTAGCTTTCTGTTTGTCCCTGTGTACCCTGGACTTGGCACTTGCAGTTCCCTTGCCCAGAAAACATTCTTGTAAGCCAGTCTGGCTCTTTGTGATCAGTTTCAGCTCAAATATTGCTTGTTTGGATAACTCTTTGCCGAGAATTCCTAAAGAGGTACCTGGGTCACCCCTGTACATTATCCAGAATCTTTCCCGTAAGTAAGACCACCTTAGGTTATTGTTTGTGTACTTGATTATTCTTTCCTTTTCCCTTCTAAGATGAAAGTTTCACATGAGCACTGCCCTTCTCTGTGTTCTTCACATTTAGGGCAGTCCCTTCTACACAATAATGCTTAAATAGCATTTGCTAAAAGAATATTGAGTGAGGCAGGTAATTAAGATCAAGATCAAAACTACTGTTGCAAAATTTAGAAATCTTGGTATTCTTTCTTGGTCTTAGTTTTCCAAAAATACAGAATTTGAGATCTTACATAATGTATTTATTTTACTTTTTTTGATTCTATGAAAAAATTTAATTTTAGTTAACTTTAAATTTTGGTGCCTATACCAAAAAAAAAAAAAAAAATCTAACACTTGTGTCAGGAGAGAATGCTTTCTTTCCTTCTCTGTAATGATGTCTTTATAAAGTCAAATTCCTTCAATTTGCTCTTTTGACATCACAAAAGAGTGTTATTTATTTATGTGGAAAGCTAGAGATTAAACTGCGATATTTGGGCCTTTAAATCCTGGGATACAAAATATAAGGATGGATTTTTCTTTTTCAGTTGTTAAGAGATTATCTTCTAATGAGAAGTGACTGTTGGTGAAGGTTAGTGAGGTATGCTCACTAGAGTTTATATCACTAACAGTTAAGAAATGAACAGCTCTGCCTTTAATTTTGGTAAATTTGAAGATGACTGAAAATTCCCCATAAAGTGATTTTCCAACTCATACCACAGGCTCTGTCATTATCCTTGAAGATCATACTTTTATTAGCGGTATATTTTAGCTGCTCTCTTAGAAGACTATAGTTTTGTTCAGTTGTTCTTTTGTGCGGCAATCTCACGCTTTCGCTGTCTGTGGTAGCTCATACTATTCAGCTGAATCTTTTCGTTCACATTCTTTATTCTAAGCATCAAACAGTTTGTTTTAGAAATGCCATAATTTTTTATCAATACAATTTTAAAATTATTTTTTACAATTTATTCACTTTGTAGCCTGATTGCAACTCTCTCACTTGCCTCCTTCCTTTCCCACCCTCTTTCCCTCTTTTCCCCATTTTCACCTTCCCCTAGTCCACTGATAGATGAGATCCTCCTCCTCTACTATCTGACCCTAGCCTATCAGGTCTCATTAGGACTGCCTGGATTATTTTCCTTTGTGGGCTGGTAAGACCACCCAGCCAGGAGGAGGTGATCAAAGAGCAGGCAACTAAGTTCATGTCAGAGACTGTCCCTGCTCCCCTTATTAGAGGACTCATTTGGAAACTGAGCTTCCTTTGGGCTACATCTGAGCAAGAGGTCTAGGTCCTTTCCATGCATGGTCCTTGGATGATATATCAATCTCTGTACATCCCCCAAGACCAGATTTATTGGCTTTGTTGGTCTCCTTGTGGAGCTCCTGTCTCCTCCAGGTCTTTTTATCTCCCACTTCTTTCCTAAGACTTTCTGTGTTCTGCTCAAAGTTTGGCTGTGCTCCAGCTACTCACATTCATCTGATCTTCACCATCTTCCATCCAGGATCTGTATGCTTTTATTATTTGCCTGGTTTCCACAGAGTGACCAGCAGAACTGTGTCTTGGATACTGGGACATTGTCCCAGGAATTCTGATGCTGCCCTCAGAGCAGAGGGAGGGATCTGATGTCTGGCTGCTAGAGAGGAGGGTCCCTGGGCTTGGGGCTCTGCACTCACTGGTGTATGCAGAAAGGGCAGCGTTGCCTACAGTTTGCAATTCTTGGACCCAGCAGATGGCCACAGGAGGCCTGGATCCAATTGAACCCAACTCACTGGATGTCCCTTCCAGTGTGGGAAGCACCGAAGTCGATGCTCTAGATCCAGGCACCTGTCCACTCTCCTGTTTTGTATGCTCTGCCCCCCAAGATATGGTGCATACTGGTCACCACCATCTTGGGACCCACTTATCAATACATTTTATTTTTATTTATTCACAGATTTTTTTTTTTTTGCACCTGGTGTATCCATTGCTTGGGGGATGTAAATAAAAAAGTAAGTAATATGGCCCCAGCCTTAACTTATGATTTTTTTTAATTACATGTACTTAACTATCATTTGGTTGTTAAAATTGTTTTTCAATTTTTTATTAATTATTATTATTTATTACAATTTATTCACTTTGTATCCAAGCTGTGGCCCCTGCCCTCACCGCCTCCCAATCTGATCCTCTCTCCCTTTTCTCCCTCTATGCCCCTCCCCCAGTCCACTAATAAGGGAGGCCCTCCTCCCCTTCTATCTGGACTGTAGCCTATCAGGTCTCATCAGGACTGGTTGCATTGTCTTCTGGTTGCAAGGCCCAGGTTGGGAGATGGGGGGGTAGGGGGGTAGGGAGGTACGGGGGTAGGGGGTGGGGAGGTGGGTGGAGATGATCAGAGAGTCTGCCACTGAGGTCATGCCAGAGAAAGCCTCTGTTTCCTTTACTGGGGAAACCCCTTGGAGACTGAGTCTATGTGCTGTATCTGAGCTGGGGTTTTAGGTCCTCTTCATGCATGGTCCTTGGTTAAGGTATCAGTCTCTGCAGGGCCCCCAGGGACCAGTTTTTTTGGGTTAGTTGGTCTCCTTTTGGAGTTCCAGGTCTTTCTATCTCCCCCTTCTTTTATTAAATTCCATGCATTCTGCCCAAAGTTTGGCTACGAGTCTCAGACTCTGCTTTCATACCTCAATCAGTAGAGTCTTTCAGAAGTCCTCTGTGGTAGGCTCCTGTCCTGTTCCCTGTCTTTTCTTGCTTCTGATGTCTGTCACATTTGTCCTTCTGAATAAGGCTTGAGCATCTTTAGTGGTCAGGTCATTAGGACATTTAAAAGGATTGCCTTCTGGAGGATTCTGTACAGTTCCTTTAGAACCTTGGTAATTTTTAATGAAAGGATTGCGATATAAAGGGAGTCTGACCTCATGCTGGCTTTGGTCTTGTTAGTGGAGGTGTGCCATTAGTAGTGGGCTTTGCAATTTCAAAAGTCCATGACAGGCCTAGTCTCTCTCTCTCTCTCTACAATTTGTGGATAAGATATGAGCTCTCAATTACTGCCCTAACCCCATGTTTGCCTGCTTGTCATCATGTTGCCTGCCATGATGGTCATGGATAACCCTCCGAAACTATAAGCAAAGCCTCATTTGAATTCTTCCTCTAAAAACTGCTTTGTTTATAGTGTTTCACCACAAAAATCGAGCAGTAACTAAGACAAAAAAACTACCTAACAGAAATGGACACATTGCCAAGTGGATCAAGCCACGTCAGATGGTCACTAAATCATCTGTAGTTCTTTGTAGTCTTAGAATATCTTGCCTTAAGACTCTGGCATCCCCAATGTTTAATAAAGGTGTGTTTCCACCTGTTCACTCATATTGTCATATTCTCACTGTCTGTTTTTCTATCTAAGCTTTAGAGTCCATGTGTGGAGGGACCCCCATACCAAGAAGTCTGATTTATGGGGAATATGTGTTAATGGCTAAGAATATAAATTTTTGTGCCAGGCTGACAACAGTGAAACCTAGATCCTCACAACTTTTATATGTTTGATCAAGTTACTTAGTCATCCAGACTTCATTTCCTTCATTTGTAAAACCACAACAGCAATGGGAATTTTCTCATTCTACTATTATTTGAAGGGGAAATGAATTAACAGATGCACAGAGAAAAGCATAGTCATTTATTAATATCAATATGTTATTATTTTCCAAAAAATATGAAAAGTGCTTGACTTGCTGGAAAATAATTTTCTAGGATATAGGAGATGGTTAATAATGACAAATCGCCAGTGAGCTCCATTCTTCTTTGTGCTATTCTTAACACCTTCACAAAATGCTATAAATAATGGATAGCCACATTGCCTTCCTGGGAGAGGGCTGTGATCAAGGAGCAATTACATGATCTTGTTCTGAGAAAGAGGTTTCAGATATTGTGGACATTCTAAGAAAAATCACTGAAGACCCCTGAAGTAGGCACAAGACATTCTGAAATCAGTTCCCCATATGCTGTGCTGAACTTTGCTTACATCACCCTGGGGTAATAACTGTGAGTCAGTAGGTAATATCCACTTTTATTTTTTCTTTTATATTATCTTAGGACCTAAAGGAATATAGGAATTGTGAAGGAAGCCCAGGTTTTGATAATGTGTTCACAGGCTAAGTCTAAGCCAAATAAGGAACTCTTTTGGTGACAAATTTGGTTAACCTTTTGGAGATTATTTTTTTTTGTGTGTGTGCATTTTTGAAAACAACTATCTAAGAGGACAGTTGACTAGGAAATCCTGGGGCCAAGCTGGTGATATAAAATCTTTATAGAGTCATAAGCCTTTCTTTCCTCTCTCCTCTCTATGAGTGGATTTTCTTCTTCAGTGTAAACCCTTGATTTAATTATTTTTTATTATACCTGGGTTTTGGGCTTGTTTGTATTACGTGCTCTATTAAAAAATGTTTGCGTAGGTCTATAAAAAGCAGCTTCATCTTCAATACAACAGAAAACAAGGTATGGCAGGTTAAGTCTGAGATTCCTGCATGTAGGAGGCAGAAATAGAAAGATTAGGAGTTTAAGTCTACCTGTGGCTACATGCAGAGTTCAAAACAACCTTGGTAGATATGAGACCCTGTGTCAGAAGATCATTGGCACTTTTCTTCTGTTTATGTCTTGATTTTTTATTTTTATTTTTTATTTTCATGGTAAGAAATTTAAAAAGACTTCCAGCACGCAGTTTTACTCTGAATGACAATTAGTCTGTCACCTGAAGGTGACATCTGGGGTCTCCCCAGATGAGTTTTTGAATCATGAATGTCCCTTGAAGACCATGCTAAAGTTAGCAAAACTGCTGCAGTTGGGTAGACAGATAAAGGTTCTCATTATTTTTTTGTGCTCCTGCCTCCAGGCAGAGCTGGAAAGCTTGCAGAGGCGGTCTCCGTCGTGTATTTCTTCCTGTTGCTCTCTGGCTGGAGGCCTGGATTTGCAGTTATACCCAGAAGCAAGGTCAGTCGGTACCTCATGTTGTCCTGAAATTGCGAGGTTGAGCTCTTCTGTCCATCCAACTTCAAATTTAATTGTACTTTTTCCTCTAGGTTATTATAGTTGTGCCAAGTATTGTCACTATATGCTACACTAATACAAAGAGAGATAAATGCTGTAGATGCCCTCTGTCCCGTTACAGCTCATGTCAATGTGTGTGGGATGTCAAAGCATTCTGAATTCTTCGTTGTTTTTCAAAACTGAAGACTGATTTCTTTTTTTTTTTTTTTTTTTTTTTTTTTTTTTTTTTTTTTTTTTTTTTTCTTTTTTGGCATCTCAGCATGGGAAATTGGTTTAGTGAGCTTGAAAGATAATTGTGTAACCTTCTATCAAAACTTGAATGGAATCAGTTATGTTGAGAGAGAGATGACCAGAGCCAAGTTCATCTGAGAAGAGCTGTTTGCCTCGTTTCTGAGAGAGCTTATAATAATTTTTTTCTCCTTGAATGATAATTCTTCCATCGTGAATCTTCATAATTTCTTACATTTTCTCCATTTAATGATGGGTTTATAATCAGATCATTTGTTTTGGTTTTATTCACAAGGGGGATGATGGTATTTTAAAAAATCAAAATCTGGAAGCCTTTGAGAACGAAAATTGAATTGAGTGTATTAAAAGCTTATAATGAAGAGGTTGGTTGGGTAATAGTTCAGTCAGCAAAATGCTTCCTGTGAAGGCAGGAGGAGCTGAGTTCTGACTGGTGGCATGCATCTGCAGTCCAGGGCTCAGGGGCGAGAAAAGAGGTGATGAGGGGTTTAGTTGGGGAGTAAGGAGAAGATAAAGGCAGGAATATTCCTCGAGCTCACTAGTGAGCCTGCCTAACTAACGTGCTGAACTCCAGGTTCACCGAGAGTCCCTGCCTTGAAAAATATGGTCAGAAGTGCCTCAGAAGATACTCAACATCAATCTCTGGCCTACATACACACACACACACACACACACACACACACACACACACACACACACA
>NW_026596134.1:19101540-19128229 GCF_907164565.1 Psammomys obesus | reverse complement strand
ACACACACACACACACACACACACACACACACACACACACACACACACACTTAAAGTGAGATCTCCTGGCAAGAATTCCAAATAATTTATGTAGTTACTCTCCCATCAAAGTAAATGTGTTTTTTGCTCTTTTTAAGCATGAACTGCACAGAGTGCCTTTCTCTCAACAGGTATGCCTTAGAAGCAGAGGGAGAGCAGGTACTGTAAAGGAGAGAAATTCTGACCAACACCACTTCAGCTAGAGGATCAAAGTCAACATCATTCTTATGAACCGCTTTGCTATCGGTTACCTCTGATCTGAGGTAACAGAAATGACACCTCTGTGAGCTCCTTCTTCAGGCCCATAACTCCATTCTCATCACGAGAAAAACGTCAGACAGATTTCAACACAGAACTATCTTATAAAATGCTGATCAGTACTGGTCAAGACTGCCAGTCTCCCTAAATGTAGAAAATACAGGAAACAGCCACAGACAAAAGGGCTTATAAGATCTGACAACTAAATGCAATGTGACATTTTGAGTGAGATGGTGGAACAAGAAAAGAATATCAGGTAAGAGCTAAGTAAATCTGAATAAAATATATGGACTTTAATATACACACACTTTCACAAACACAATGCACGTGCAAGTTTATAAAAGGTTGGTTCTTTATCTCAGCTGATTTAACTCTTAAAATGAAACAATACTTTCTAAGCGGTATAACATAGGTTTACTCTCTTAAATCTGTCCTCAGAAAGGTAAAGCACCTTATTCAGAATTAAATGTACTGAATAACTGAGCAGAGATTTATACCTAAGAATACATGAGAACAAAGAATCACAGGATTTTAACCTTAGATGGCAAGTATTTCCTATTATTCCTGTAATAAATTGCTATCACTTTATAATCTTTAACAACATCTGTGTCTTCTGTCACTGTTAAGCATGTCAGTTGTATAGGAATAGGGTATCGGATAAGGCTAAAATCAAGATATCAGCAGAGCAGCCCTCTTACCATAATCTCTGGAGATGGTGTGCTTTAAAAAATGATTCTAGTTTTGGTCTAATTTATCTCCTGTGGTCAAAAACCTAAGGTGCTCATTTATTGTACAGTAGGAGGCCCTGTTATTATTTGAGGTCCCTCCCCCTTCCTGCATGGTAAAACTGACAAGAGCACATTGCGCCTCTAACTTCCCTTTTGGACCATGTCTCTGTCCTCAGTAGGTAGTTGTCTGATTTTCCTAGGATTTATGCAATTTTATTGGGCTTGCTGATAATTCAGTGTAGTCTTTCATCCCAAACCAACTAATTACGACTGGGAAGATGGTTCAGTCAGTCCAGTCCTTGCTCTGCAAGAATGGAAACCTGAGTTTGAGCCTTAGACCCCATCTCACCCCTACCTCTTGGGTATGAACTTGTAATCCCAGTGCTCGGGAGATGGGGATGAAAGGATCCCTGAGGATCACTTGCCAGATAACATAATCCACATGGTAAGTTTTCAGGCCAGTGGCAGATCATGTCTGAATAAGCAAGACAGATGGCTCCTGAGAAATGCTACCAGAGAGTGTCTCTGGCACCCATGAGCATGTATACTCACATATACACATAACTTGCTGTCTTTGTAAACCTTGACTACCAACTTGAAACGGGCTGTACTCTCTGGAGAAATAATCATAGTTTTGGGACTGTCCGGTTCATATTGGCCCATGAGCATATTTGCGGGGGGGATTGTCTTGATGGATAATGAATGTAGAAGGTCTCAGCCCACTGTGAGCAGCACCATGCCCTAGGCAGGTGGTCTTGGGACTTTTAAGAAAGCGAGCTAACCGTGAACCTTAGAGCAAGCTACCAAGAAGTATTATTTCATAGTTCCAGCTTCGGTTTCTTCCTGCCTGACTTCTTTCGATGATGAATTGTGATGTGAATGTGTAAGCTAAGAAAATCCTTTCCTCCATGAGTGCTTAATCACATCAACAGAAAGAAAACTAGAACGCTTGCATACACACACACACACACACACACTCATCTCTTCACAAGAATATACATACAGGGCAAGCTAACTAGGAATTTTCCAAGTATAAAGTCCCCTTTGGTATATAACACAACATATTTACATGATTCAAATATTAGGACATGGGAAGCCCTGAAGAGACGACTGTTGTCTACTATGACTTCCTGTTGTCTACTATGACTTCTTTTAGGAAAAAAAACACTCTTGACTGTTTGATATTAAAGGTTACCATCATTACTATTGCATTTCCACACTCCCCTGACACACACACACACCCACACTGTATAAATCAGATCATTGGGCTCCTGGACCATCACGAGCCACATTCATGGAGGCGAGGTCACTGTGCATTAAATGCCATAGCTTGAGCATGGGACTCACTTTCTGTCGCTCAGAAATTTCTTCTCAGTGCCTGTGATGAAAGCCATAAATTATATTGTGATAGCAATCTGCACTTCAAACATTCCCTGTCATCTCCAAGGCACTCTCTTTCATGGGGGTTCTGCCTCTCAGTTATGAGGACCGAGAAGAATTTAAGCCTGGGATTGTGTAGAGTGAAGGGTTTTAAAGCAGATGAGTTTTCACAGTGTAACTACTTCATTTGACATCCAGACTAATACTTGTACTGACTGTGCTTAGCAAAGGTAATTGCCCTGTTGGCCTTTTCTCTTCATTTGCTGAGTAGTTATAGTGGTAGCAAAGTAACGGGCTTCCAGAAAGTACTTTCTCCTGCCTCCGCTTGGCTCATACTCTCAACTGCTTTGAGCATTTACTTGTCACTTTCTTAAAGAAGTTCTCCCAAGCATCCCTGGCAACTCCACAACCTTTCTCCTACCTCAGGGTTGTGTTGGCCTTTCTGTTCTGCCCACTGTTTTTCTGCTTCTTCTTCATTCTATTGGGATTTTTATCATATTCTGACATATTACAGTTACATTGTAACATAATACAGTTACATTGTTATATTGTAGAAATGGAAAATAGTCTAATGGGAGAGAAAGCTAGTTTCTATAAGAACCTTGTTTTTTTTTTTTTTTTTTTTTTTTTCCGAGGGACAAAAAACAAACAAAAATGCCTTCTAAGCTAAATACATTTTTATAATATACCGGCTGAAGTTTCTGGTGAGTTTTAATTTACACATCAAATGTTTCCCACATGATAAATAAACACCAGATAAGTATCTGGTGGCTTTGTAATGTCTTCTATGTTTCCTACAAGTTAAGCTCCTTCATTACTAGCCATGGTCTCCCCTAAGCACAGATTTTAAATGAGCAGATTGGGGTTTTTATTTGAATTAAAGATGTTGGCAAATATGCCATTTTGTCCTTGGCCTGACATATGGAGATGTCTGTTCGGAGCCATAGAGACTCTAATAGTCTCATAAATTCTTTTCAAGTTGAACCTCTGATCATTTGGTATTCTTTCCACGACATTATGACCCACTTTACTATAATACTTCTTTTAGATAGTTAAAACATAGGTGCCACTCTTCCCCTTCATCTCTTTTTGTATAATTATGTCTTTACCATATTCTACTACAACAGTAGCATCTGCCGCCTTATTTGCATATGCCACTGTATCATGTAGAACTCTACTTTCTTTCCTCATCCTTTCTCACTGTTGTGATTAAACTTTCCCTTCCTATTGGTGTTTCCTTGGAAAACTTCTCCTGGGTTAACTTTTACATAATGAACAGACAAAATTAGATCAAAGCTCCTGAGGTTTAACCTAAACTTCAAATTACCTATTTCCACAGTAAATAAATATCAGACATATATCTGCTAATTTCTTCTGGCAATCCCTTGCTATTCTATACAACTTTGGAGATTAGGCCCAAGTTTGATATATTTCTTGTAACATGTAGTTCAATCTTCCTTATACGTCCTGAGTGGCCAGTTATTCACAAAAATTTCTCATTTTTTCTAAGAAGTTGAAGCCTCTGTCTTTAATGTATTCATTCTATATTATTCTCATGTTAATATCCTTAATATCTATTTGCATACCTCTATATTCTCATCGTACTCATTGTTTATGTTTTAGGATGTAGATGTGATTATTACTTAATGTACTGTAAAGTATGCATTAAATTTCCCCAAATAGTAAAGAAATACTAGACATATGTATGCTTACTTTGTAATATATTTTATATCTTTAACTTTTTCATTCCTAATTATGGTCACTCCTAAGTCCAAATTATAGTTACATTATCCATGCGGAGTTTGTGTGACATCAGAGTGACAAATCCTATAGATCCAAAGATGACAGCCACCAAGTCTTCAAAGGAACAGTCATGCCATGCTACGTAGTAGGGAATAACAATCTGGAGGCAGGATGAGAAGTGAGTGAGAAGGAAGTATTTGTAAGAATGACCATTACATGTAGACTTCCAGTTAGACCAGCACCATTTGTTGAAGATGCTGTCTTATTTCCATTGCATGGTTTTGGCATCTCTGTCAAGAATCAGGTGTCCATAGTGTGTGGATTTATGTCAGGGTCTTCTATTCAATTCCATTGATCCACCAGTCTATTTCTATGCCACTTTGCTGAAGGTGTTAATCAGCTGTAGGAGTTCCCTGGTAGAATTTTAGGGATCACTAGGGTATACTATCATATCATCTGCAAATAGTGATACTTTGACTTCTTCCTTTCCAATTTGTATCCCCTTGATCTCCTTCAATTGTCTTATTGCTCTAGCAAGGACTTCAAGAACAATGTTGAAGAGATATGGAGAGAGTGGGCAGCCTTGCCTTGTCCCTGATTTCAGTGGGAATGATTTAAGTTTCTCTCCATTGAGTTTGATATTGGCTATAGGCTTGCTGTGTATTGCCTTTACTATGATCAGGTATGTGCCATGTATCCCTGATCTCTCCAAGACTGGTCTAACTGGGTGTCTACATGTAGAAAAATGCAAATAGATCCTTACTTATCACCCTGCACAAAACTAAAGTCCAAGTGGATCAAAGACCTCAACATAAAACCAGACACACTAACCCACTTAGAAGAAAAAGTGGGGAAGCCTTGAACTCATTGGCACAGGAGACAACTTCCTGAACAGAACACCATCAGCACAGGCTCTAAGAGCAACAATCAATAAATGGGACCTCATGAAACTGAAAAGCTTCTGTAAAGCAAAGGACACTGTCGTCGAACAAAATGACAGCCTACAGAATAGGAAAGGATCTTCACCAACCCTCTCTCTGACAGAGGATTAATATCCAGTATATATAAAGAACTAAAGAAGTTAAACAGCAAAAAATCAAATCAAGTAATCCAATTAAAAAAATGGAGTACAGAGCTAAACAGAGAATTCTCAGTAGAGGAATATCAAATGGCAGAGAAATACTTAAAGAAATGCTCAACCTCATTAGCCATCAGGGAAATGCAAATCAAAATGACCCTAAGATTTCACCTTACACCCATCAGAATGGCTAAAATAAAAAACTCAAGAGACAACACATGCTGGAGAGGTTGTGGAGAAAGGGGAACCTTCCTCCACTGATGGTGGGAATGTAAACTTGTACAACCACTCTGGAAAGCAATCTGGTGCTTTCTCAGACAACTAAGAATAGCGCTTCCTCAAGATCCAGCTATTCCACTCCTAGGCATATACCCAAAAAAGTCTCAAGTACACAATAAGGATATTTGCTCAACCATGTTTGTAGCAGCCTTATTTGTAATAGCCAGAGCTGGAAAAAGCCCAGATGCCCCTCAACTGAAGAATGGATGCACAAATTGTGGTATAACTACACAATGGAATATTACTCAGCAATAAAAAAAATAAGGAAATCATGAAATTTGCAGGTAAATGGTGGGCTCTGGAAAAGATCATCCTGAGTGAACTATCCCAGAAGCAGAAAGATGCACACAGTATATACTAACTCATATAGACATATAATATAGGGTAAACCTACTAAAATTTGTACACCTAAAGACACTAATCAAGAGGGAGGACTCTTGTTAAAAGGCTCACTCCCTATCCAGAAGGGCAAAGAGGATGGGCATCGAAAAGGAGAAAAGAGGGAACCAGTCAGGAGCCTGACACAGAGGACCTCTGAAAGGCTCTGTCCTGCAGACTATCAATGCAGATGCTGAGACTTATGGGCAACCTTTGGGCAGAGTGCAGGGAATCTTATGAAAGAAGTGGGAAACAGTAAGATCTGGAGAGGACAGGAAATCCACAAGGAGAGCAACAGAACCAAAAAATCTGAGCACAGGAGTCTTTCCTGAGACTGATACTCCAACCAAGGACTATGCATGGAGATAACCTAAGACTCCTGAACAGATGTAGCCCATGGCAGTTTAGTATCCAAGTAGGATCCATTGTAATAGGAACAGGGACTGTCTCTGACATGAACTGATTGGCCTGCTCTTTAATTACCTCCCCCTGAGGGGGGAGCAGTGTTACCAGGCCACAGAAGAAGACAATGCAGCCACTCCTGATGAGACCTAATTGACTAGATCAGAAGGAAGGAAAAGAAGTCTTCCCCTATCAGTGGACTTGGGGAGGGGCATGCATGCAGAGAGTGGAGGAAGGGAGGGATTGGGACAGGAGGAGGGAGGGAACCACAGGGGGGATACAAAGTGAGTAAAATGTAATTAATAAAGAATAATAAAAAAAAGAATCACTACTGGGATTTCTGTAGGTAGAAATTGGTGAAGCATGTTCTGGTACAACAGAAAATTCTAACTGTCTAGTACTGCACCTGGGGTGACCAGAATACTCTAGGTTAATAATGGTCTGGACTCTTAACAGTTAATTGAAATAGGTGTATGGGGAATGTAGACTTTGGGTTGATTGATTTTCATGAGGAAGGCACCCATCTAGAAGAGGCTTTTCTTGTCTATAGGAAGTGGCTAACCAAACAAGGGGAAGCCTCTGAACTATTAGTAGAACCAAATGTCAGCATAGTCACAGCAAAAAGTAAAAGATCCTAATTAATACTTCTAGACTTGGTTAATCACCCCAAATCTCTTAGGTGATCAAATTTCTGTCTCTGTCTACACTTAGCTCTCACTTACACCAAGTGATGTTAACATTTTATCTTCATACTTATGAATTTTATGTTAGAATTGCAGTACTAATGGTCCATACCTTTCCTGAAGGTCCCAGGTGACACACTATATTAGATTAACATGCTTCATGTCAGTTTGGAAATTATTGTCTGACTGTTCACTTTTTACCTTCATACTTTTACCCTCTCTTATCAGTCAACAAGTTATTCATTTTTACAAAAGCTCATGGGACCCATTATTCCATTCTCTGTACTCATAGATTTTACCTCTTCTTGTTAATTTCCAAGTGCTACCAAATTATCTACACAATATCTTCATTTTAGCCATTCACTTACATGTACACACACTCTCTTTCTTTTTGTTTTATTTTTTCTCAAGACAGGGTATGTTCTCTGTATATCCCTGGATTCACTTTGTAGACCAGGCTAGCCTCAAACTCACAGAGATCAACCTGCCTCTGCCACTCTAGTTCTAGGATTACAGGCACGAGCCACTGCACCAGGCAAGAACATGTTACTTAAGAATTTTTCTTTCTTTTTCTTTCTTATGGCTTTTACCCCATTCTTGATGGAAATAACTGCATTTTTCATGGCCAAATAAGACCTTTCTCTCCAAAGTGCTAACTAAATTAATGTGCCACCTTCATGCTGTCCTTCTGCCATTATGTGTATAACATTAAACAGAAAACCTTCCCAATAGCAGGATCTCTTTTCTAGTGACCTCTGTGCCTTCCTTAGTAAATACTAACAAGCTTTATGCACAGTAGGTCTAGATGATAGTTTTTCATGGGACAGCATTCTAAAACATTTTTGCAAGAACCCTGACCCCTTAGATAAATCCTTAATTCAGTACTATTTCTTTAAGAAAATGAAGATATCCAAGAAGTAATTAAATGTACCCCAAACAATTACTCTACAAATGTTTGTCTGAATCAAACAGTTAATATTCCAGATTGACAAAGGCATCTCATCTTACATTATATATTGTACTCTAAGCTCTATGTATGCTTTCAACTACACACTTAATGTTAAAAAAAAGTTGGCACATGTGATGCTTTTTTTTTTTACAAGAAAGGAGGGAAAGTGAGATGAATTAAGCTGTTTGTCTGAAATCCAAACAGATCTGTCATATAGAAATAGCCTGGTCCATCATGAGCTCCCCATACTGCCATCCTTGAGAGGGCAGCCACCATGATATTCTGCCTGGAGACAGTGACTGGGCAAGAAGAGTGGGAAGTCTGACTTATCATGTGCTGTTGAGTAGATGTCTGCTTCTTAGTTATTCACACAGTGGGATTAGAGCAGCCGAGAGGAAATGGGAAACCGTTACAGAATTTGAGCAGAGGACAGATCTTTAGAGGTCACCTCTTTCAATCTCTTGCCTGTAGCTGGCACCCTTCATAACTGTCACTGACATATGGCTTCTGTTGAACATCCCACAGGGAGAGGTGATTGCTCTCTTGAGGAATCTCCTTTTGTGTTAATACAGTAGCTAATTATTAGGAAATCTTTTATTTTTCATGTTTAGCTGATATTTGCTCCCTGTAACTTTTTTAAAAGAATACTTTTTCTTTTATTGAAAATAGACTTTTTTCTTTACATAATATATCCTGATTATGGTTTCCCCTTATTGTACTCCCACCTCCTGTCCCATCCACATCTAGATCCATTCCCTTTCTGACTCTCATTAAAAAACAAGCAGGCTGCTAAGAGATAAAAATAATGCAACTGAAAAGCTTCTGTAAAGCAAAAGACACTGTCATCAGAACAAAACGACAGCCTACAGACTGGGAAAGGACCTTCACCAACCCTATATCTGGCAGAGGGCTGATATCCAGAATATATAAAGAACTAAAGAAGTTAAAAAGCAATAAATCAAGCAATCCAATTTAAAAATGGGGAACAGAGCTAAACAGAGAATTCTCAATAGAGGAATAGAGAATGGCAGAGAAACACTTAAAGAGATGCACAACATCCTTAGCCATCAGAGAGATGCAAATCAAAACGACCCTGAGATTTCACCTTACACCCATCAAAATGGCAAAAATAAAAAACTCAAATGACAACACATGCTGGAGAGGTTGTGGAGAAAGGGGAACCCTCCTCCATTGCTGGTGGGAATGTAAACTGGGTACAACCACTTTGGAAATCAATCTGGTGCTTTCTCAGACAATTAAGAATAGCACTCCCTCAAGATCCAGCTATACCACTCCTAGGCATATATCCAAAAGATGCTCAAGTACACAACAGGGGCATTTGTTCAACCATGTTTGTAACAGCTTTATTTGTAATAGCCAGAACCTGGAAACAACAACAGAGATGTCCATCAACAGAGGAATGGATACAGAAATTGTTGTACTTTTACAGAATGAAATACTACTCAGCAATTAAAAACAAGGAAATCATGAAATTTGCAGGCAAATGGTGAGATCTAGAAAAGATCATTCTGAGTGAGTTATCCCAGAAGGAGAAAAACACACACGGTATATACTCACTTATATAGACCTATAAGATATGATAAACATACTGAAATCTATACACCTAAAGAATATAAACAAGAAAGAAGACCCGGGGTAAGATCATCAATCCTCACTTAGAAAGACAAATGGGATGTGCATTGGATGTAGGAGAAAACAAGTAACAGGACAGGAGCCTACTGCAGAAGGCCTTTGAAAGACTCTATCTAGAAGTGTATCAAAACAGATACTAAGACTCATAGGCAAACCTTCCTCAGAGTGCAGGGAATCATATGAAAGAAGGGGAAGTTAGTATGACGTGGAAAGGATAGGAGCTCCACAAGGACCAAATATATCTGAGCACAGGGGTCTTTTCTGAGACTGACACTCCACTAAGGACCATATAAAGATATAACCTAGAATCTCTGCTCGGATGTAGCTCGTGGTAGCTCAGTAACCAATTGGTTTCCCATAGTAAGGGGAACAGAAATTATTTCTGACATGAACTCAATGACAGGCTCTTTGACCTCCCTACCCCCCAAGGGAGGAGCAGTCCTTCTGCGCCACAGAGAAGGATTTTGCAGCCAGTCCTGAAGATACCTGATAAAACAGGGTCAAATGAAAGGGGAGGAGGTCCTCCCCGATCAGTGGACTTGGAAAGGGGTAAAGAGGAGATGAGGGAGGGAGGGTGGGATTGGGAGGGAATGAGGAAGCAGGATACAGCTGGGATACAGAGTTAATAAAATATAACTAATAATAAAAATAAATAAATTAAAAAAAAGAAGACAGAAAAAATGGGATGGACATTGGATGTAGGAGAAAACAAGTAACCGGACAGGATCCTACTGCAGAGGGCCTCTGAAAGACTCTACCTAGCAGTGTATCAGAGCAGATACTGAGACTCTAGGCAAACCTTAGTCAGAGTGAAGGGGATCATAAGAAAGAAGGGGGAGTTAATATGACCTGGAGAGGACAGGAGCTCCACAAGGACCAAATATAGTTGGGCACAGGGGTCTTTTCTGAGACTGTTTCTCCAACCAAGGACCATGTATGGATATAACCTAGAACCTCTGCTCAGATGTAGCCCATGGTAGCTCAGTATCCAAGTGGGTACCCTAGTAAGGGGAACAGGGACTATTTCTGATGTGAACTCAATGGCAGGCTCTTTGACCTTCTCACCCCCCCCAAGGGAGGAGCAGTCCTGCTAGGCCACAGAGGAGGACTTTTGCAGCCAGTCCTGAAGATACCTGATAAACCAGGATCAGATGAAAGGGGAGGAGGTCTTCTCCTATCAGTGGACTTGGAAAGGGGCAGGGAGGAAATGAGGGAGGGAGGGTGGAATTGGGAGGGAATGAGGGGGTGGAATATAGCTGGGATACAAAGTTAATAAATTCTAACTAATATTAAAAAAATTTAAAAAATAATACAATACAATAAGATAAAGGAAAAACAAATACATTGAAGTTGGACAACACAAATAAAACAGAAATCAAAGAGTTCAAGAATCAGAGACCAGTCATTTGCATACCCAGGAATCCCAAAATACACTAAACTGAAAACCTTCATGTATGCTTGGAGCACCTGCTGGAGAACTGCACAGGCCCTGTGCAGGCTGCTTCAGTCTCTGTGAATTCACACAAGCTTTGATCATGTTGACTTTGAAGGCCCTGTTTTCTTGGTGTCCTTCTTCCTCTCTGGCTCATATAGTCTTTCTGGCTCCTCTTCCATGTGGTTCTTTGAGCCCTGAAAGGAGGGATTTGAAAGAGACATCCAACTTAGGGCTGAGTGTTCCAAGGTCTCTTACTTTCTGCATTGTCTGGCAGTAAATATGTGTTACCATCTGTTTCAGGGGAGAAGCTTCTCTGACGATGGCTGAGCAAGGCAATGATCACATTTGTCTTTCTGGGCCTGGGCTATTTCATTAACGATATTTTTTTTTTTCTAGTTCTGTCCATTTACCTGAGAATTTAATGATTTCATTTTTTTTTTATGGCTGACTACATTGTGTAAATGCACCACATTTTCTTTATCCTTTCTTCTGTTAAAGGACATATAGGTTGTTTCCATTTCTGGCTATTATGCATAGAGCAACAATGAACATAGTTTAGCAAATGTCTGTGTCTTAGGATAAATTGTCTTTTGGGTATATGTCTGAGAATGATATAGCTGGATCTTGGGATAGATTGATTCCTATCTTCCTGAGGAACTGCCACTCTAATTTCCATAGTGGCTTTACAAGTTTGCGTTCCCACCAGCAATGGATAAGTTTTCCCCCTACTCCACATCCTCTCTAGTATAGAAAAAATTTAATCCAGCGACATGGCTGCTCTGGTAAGGAATCACATCCAAAGACCTTGTAGGTCTGTGTGATCCAGCTGGAATGCAGACACATGCTGGATTACAGTATGATCTAGCTAGAATATAGACACATTCTTAGTATACAGATTTAATCACAAAAATGAAGGCAAGATTAGTTTATAGAAGGAAGCATCCATGTTTGAAAGTGACATCTAATTGAGGGGCAGACGAAGTGATGAATCAGAGAAAAAGTTTACAGAATGAATCAGAGATAGGATACACCCAACTCTCATGAGAACAGGACAGGAAGAAGAGACTAGTTAGGAGCAGCACGGGGAGAGAAAGAAAGTTTTTACCCAGAGTTTCTTATCGGAACAGTTTTACCGAGAGAGGTTGCAGAGATAACAAGCTAGACAGAGGCAAAGCCAGAACAAGCCACAGAATGAAAAGGAGCCAGATGATTAAAACATATTGTCAGGATTAGTCTGAGGCCAGGCAGAGCAATTCAGTCAGAAGTCAAGAGAAGGCAGTTTGAATAAGTCAGCTTGGAGAGCAGTTTAGGGCAGAACGGCTGAGTTAAACCAGCCAGCGAAAGTTCAGAAAGAGCTAGGAAGGTCTGGAAACAGCTCTCATCTCATCCCCTCATTTGATGGAATAAAAACAGCATTTACACTCCAGCATTAGCTGTCACTCGAAGTAGTTTCTACTTGTATATCTATAATGGTTAATGTTGTTAAACATTTTAAGTGTTTCTCGACCATTTGAGTTTCCTCTTCAGCTGAACCTGTAGCTCATTGATTCTGATAGGCTGGCTGGCTAGCAAGCTCCAAGGATCTTCATTTTTGCCTCACTAGTGCCGAAATTACAGGTGTGTACTGATGCCAAACTTTCATATAGGTTATGGATATCACTACTGGATAAGCCATCTCTCCAGCCCCATATTCTTTTATTTAAGTACCTACTATTTAGTCTAAGGGTGTGCAAATGAAATATTCTAATTTTGGTAGTTTCTGACTTTAAGAAATATTTGTCATTTTGAGCTTTTATTTCTATGTGGTGCTTTTTACTCCTTGAATGTCTCAAAGATAAGAACATTTTTGCACATGATTTAACTTATCATAGATTGGAAAGTTATTTATTCCATGATTTGTGATGTATCCACATTTGTTTTTGACCTGGCAAGACATGGATTTTATTACTGTTGTATGGATCAGCATGTGTAAGACAGTCCCTTTATACGAACAAATTTACAAAGTTATTTACTTAGCAAACTGTCATGATGCATATCTGTAATTCTAAAGTTTAAAGCATGTGTTGGTTCTGGAGTAAAACACTTTCTTTTTTTGACATAATTTTTTATTTATTATTTTTATGTTAATTACAGTTTATTTACTTTGTATCCCAGCTGTAGCCCCCTCCCTCATTCCCTCCCAATCCTACCCTCCCTCCCTCATCTCCTCCCTAAGTTCACTGATGGGGGAGGTCCTCCTCCACTTCCATCTGATCCAAGCTTATCAGGTCTCTTCAGGGCCGGCTACAATGTGCTCTTCTGTGGACTAGCAAGACTGCTCCTCCCTCAGGGGGGTGGGGATGTCAAAGAGCCAGCCATTGAGTTCATGTTTGAGACATTCCTTCTTCCCCTAACTAGGGAACCCACTTGGATACTGAGCTGCGATGGTCTATATCTGGGCAGGGGTTCTAGGTTATCTCCATTCACGGTCCTTGGTTGGAGTATCAGTCTCAGGAAAGACCCCTGTGCCCAGATATATTTGGTCCTTGTGGAGTTCCTGTCCTCTCCAGGTCATACTAACTCTCCCTTTTTTCATATGATTCCCTGCACTCTGTCCAAAGTTTGGTTATGAGTCGCAGCATCTGTTTTATGTATCCACATTTTTAAGCAGCACTAGAAAAGTTCCTATTTACTAAAATAATGTTAACAGATATTTTTGTGGTGTGGAAAATGTTTCTTATCTTGTTGTCCAATCTGACATCCATTCCTCATATCTGGCTACTGAGTATTTGAAGTGTTGCTAGTGTAGTCAAGGGATAGGATCTTAAATTTGATTAGTTCTAATTTAATTTCAAATACAGATGTGTGAATAATGTTTCTCATAATAGGCAGCACAGATCTGGAATTCTGAGCTTTTAATAAACAACTCTTACTCATTGTGATGAATCTTTGCTTTACTATTGGAACGATTTATGATGTAGAGTTATATATAAATTTTTTGGCATGCTTCCACCATCATGGGCTCACTTTTATTCTTGGAGATGTTTAAAATCTGCTTTCTCAGGGTATATTTAGATACTTTTACTTCCTTATCCTCTTCAGCCTTCCTAGTATAAAATTTTAAGATTCAGCATGCCACACAGGAAGAAATCCATTTGAGCCCACAGATGGCTGAATGTTTGCTAAAAGGAGCAGGCATAGAGTTTTCTACTTCTTTTCAGCCTACCTGTTCCTCAGGCTGCACATCCCAACTATTATTCATCCTTTCAATTTTTATGAGATAAATCTGAGATTTCAGGACAAGATACCGTCTGGAGAAAGTAGAAGGATATCTTCAATTAGCAAAGTACAAGATGTTAACCAGAAATTAATGCTTACTATATGGCCACATTTCTTAAATAAATTATTTAAAAGCCACAGCCACAGAGTGCTAGGAAGTGAAATTGCTGAAGCGCTGATATCAGGATTGGAGAAGTTTTTTTTTTTTTTTTTTTTTTTTTTTTTTTTTTTTTTTTTTTTTTACAGAAGGCTGTTAGAAAGGCATGGATTGTATCCACATCTTTGACTTTCTAGTCTGGTTGCTAGATGGGCATGTCATGATTGCCAGCTGGTGGTGGTGGTGGTAAAAGTGACGGTGGTGGTGGTGGTGGTGATGGTGGTGGTATGTATATTCACACAAACACATTTGGTATTTCTGGGAAAGTCAGTATCGTATCTGTACTGACACATGTTCATTCCTACTTAGGATTTTATAGTCTTCGTTTTCTTATGAATATTTAATTTATGCAGCAAAAAATAAAATACAAGGAGCCTCATGATTTAACTGTGTTGCTGCTGGGAGAACTGAATGTTTTATCTTCAGCAATTCACAGAGTGCTAACAAAAGATAGTAATTATACCCCACTCTGCAGTCCCAAGTGTGGGGAATGTCTTGCCACCCTCAGTTCTCTCTGGTGCAGCTTTTCCATGATAGCGGAGGTTAGGCTGGCCTGACAGGCACAGCCCATTCATTTACTGACTCACAGTGACAAATCTGGGACACCACACACCCTCACCCTTTTGTTTCGCTGCTAAAAGATTGAAAAAAGATTGGCAAAATGACCAGACCAATCATCCAAGGACATTTGGTTAGAATAATGCATTAATAAACGGTCAAGTGCTCTGAAAAAAAAAAAAACAAAACAAAACAAAACAAAAAAAACTCCTAAGTACTGTTATTTCATGCCCCCGACACCACATGGCTCATTTACAGGCTCAATTCTCTTGTTGTTGTTGTTTCTTGACACAGTTGGAAGAGAACAATTAACTCTGGCCATTGTATTCCAAAATAATTACTGATTGCCCCATACCCTCTCAGAAAACTATGCTGCGTGGAAATAAAATCAAAGAGTGACCCGTAGGTGGTTTCTAGTGTTTGCAGTTACAAACCACTGCACCCGCCCCCCCTTTATGCCTGTGTTGTTTAGCTTTCCCTGGCTGGTCCCTGATGATGGACCGTAGTACTTAAGGTTAGAGAAGGAGGCACAGGGCCCTTCCCGCATCACTGCACTAATGGACCCTCAACTTGGCTGATAGAGCAATTAATTCTTAAACTAGCTTAGCCACAGAAGCTTCCAGAGCAGGCTTTTCTTTGTGCCCTACAGCCAACCACATACTTCTACCCTTGGCTCCACTTTGAAAGACAACTATATATGAGGGCAGGAAGAAAACAGAGGAATCTAGTGAGCCTTACTGGCTGTTTCTGTTTTTTTCTTTTACTCTTTTGTGTATGTTCAATATGCTCCAAGAAGGCAGGTGAACCTTTTACTGTAGAATACTACGGTTTCCTTCATGTCTGGCTTCCTCCCACCCTCCCTGCCTTGCATTTCATAAATAGTGCCTTAGTGTCTACTGTAGTCAGGCCTTAGTATCTATTGTGCTCAGGCCCTACTTTAGATGGTGATGACTGTCTAAGGGATATATTAATATATATATATGCATATATATAAAAATATATACATATATAATATATACATATATATTAATAAGGTGTCTTTCTGGAGTCCATAGCCTTTGTACATTGCTGTTCCTCTTTCAATATCACTCCAACACAAGTTTGTTGCCTTGAGAGATGCTGATTTTAGAGGAGGAAGAGAGGATTACTGGAATCATGGGAGAATTTCCGAAAAAGAGAAGAAACCCAAGTGAAAGCAGGGCATTAATCATTTTAAAGGAACACATTTACAGGTTGGCTGCTATTGTGTTAAAAACCATTAGATGTGATTAACACTCCGGTAACTCAATAAATAAGAGCTTTGGTTCTTTTGAAAGAATTCTGGGTGGTGTGTGGAGGAAGCAGAATGAGAAACATAATTAGGGGGTGGGTGGAGAAGCAGGGGGGCACTTCCAGAATGTTTACGTGGGGACCAGTTTTCTTAAAATGCCAGCCAGCCAGCTCATTCTGCCTTTGTGACATGCCCAGTGACGCTTTATTCTTGTTCCATAATTGAGGGAGATTATAGCTTAGAAGCAATATTTAAAAATGGATTATCTAAATGTATACTGCTCATTATGTTGGCTCAGTACATTATGTGCATAGGTTGTAAAGTACTTTAAGGATTAAGGTGCAATTAATTTTTTATCACTTTAATTTTTAATGTTGTTCCCTATGCCCCTTTGCCTTCAGTGTTTTCTAATAGAAGTATTCTAAAGATACCTGAGTATTATTTTTTACCCCACAGCTAAGAAATGTCTCTTGATATAACTCTTTTAACAATTTAGATTGAAAATATGGTGACAGTAGAAGAACGTATGTTTTCCCTTGACAAAATTCTTTTCTTGTATATAGAGAAAGTTTATTCTAAGAGTATTGTTTATATGAAACATTTTTTGTCTGTTTATTTGTAAATTTTTATTTGTATAGCACCTCATGTAGCCCAGGTTGACCGTTAACCTGCTAGCGCTGTTGGTTTTAAACCCTACTTCTATCTCCCAAGTGATGGAGCTATAAGCACGGTGAACACACCCTGCTTAAACTAGCTTTTTAAACTTAAAAAGAAAATGGTAAGGGAAATTTAGTGGTGGTAGAATTTGTCTTTATAAAAATCAAAGTACTAGTAATGAACTATAGAAATGATCCCAAAGTTGCTCAGCTGTTAAAAACAAGGAAATCATGAAACTTGCAGGCAAATGAATGGACCTAAAAAGATCATTCTGAATGAAGTAACCCAGAACCAGAAAGACACACATGGTATATACTCATTTATAACCGGATATCCGCCATGTAATGTATGATAACCATACTACAATTTATAGACCTAAAGAAGCTAACCAACAAGGAGGGCCTTAGGGAGGATGCTTAATTCTCATTCTGAAGGGCAAACAAAATAGACACTGGGAGCAGTGGAAGAGAGGGAAAATGTCAGGAGCCTACCATATATGTCTTCTGAAAGGCTCCACCCAACAGGGGATTGAAGCAGATTCAGAGACTCACAGGCAAACTTTGGGCAGAGTGCAGGGAGTCAAATGGAAAGAAGGGGTGGAGTAGAAGGACCTGGAGGGGACAAGAGCTCCACAAGGAGACTGACAAAGCCACAAAATCTGGGCACAGGAAGGCCTGCAGAGACTGCTGCACCAACCAAGGACCATGCAAGGAGAGGACCTAGACCTTCTGGTCAGATGTAGCCAATAAGAAGCTCAGTCACCATGTGAGTTCCTGAGTAAGGGGAGCAGGGGCTGTTGTTGACATGAACTTGGTTGCCTACTCTTTGATTGCTTCCTCTTGGCAGGGTGGTCTTACCAGGCCACGGAGGAAGAGGATCCAGGCAGTCCTGATGACACTTGATAGGCTAGGGTCAGATGGCTAGGGAGGAGGACTCCCCCTTTTTGGTGCACTCGGGGAGGGGGATAGGGGGAAGAAAAGTGAGGGAGAGAGGGACAGGAAGGAGATGAGGGAGGGGGCTACAATTGGGTTATAACATGAACAAATTGTAAAAAATAAAAAATTAACAAGTTAAAATCTAAGTACTGAACTGTTTATATATTGTAGAGTCATCACATAAATGCTAATGTGGCAAAAATGAGGATTTTCTTCACCATGCCAGTGACTTTTTACACTACAGTATCTTTAAATTGAGGGTTTTGCTAGAATCATATCATAGTCTAATGCTACTCTGAAAAAGTTTTATGAATAAAAGAGTAAATAGCCAATAACTAAAGAGCCAGAATTGCATGTCCAAGCCCTAGAAAAGACAGCACTAGAAGATGAGCTTTTCTGAGATGATCTGGTTTCAAGCAAATGGCTCTATTAGTGCTATAATGTTGCTTATTGACAGTGTTAAATGCTACCTGCCATGTGCTCTCATAAAAGCTTTTAGGGATATTTAACCATCCTTCATTTTTCCTGAAAAGAATTGAGTACAAAGAACCACTGTTTCTTTTTTTAAATAAACTCATAAATGCCTTCACTGTTTATCCACGGCAAGGCCCCCAAACTCCCTTTCTTTATCCCATAAATGATTGGTGAACTATTCTGTCTTCAGTCTCAATCAAGACCAAATGCTTATTGACCCAAGTTTGGTTAAATTTACCTACTGTCTGCAGGTCATTGAATTTTGCCTACTCTCATCTGAGCCCACACAACCCTTGTTCTTGGTATTGCAGAGAGAGCTGGCCTCATCAGAAAACAATGTCTGGTCAAACAACCTAATCAAAGCCACATTTTCAACAATTTCCTATATCAGGCTTTTCGTAGTCATGTCCACATTGCTTCATAGAGGAAAAGTCTCTCCTCTCCCATGAGCCTTGAAGCACTTGTCAGAATGATTCTGTCTTTTATAATAGTTCCCCTTGCCAATTATCCTTTTGGGTAAAGTAACATCTTAGGAAAGGAAGATTTTGTTGTGTTTAAAATATTTAAATTTCTCAGGTAATGAGATAGCATGTTTCAAGGAATGCAGACAAATCAAGACAATCTTCTTAAAAACATTAAAAAATAATTTAGAAATAAATTAGTTCTCTTTCTGTGTGTGTGTGTGTCTGTGTGTGCGTGTGCGCGCATGCGCGTGTGTGTGCTGAGGTTATAGCTATGTGCTACTGTACCTGAAATTTATGTGGGTGCTGGGATTCAAATCAGTTCATGCTTTCACAGAGAGTACTTTATTTACTGAGACATCTTCCTGGCTTGAGAGGAAATAATACTTCTGTTAGGTTCACATATTTTGTTATATTCCTTCTGAATATTGGTGTTCTGCACGGAGTAGGATATTTAGAATCTGATGTTACAGCTTATGAGACTGGAAAAGGACATTTCAACTAGAGAAAGGGCATGCATGTTTTATTTTTGATTGTACACATAAGGTGCTATAAGCCGAGTAGGTATTGAGGCCTAGACACTTAATAAAATTACAGGAAGATGGCTGGACAAGGAGGAAGGGGAGGTTAGCCTCCTAAGGGTAGTGAATTGAAGGACAGTGATTAGAAAATTTGTGATAAATATTTGTCTATTTAGGTTTGATATGTAAAGAAGAGTCATTCTCCTCTTCTTGGTATGAGAAAAAGAAACCTCCCAACAAAGGGATGGGTGTAGCCTGGCTCCAAGCATAGAGCCATTCTGGAGACATTGATAGCTAAGTTATTTTCATGCTGAAGTTGAATGTTTTGAGAAGGCTTATCTGATCTCCCCTCACTTTAATTGCATTGGTGCTCTTATCATAGAGCTCCGTCCTTTACATTCCACATATCCTTAGCAGATATTCACCTTAATGTATTAATAATCACAGTTGTAGCTTTGAGTCTGCCACGGCAGCTGTTAGAGATAACAGTTCTGTGGCTCTCCTTCCCGAGAACAGTAAACAAGGGAGGCAGCCCTACCTCCTGACTTCCTTCCCAAGGTCAAAGCCCGAGAGTGCCTTCACTTTGCAGAACATTCTTCATGTGGCTGCTACCTAGCCTGTTGGGCTTAATTCTGTTTTTAATGAGTTGCACACCTGTGTCCCTGGCTGGTTGCCCTCCACACAGTTGGAAGAGGCTAGGGAGAGTGAATTCCTCCTTCACCAAGGCTCTAGGATTGTTAAGTGTGTCTGTATGCATTTTGTTCAACAGCCCCAGGATGGATGGTATTCTGATTATGCTAAGCAACCAACATGGGCTCTATTATGCGGATATTATAAAGACAGTAAAATTGCTCAATCAAATACAGGCTTACCACAGCCTAGTGAATTTCCAAATTGCACAAAGTACTGAAGGAGACCGTGCCTGAGTCATGTTTTGTTTTGTTCATTTCCTGCTTAGGAAATTTACTGAGGCTTATCTTAGAATGTTGGTGTAGACTGAGAAGTTTTAGATTTTTGCTTCATGTTCACAATAAAACATGTTAAAGAAAAACTGAAGGATGTCACGGACTGTCAGCTCATCACTTTGAGAGGTATTTTAATAAGGATCTGTGTTGAGTGGAATGGGGTGGACAGTGACAACTCAGACTTCTATTTGATAGTTATCAGATTTGAAGAAAATGTCTGGATAGATTTTTGTCAACAATTAAAGGGTATATTAGGGATGCACTGTATTTGAAATATTTAGAATTCATTTCAGGGAGCTGCTAGAGAACATTTAAGAGATACGTAATCCCTCTGTGGAGACACTAAAAATGAAAAGTCCTATGTTGAATCTTGTCTATAGACATATGTTAAGATGTATTGAAATATGGAAAATGATGTCAGGAGTGAACAGTGGCTTTTGTGTGACCTTAAAGTTCTAAGTCCTAGTGAGATACTGATTGTGGCTTCTGGTTTAATGGCTGAGTTTCTTCTCACCTGAGAAATCCTATGTAGCATCATACAGGGTAATGAAGAGATGAAGAGACTTGGGTATAATGATAAATCCTTGAAAATATGCTACTTTGGTATAAGGGTCATTTTGAATGGAAGACAAAGAAGAACAAATACTGAAAGTAAGCTTTTCCTGCCTGTCTGCTTAGGAGCAGGATGTTTAATTTTTGTTTTGTGCAGATACCCCTTTCTCTGCTCTGAACCGGAGATACCTTTATCACCATAGTCAGACAGATAGCACTCAGGGGATTCTGTATAAATGAATCTTATCAATAGAACTCTGATATTCTATTGTTTCCCCCTATATGTTTTCTTTTCTCCCACTTAATGACTACTAATAACTAAAATGCATTTCTTTTCGTCATGCCCTCTTTAAATTTTTTTTGAGCTTTTAAAAAATGATGTAATAGCCCCAAGTGAATCTAACTGATCTTATCTTCTATGAACGTCTCTGAAAATGCAACCTCTTTTCTCTTGATGATCTGTTTTTTGTTAATTCTTAGGTCTTAGTCGTAAAATTTAAAAGGTTAGAATATATTCCTCTCCCCTTCCTTTCCCTTATAGGTATCATATCAGCCCTTTCTTACTTTTCCTGTGGATGCAAGCAAGGGCACAGTGAAACCAGGAATGTGTACTACTCTGTGGGTAGAAAGAAAGGTTTATTGGGGAAGCAAGCCACCACATTGTCTCTCAGTGGGCAAAGAGACAGGGGGCAGCAGGAAGGTAGAAAAAGCCTTTCAAGTTTTATGGCGAGCAGTTTCACAAGAAACCAGGTCCACAAAATTTCTGAGGATGCTGAGTTTAGGTAGCAATCCTTCTGTTTATTCAGTAAGAGTCTAGCCTGAGCTGAGCCCAGACTGTTATTTAGAATATATTGGCACTGTCATTTTGGGAGCCTGCTTTGAACACAATGGTGAGTCTGTAACTTACAGACTCTTTCTATCTTTCTTTCTCCTTCCTTCCTTCCTTCCTTCCTTCCTTCCTTCCTTCCTTCCTTCCTTCCTTCCTTCCTTCCTTTCTTCCTTCCTCCTTTCTTCTTTCTTTTTTTTAATGAGAAAGGGTTCTATACAACTAGGCTAGTACTGAGCTTGATGTATATCTGAGAATGACCTTGAACACATGATCTTCCTGTTTTACTTGCAAGTACTAGAATTACATGCATGTACCACCATGCTTGGTTTTATGTAGTACTGGATTCAAACCCAGAGCTCTATGCATGCCAGGAAAGCACTATACTAACCAAATTACAAGTCTTTCTTTTTTTCTCCTTCCAATCCTACCTTCTGACCTTTCCATCAGTAAGCATACATCCTATGTTGGTTAGTTTTTCTTAGGTTGACAAACCCTAATATCACTTGGGAGGAGAAAACCTCAGTTTAAGAATTGCCTAGATTAGACTGGCTTGCAGAGCATTGTATTGGTTGCTAATTAATGTAGGAGAACTTTGCACACTGTGGGCAGTTTCATTCTTAGCCAAATTGTCTTATGCTGTATAAGAAAGCTAAACAAGACTTGTGCCAGAGAGCAATATTCTTCAATAGTTTTTGTTTTCAGGTTCCTGCATTGAGTTTCCACCCTGACTTCCTTCAGTGTTGGACTGTGACCTAAAAATGTAACAGGAAATAAATGCTTTCCTCCCTTAAGTTACCTTGGTGAGAACGTTTTACAGCAACACAGAAAGCTAGAACACCTCTCCAGTATATACTTGTTTGTAAAGAATATACTTTAGTGCTACATGAATATTTCATATTGTTTTAGTTACTTTTCTGCTGCTGTGCTAAGACATTATGTACAAGGTAACTTACAGAAGAGTTTATTGGAGGCTTGTTGACAGTTTCAGAGGGTGAGTCTTTGCCCATCATGGTGGAAAGCATGAATGTAGGAAGGTAAGAATGGTGCTAGAAAATAGTGCTAGAAAAGTAGCTGAGAGCTCATATATTAAAACTACAATCATGAGGCAGAGAGAAAGAGCTGACTAGGGATGGCGTATGCTTTTGAAACCTCTAAGCCTACCTTCCAGTGACACACCTCTCCTAACAAAGCCATGCTTTCTAATTCTTTCCAAATAGTTCTACCAACGGTGGCCCAAGCATTCAAACATATGAGCTTATAGAGGCCATCCTCATTCAAAACACCAGATATATCTATATCTATATCTATATCTATATCTATATCTATATCTATATCTATATCTATATCTCTATGATCAACATATATCATATATATATATGATAAAACATACATAAGAATGGGAATTTAAAATTAAAATGTCATTATTCTCATATTCTTCTCCTAACATTCTTTCACATCATGGAGAGTGCATCCCATGCTAGAGATGGACTTTCTGAGCTGCTAGTCTGATCTTATCACTCATCTGCTTATGGCCAGTTAGGAGTTTCCCCTTGCGCTGAAAATTATGTCCTATCATAAATCCAATCCCTGTCTCCTTTAACCTGCTTATATTTGTCCCATATCTTTCTTTTGTTGCTCTTTGGTCCTCTAGTCCTTGATTGCTGGGTTCTTGCCAAATTAGACTTTTTTTAAGTATCCTCAGTGCTGATAGCATGTCACTGAGCTTTCATGTAGGTTAGCTTTGTAGAGAAGAAGTATGCAAGTTTATTTAGTATTGGTTTTATAAAACACAGAAGCTTTCACCATGAAATGAAGACCCCAAAACTTCATTGTCTCCCTTTATCTTCTCCTGTCTATCCCATTCCTTCTGAGTCATTTTCTCCCTAGTAGTCTCCATTGACTTTCATTTTTTATATTTGTGTGTGTGTGTGTGTGTGTGTGTGAAGCAAAACAATGTAACTGGGCATTTTTCTTTATTGTAAAACATTAATTTATTGTTATTATTATTACAATGTATTCATTTTGTACCCTAATTGTAACCCTGTCGTTCATCTCCTCTTAATCCCTTCCTCCCTCCTTCTTCCCCCATATCCCACTCCCTTAGTGCACTGAAAAGGGGAGTCCTCCTCCCCTACTGTCTGACTCTAGTCTATCAAGTCTTATCAGGACTGCCTCGACCCTCTTCCTCTGTGGCTTTACCAGGGGGAAGTGATCAAAGAGCAGGCAACCAAGTTTATGTCAGAAATTGCCCCTGCTCCCCTTATTAGAGGACATTAGAATACATCTGAGCAGGGGGTCTAGGTCCTCTCCATGCATGGCCCTCAGTTGATGAACCAATCTCTGTAAGCCCCTCTAGGACCAGATTTTTTGGCTTTGTTGGTCTCCTTGTGTAGCTCCTATCCTCTCCAGGTCCTTCTATCTTCCCACTTCTTCCATAAGACAACCTGTGCTCTGTCCAACGTTTGGCTGTGGGTCTCTCCATCTGCTTTGATCCCCTGCTGGGTGGAGTCTTTCAGAGGACATCTGTTGTAGCCTCCCATTCAGTTTCATTTCTTCAACTGTTTCTGGTGTCTAACCTGCTTGACCTTCTGAATGTGAATTAAGCATCCTCCCTAGGATCCTCCTTGTTGTTTAGCTTGTTTAGGTCTGTAGATTTTAGTACGGTTATCCTATATTATATGGCTGATATCCTCTTGTAAGTGAATATGTACCACGTGTATCTATCTTTCTTTTTCTGAGTTACTTCACTCAGGATGATCTTTTCTAGTTCCATCAATTTGCCTGCCATGATTTCCTTGTTTTTAATAGCTGAGTAGTATTTCATTGTGTAAATGTAGCACAATTTCTATATCCATTCTTTGGTAAATTGTGTAAATGTAGCAAAATTTCTGTATCCATTCTTTGGTTGAGGGACATCTAGGTTGTTTTTAGATTCTGGCTATTATGAATAAAGCTTTTATGAACATACTTGAGCAAATGTCCTTGTTGTATGGTGGAGCATCTTTCAGGAATATGCCTAGAAGTGGTATAGCTGAATCTTGAGGTAACACTATTTCCAATTTTCTGAGAAAGCATCAGATTGATTTCCAAAGTTGTTGTACAGGTTTGTACTCCCACCAACAATGGAGGAAGGCTCCCTTTTCTCCACATCCTCTCTAGTGGGTGTTGTCACTTGGACTTGTGATCTTAGCCATTCTAATGGGTATAAGATGGAACCCCAGAGTTGTTTTGATTTGCATTTCCTGATGACTAATGATGTTGAGCATTTCTTTAAGTGTTTTCTGCCACTCAATATATCTCTGTTGAGAATTCTCTATTAAGCTCTGTTCCCCATTTTTAATTGGAGTATTTGGTATGTTGGTGTATTATTTCTTGAGTTCTTTTTGTATTCTGGATATTAGCATTCTGTTGGATACAGGGTTGGTGACGATCTTATTTCAGTCAGTAGGCTGTTGTCTTGTTCTGTTGACAGTGTCCTTTGCTTTACAGAAGCTTTTCAGTTTCATTAATTAATTACAGATCTTTGAGCCTGAGCTGTTGGTGCTGTGTTCAGGAAGTTATCTCTTGTGCTAATGAGATCAAGGCTCTTCCCCACTTTTTGTTCTAACAGATTTAGTGTGTCTGGCTTTATGTTGAGGTCTTTGATCCACTTGGAATTTAGTTTTGTGATAACTATGGGTCTATTTGCATTTTAGACATGTAGACATCCAGTTAGACCAACATCATTTGTTGAAGATGCTTTTTTTTCCCCCATTATATGGTTTTGGCTCCTTTGTGTGTGTGGGTTTATTTCTAGGTCTTGAATTCAATTCCATTGATCTATCAGTCTATTTCTATGCCAGTACCATGGAGTTTTTTATTACTGTTTCTCTATAGTACAGCTTGAGGTCAGGGAAGAAGATACCTCCAGAAGATCTTTTATTATGCAGGATTGTTTTAAATATTCTAAGGTTTTGTTTTTGTTGTTGTTTTTCCATATGAAGTTGAGAATTGTTCTTTCAAGGTCTATAAAAAAAATGGTGTTGGTATTTTGATGGGAATTTCATTAAATCTGTAGATTGCTTTTGGTAGGATGGCCGTTTATATTATGTTAATCCTATTGCCATGAGCAGGAGATCTTTCCATCTTCTGATATCTTTTTCAGTTTTTTTTTTTTTCAGAGACTTGGAATTTTTTTTCATACAAGTCTTTCATATGCTTGGTTAGAGGTACACCAAGGTACGTTATGTTATCTGTAGCTATTGTGAAGTGTGTTGTTTCCCCAATTTCTTTTTCAGTCCGTTTGTCTTTTGTATATAGGAGGGTTATTGATTTTAATTTTGTAATCGGCCACTTTGCTGAAGCTGTTTATCAGTTATAGGAGTTCTATAGTAGATATTCTGTGGTGTGTAGGGTTTTGAAGCAATAGCTAATGACTTCCTCAGTGTTTGTTTTTGTGTGCCTCTTTTCATTTCTGAATTTGTCGATTTAGATAATGTCTCTCTGCCTTTTAGTCCAATCAGATTATGTCAGAGGCAGTCCCTCTTCCCATTACTATGTAACCCACTTGGACACTGAACTGCCATGGGCTACACCTGTGCAGGGGTTCCAGGTCATCTCCACAAATAGTCCTTGGTTGGAGTAGGAGTCTCTGGGAAGTTCCCTGTGTTCAAATTATCTTGTTCTGGTTTATCTTGTTGATTTTCTCAAAGAACCAACTCTTTGTTTCATTGATTCTTTGAATTGTTTTCTTTGTTTCTAATTTATTGATTTTAGCCCTGAGTTTGATTGTTTCCAGCCATCTACTCCTCTTGGGTGTGTCTGCTTCCCCCCCCCCCCCTTGGGCTTTCAGGTGTGCCATTAAGTTGCCTGTATGAGATGTCTCTAATTTCTCTATGAAAGCACTTAGTACTATGAACTTTCCTCTTAGCACTGCTTTCATTGTGTCCCATAAATTTGGGTAAGTTGTGCCTTCATTTTCATTGAAGTCTAGGAATTTCTTTCTTTCTTTCTTTCTTTCTTTCTTTCTTTCTTTCTTTCTTTCTTTCTTTCTTTCTTTCTTTCTTTC
>NW_026596134.1:19021646-19101530 GCF_907164565.1 Psammomys obesus | reverse complement strand
TTCTTTCTTTCTTTCTTTCTTTCTTTCTTTCTTTCTTTCTTTCTTTCCTTCCTTCTTTCTCTCTCTCTCTCTCTCTCTCTCTCTCTCTCTCTCTCTCTTTCTTTCTTTCTTTCTTTCTTTTTCTTTCTTTTTTTCCCTGACCCAGCTGTTATTGAGTAGAGAGATGTTCAGTTTCCTTGTGTGTAGGCTTTTTACTATTTCTGTTATTGTTGAGGTCCAGCTTTAGGCTATGGTGGTGTGATAGGATACAAGGGATTATTTCAGTCTTCTTGTATCTTTGTGCCTGACTTTATGATCAATTTTGGAGAAGGTTCCACAAGGTTCTGAGAAGTTATAATCTTTTGTGTTTAAGTGAAAAGTTCTGTGCACATCTATTAGGACCATTTCATTCATGACCTCTGTAAGTTTCATTATTTCACTATTTAGCTTCTGTATCAATGATCTGTCATTGATGTTGCGGTTTTGCAGTCTCCCACTAGTAATGTTTGGGATCGATGTTATGATTTAAGCTTTAATATTTCTTTTACAAATGCAGGTTCCCTTGTATTTGTGACATAGCTGTTCAGGATAGTGATGTCCTCATTGTGGATTTTTTTCTTTGATGAGAATGACATATTCTTCCCCATCCCCTTTTATTAACTTAGGTTGAAAATCTATTTTATTATATATTAGGATGGCTACTCCCACTTGCTTTTTAGGTCTGTTTGCTTGGAAAACCTTTTACCAGACCTCTACCATGAGACAGTAGCTATCTTTTTTTTTTTTTGGCTAAGGTGTGTTTTTTGAATGTAGCAGAATGTTGGATCCTGTTTCCTCAACCATTTTGTTAGTCTTTTTATTGGAGAGTTGAGTCCACTGATGTTTATAGATATTAGTGACCAATGAATGTTAATTCCTTTTATTGTGGAGTTGGTGTTGATAGTATGTTTGTGTGCTTGTTTTCTTTTGATTTGTTTGTTGTGAAGTTATCAATATCCTATGTTTTCTTGGGGGTAGTTGATCTCATTGGGTTGGAGTTTTCCTTCTAGTATCTTCTTTAGGGCTGGGTTGCTGTGTATTATTTAAATTCAGTTTTGTCATGGAATATCTTGCTGTCTCCATTCATGTTGACTGAAAGTTTTGCTGCGTGCAATAGTCTGGATTGGCATCTGTAGTCCCTAAGTGTCTGCATGACATCTGCCTAGGCCCGTCTGGTTTTCATAGTCTCTGTGGAGAAGTCAGGTATGATTCTGATAGGTCTACTTTTATACGTTACTTGTCCTTTTTCCCCTGTCATTTTTAATATTTTTTCTTTGTTCTGTAGATTTAGTGTTTTGATTATTATGTGATGGGAGAAATTTCTTTTCTCGTCTAGTCTATTTGGTGTTCTGTAAGCCTCCTATATGTTTAAAGGTATGTCTTTCTTTAGATTGGGAAAATTTTCTTATATGATTTTCTTGAAAATATTTTCTGGACTTTGGCACCTGGAATCTTCTTTTTCATCTATTCCTATTATTCTGGCATGTTTCCGATATCTTGGATGTTTTGTTCAGGGACTTTTCCATTTTTATGTTTTCTTTGAGAGATGTATTGATTTCTTCAAATGTATCTTAAACACCTGAGATTCTATCCTCTGTCTCTTGTATTCTGTTGGTAATCCTCCTTGATTCCTGATCTCTTCTCTAAGTTCTCCATCTTCAGTGTTTTCTCAATTTGTGTTTTCTTTATTGATTCTATATTCATGTTTTCAATAATTTTATTCATTTCCTTCATCTGTTTGATTGTGGTTTTCTGTCTGTTTATGATGGCCTCTATTTGCTTGGTGGTATTTGTCTGTATTTCTTTGAGATATTTGTTCATTTTCTCTTTATGTGCCTCTAATAGCTGCATAATCAAAAATTTAAGGTCATTTTCCTGTGTTTCAGCTGTATTAGAATTTCTGTTTATTTGGGGGGTTTCTTGTGGAGCCATTATGTCCTAGTTTTTGTTGATTGTGTTCTTACACTGGCCTTTAGCAATCTGGTTGTCTGTTCCTGGAACCTGCATGGAAGACTGGATCCACATGTCTTTGGAGTATGGAGTGGTCTTCAGGAAGTTGAGATAGTTTCAGGAGCTGAAGAATGGGTGCTGGTGATTCTGAGGCAGCTACGGAAGGCAGATTGCAGGCACGAGTGTCTTGAAGGAGGGGCATATGTGTTTGCGTAAGCACATGTGTGGGCACTGGCTCCGGTTCAGGCAGGCGCGTGGAAGATCAGGGGGTGTATGTGTATCAGATCCCCTAAGGGCAGGGTACAGGCCCAAGTGTGGAGCACAGGTTCAGTATGGGTGCAGGTGCCCTGAAGAGCTGAGGTGCAGGTGGCAACTGTGGAGTGCCTCAGAAGGGAGCTTACAGGCTTGCCCAACACTGTGCTCCTGGACTTACAGGCCCTGCCCAACACTGATGACCTAGTACTCAGATTTGTCTGAGCTCTACCATCCTGGATCTGTGTGACTCTATTGTTCACCTTGTCTTTACAGGATGATCAGCAGAACCATGGCTTGGAAGCTGTGATGTTGTCCCAGGAATCCTGAAGCTGTTTTCAGGGGATCAGGAGGGATCCAATGTCTGGCTGCTAGAGCAGAGGGCCCCTGGATCTGGGAGTTCCACAATCACCTGAGTATGTGGAAAAGGCAAGGGATCCATAGCTCACTACTCCTTGATCTGGGAGATGGCCACAGGGGCCCTGGATATGATCAACCCTAATTCCCAGAATTCCCCACTTCCTCCAGTCTGGGAAATACCCATGTTAATGCTCTGTATCCAGCCACCTGTCACTTCACTGGTTTCGAGTCTCTGATCCACTGTCCCTCAGATATGGTTCACACTGGACGCCGTCATCTTGGATTCCCCTCTGAGCATTTTTATGCTAGGTTTGATGACATGTATAAAGAAAGATATGGAGAAACAAAGGGCAAAGGGTCAGAACTGAAGCTCATAATCTGGGGGAAACTTCCAAAGGCTTGCTCACACAAGTTCCTCTCAGCATTCTTTATCTTTGCAGATGTGATGTTCTTAACTTCTGGCTATAAGAACATGCTCATAATATTGTTACTGAGATCTTGCTTTAAATTCTGCTTAACTCCTTAATACTTATGATCTTCAATCTCCGCTAAAGAATTCAGATGAGACACACAGAGTACAGAAGACAGATAGAGTTTATTATAAACTGGAGAACTCTCAGCAGGCAAAAGTAGACAATGGCCGACAGGTTCCTATACTAATCTTTTCATCAGACTGTTCTATTCCTAATGTCTCTAGAGCAGATAGTTTTCCTCAATGGTATTTTCCTATCCACAGGCTTCACAAACCTAGTTTGATTGATTCGTATTAAGTGGGAGAATAGTATGCCCTTGTTCTTACTGGAAAGTTGCTTGATAATAATCTTGTAAGTTTTAGACAATTGTCTCTTAATGATTTCTCTACCCAGAGCCAGAGATGTAAAGCAGTGTCCATTCTATTGAACAGAAACCAAAGTCCTGCTGTTTTAATTTTGGTTTTACAGTTGACTAATTATGAAGAAAGGTCCATCCCAATGGTCTCCAAGCCTGCTAATATTTAACTATCTACTTATGGCTTACATGATATACCATAGCTAACACAGTATTTTGACCCACTTCAGAAGGCAAGGACAGGAAGATAGAGTCCTTACGGAGATATCTTAACTTCAATCAACTTAAAAGTTTTCAGTATAACAGGCACTATGTTTTTGAGTAACATGTCCTGAACCTCATCAGTTAGAAAACTCTCATGTATAATCTTCACCAGAAAAAATTTTATACATTTGTTGGATCTCTTCTTTCAAGTTATGGCTTCAAAGGAAAGATTACTGATACCTGAAACAATATGTAACATATAAGAGTCATTTGACACATTTTTTTAAAATAATTGAGCAAACAGTAACCATATTTTTACAGCCAAACCCCATGGAATAAGGCTTTTATATGGGGCATGAAAGCTTAGCCTGTATGGAGCAGATAATCAAATTCAAAGACTGGGACTGGTGAATTGTCTATTTATCTTTGTCAACTATACATCAAGTCACTATTTGTAGCTATTGTGATAAGGCACCAAAAGGAGATTTTGTCTGAATAATAAGCACTTTGCACAAGGTAGGACAGTGCATTTCCTAAATGCTCTTATTTCAATGCTGTTACTTTTCTGTAGAGTGATGCTGAAGCTACAAATCCAGCTCTTGTTTCTGTTCGGTTGCCTTGATTAGAGAACAATCTAAAATTCTTAAATTATTCACAAGTCCCAGCTATTGCTGAGGACTAACAAATGTCAAATATGGTAATTGTCATCCAAGCAGGAAGAATTGATTTAAATGCGTACATTTAAATAAAAAGGAATGGCAGAACTACGCAAGTGATGCCAGCTCTTCCTTTAGTGAACGCACAATTAAATGCAGATGTTTTCCTGAGGTGTCACATGCCAGCTATTCCTCAAGCCTTTCAAATATGAAGGAAATGCAATTCATAGTGTCATCCTAGGGCAGAGGTTTTGACACTCACTAAAACCCCTGCGGTGTTTGTCCAGAGCTAATCTACATAAACTCGTGTAATGTGAACATAATTTGAAATGCTGATTGCTATTTCTCTCTTTTTAAACTACACTCTACTCTGTAATAATTAAATTCTGGGTGCTTTTCCTCCACCACAAGTACCTAACCATACAGTGGCTTCAAGGGAAAGGTGGAGGTTAATATATAATCTACAGAGAGGTCAAAGAAACTTAATTATTCATTTGTTTATTTCTTTGATAACTACTTTAAGTCATTCTACGAGTCTAAGCACTGCACTGTGGTTAAACCAAGGCAAACAAGGGCTCTGCCTCACAAAGTTTGTATCCTCCTGGGTATATACATAATAAACAAAATAAATAAGCATTTACTACTGTCAAAATACTAATAAAAATCAAGTTAAAAAGAAAGTGGGAAAGGTGAAAAGGCTTAGATACTTCACTGAACAAATGTCATTTACAAACGATTGCCAGAATAAACAAATAAAAACACACAATGGCCTCTATATGCCCATGGGACATATGTATATAAAACATGTTTTTAATCTGAAAGTCACATTTAACTGGGCATTTTCTACTTTACCTCACAAGCTTACTTTTGAATTACATTTTGAAAGATGTAAAGGTGACCAAGGGGAGCTATGGAGAAAAGGATATGCGGACAAAAGATTCCAGTGTATAAACAATGTATAAACTGAAGAACAAAGAATAATGAATATCTGGCTGAGAGTTGTGTCTGGACCAGATTGTAGGCTTTGTAAGCCACAGTATAGATTGTAAATTTTATCTTAAGTGTAGAGAGAAGCCATGAAATGCTTGGTGAAAATATCTTGACCTATGTTTTTGGCTTGATTGTTTGTTTAAAAGTTATTTTTGTTTCAGTGTTGAGAACTGCCAGTGGAGAATGGCCAGTGGTGGACATTATGGTACTGATGAACAACCACTTGTTATCAGACTTGGTATCTACTTTAACATAGAAAATTTTCCAACCAAAATTTCCCAAGGATTGCTCATGGAGTTCCAAGAAGAGAACCAAATGATCCCAAGGTATTGTAACCAAGTTACCATTTCAAAAGGTCTTAAAGTTCCCCAAAAGAACATTTTTGTAAATTAAAATTTGCAAAATTGTCCCAGCTTTAACTAGATACAAGACAGGATAAAGAACTGTAGAAAGGAGCCTGGGGAGACACCTTCACGTTGGTAAAGTGTTGTGAATGCATGAGGGTCAGATGTCAGATTGTGATAACCTATAAAAAGTCAGATTCTTAGTTCATGCCTGTAATCCCAGAGGCCTCTATACCTCGATGAGAGGCAGAGGAAAGAGAACATATGCAAACTTCCTGGGCAGCTATCAACAGCCAACAAAAAGAGACCCTGTCTCAAACAAGGCAGAAGGTGAAAGCAGATAGCTCGTGTTGTCCTTTGACCTGTACATGTGGGCCATGTCATGTGTGGACCAAGGACAGACAGACAAACACACACATACACAAATATACACATATGTACACACACAAAGACAGAGAGACGAGAAAGAGCCAGAGCCAGAGAGAGGGTTTCAAAAGAAAGACAAGGAGGAGTAGCAATTTGAAAGATGCAAACATTATGAGTCTCTTGCATTCTACATAGCACCGGAGTTAAATTTGCCTCTCTTGTAGTTCTCTCAAGAGAGCATCACTGAAAATAGGTATTTGCTAAGATTTGAGTCGTAAGACTTAATTCTGTATTCAACCTGTTGTATATGGAAAATCATCTATATCCAGTGGTTTGAAATACTCACATTTCTTCTCCTCTGTGGAACATGAAAGAATGGTAAGGAGAATGTAAAGGCTAAGCTTTCCTCTTGGGAACAGTAAGGATAATAGTCCTTCAAATGTCTACATTTGAATCCTTTCCTGGTCAAGAAAAATTGATGTTGCTAGTTTTCTGATCTCAAACTAAGGAGGTTTGCCCACATTATTTGGGCAAGTCAGTATATCATACTGATGTTTTAAAATGCAGAAGGAAGCAGAAAAATTAGTACCAGTGATGGAATGTGAGAAAGATTACTCCTTCCACTACCACCTTTAAGATGGAAGAGAGCAAAGAACCAACAAATTCAGACAGTTTAGAGAAGCTGGAAACAAGAAAGCAGACAACCTAGAGGTTTTGTTATGGATTATTCACTATAGAACACTACTCAAACAGAGTCTAAAGCCAAATGAAAGGCTTTATTTCAGCCAGGTGGGACTACACTTAGGTATTTGGTATCCAAGTTATACCCCTCCACCCCCCATATTACAAGCAGGGGAGTTTTAAAGGCAAACAAACAAACAATCAAACCAAGAAACAAACAACAACAACAACAACAACAAACCAACAGCAGCAACAACAATGACAAAAGAAAGAAGGATACAAACAAACCACATTCTGTTATCTTGCTCAGCAGCAGCAGGGGTAGTTTTTAGCAAGCAAGTAGTTTAACAGAAGCCAAAATAAGTTAGCTAGAGCATCAAATTAGCTAGGGCATCTTTACCTGGGGTTCCTAGAATAGAGTTGGATAATTTTCCATGTGGGTTTTCATCAAGGATGCCAAGTTGTAATCACACCTAAAAGGGTCTTTGTATGAATACAAGAAGTAGGAATCTCTGCACTATCTTGCCCTATCACAACATCTGAACAGCTCTGTTTTTGAATATTTATTAATTTAAAAGGCCCTACTATGACTCAGCTAGTTTCCTAATAATTGAGATAGACACCTATTGATTTATTTAAACAAACTTTAAGTACAATAACTGGGCAGCTATAGTTTAAATTAATTTTTAAGCTAGCCTGGCTACCTCCCAGCTGCATTTCCCAAAATGCCATCATGTCTGGGCTAGATCTGCTCCCTCAGGCCACATTCTTTCTCTCTAGATTCTTTTTTCTCCTCCTTTCTGTCTCCTGGCTTCACGGTCCCTACCTAAGACTCTCAGCCCTAGAACCAAAGTTCTGCCTACTTTTCTTCTCCCAGTTACAGGCTGTCCAGCCTATTTTATTAACTAATCAGAGATAATTGGGGAACAAATTTTACACAACAAAGACCAGTGTATATCTTGGGGCTTAGAATTTAGTATTTGTATACATAGCAATAAACGAATCCCCAGCATAACTCTGCAGATTTCTTGCTTTCAGCTTAGTGATACCCATTTTAGCTTTCCTGCATTCATAACTGTAAAATATTGATTTGTATTATTACAAAACAATAAAAGAATTTAAATCATACTACCTTGTCACAGTAATAATGGAAAGTTTATATACAGAACAAGGTAGATATAGACAAAACCAACATATCTTCCATCAAAGACAGCATCAATTAAACATGTCTCTTCTTTTATATACAGAGAGTTCTTCAAAGTTGCCTTAGCAAGGGAATTGAAACCAGAGAATTACCTAGCTGAGAGAGGGAAACATTCAATTTTATAGTTTTTCAAAGTTCTTTTTGTGTTTACCACCTCAGCTTTCTAGACTGAATGTGACGATTTGGGGTTAAGCTCTTTTACCTGCAACATTGCCATATATATATATATATATATATATATATATATATATATATATATATATCCTTATTCCTGTAGTTATAAGTTCCTGCATGTACAAATTATGTCATATTCATCAGACTTAGCTTAGACCTCAGAGAATGGTTGTCAAACTAACATATGAGTAAATGAGTACATAAATAAATGTTTTTTTCTTTCTTTTCAGACAAAGAGTTGTAATATGCCAGTGCATGTATGTCAGTGGTACATGCTAAGAAAACCACAAGTTAAGCTTGCCTCTGCTCAAACAACTTTGCAGGCCTGACAGATCCATTTGTTATGCAGGGTCATATTGTCATAATTATTGTTCCTTAGAATAAACATGTGTCAGAAAGCAAGCATTAAAGTGCAGCAAATCTTTGGGATCTAATCTCTCCCTTTGTTGCTTGACTTGGTCCCTGACACACTAGAGATTCAGTCTGAAAAGTCATCTGCAGCCCCACCAGAATTCTAGAATAATGAGAGCATTGACTCTGAACTGGAGACAACATGATGGGTGCTGTGGTCAGCTCACAGGAGAAACTGGAATTCAGCTAACCTGAAGGACTGGGAGTGAGAATGAGCAGGGAATAGGAGAGAGAGAACAGGAGAGAACCCTGTGATGTCAGGCTGTTTTCATTCTAAATATGAGATGCATAAATTCAGTGATTTCTTGCTGTACGTGCTGCCCCACCCAGGACAGCATGCAAAACACAAAGGAGAGGCAGCTATGAATCACTCAAGCTGACGTTGATTTTCAGTTTGTTGTGTGTCAGACAGTGGGCTGAGCACATTGCAAGCAGGATCTCATTTTCATTCTCACAACAGTTTTGAGGGGACAGAACAATTGTTATCCTTACTAAACTGATGAGGAAAATTAAGCCTAGTGACAATAACTTGCCTATGGGCACACTATAAATGGCAGATCTGAGGCCTGATTCAGAAGTCAATTCCCTTAACCAATGCACAGTTTTGGTCTTTAATGACTTAACCTAATAATATAATTGCTCTACTTTTATGCTAGTAAAGAAAATAAGACACATATGTACTGAACTTATGTGACAAAATGGGATAAATGCTGTACAAAAGGAATGAGGTCATTAGCCTATGGAGAGTGCAATCCAGACAGGATTTAAGTCCCAAGAGTTAGCATACAAGATTAGCACCTACTGAGTGTTTACTCCAATTCAACTCCTCTTCCTCCACCTATTTACCTATTCACAAAATATTCGTTAAGTACCAGCTACTCACCTGGAAACTTTCCCAGTATGTAGGGCCCACTAAAAACAATAAAACAGATAAATATACCTGCCTTTTGGATTCTTGCATTCTAGATGAGTCAGAGAAGCAGGAAGGAATAGATTATCCATATGTGCTTATATACTCAGGCACATATGTGCACACAGTTTATTTAATGTTAAAGGGCATGGAATACAACAATCACAAAAGAATAAAAGCAGGAAGTGAGATAGGTAATTAAATGTGGTGATCATGAGTTTCGATGTACTGAAACTCTTCATTAAATCTTCTCAATAACCTCTGAGCTCTTAGGAGGTGCCTGTTATTTTTGTGTGCTCTATCTTGCTGGGAAACTATTAATATAGAGAGATTAATTAGTTTGTTATAGAAGGAGTCTTTCCCTGACAGTAGGTGCTTCTTGGGAATTGTTTCTGGTGCAGATGTGACCAATTCCTAGAACCATATTGTACACTACCAGTTCAAAAAAATGGCATAAAAAACCCTCCAGGGCCAAGAGAGATTGCTGCTCTTCAAGAGGACCTGGGTTCAATTCCTAGCACCTGCATGGTAGCTCCCAGTTATCTATAACTCTAGTCCCAGCGTGTCTGTCATTTTGTTCTGACCTCCTTAAATACCAGACATGCACATGGTACACAGACATACATGCAGACAGAATGCCTCTACATAAAAATAAATTAAATTAAAGAAAAGAAACTCCAGTTACAAGCATGCAAATCTTTTACGGGAACAGAGTTCAAGTTAGTGAAGGATGTCCAATTTGCCAATAATCACAAGGGCCTGCTGGTCATCCTGGCAGATGACATCAGAGACAATAGCATAAGGAGATTAAACCTAAGTTCCTAGAAGTTGCCAACTGCAAATTCAATCAGCTTGTGCACATAGCCTACTAACCCCATGATCAGGAAACAAGCTCATTTCGTATTGCCAAAGGCAAAGGCCCTCCCTTCTAACCTCTAAGTGCAAATGAAACAGGTTCAAACCAAGCCTCAAGCCGAAGCTTCAGTTTCAGCTTCATGTCAAGGCCCCAAAGGTTCCTATATTCCATGAAAACTTTATAGTAAAGGTCTCTGTAAGCCAAGTGAGGATGGCTGGTTTTGTGTAGCCACTGGGATGCCATTTCTATAGGGTTGGTGTCCTTGTGCTGTTTAAACCAATGAACCTGAAGCAAAATTTAAAAGATATTGGGTAATGCAATAGTTATCGCAGCCTGGGTGATCTGGTTGTATCCTCCATCATTATGCTGTTCCCATTGTCCAACAGCTGTTATTTCCTGCTCTTGCCTTTCTTTGAAATCACAGTTTGGCAATTGTATCTCCCAGATTCTGCTGGATATTCCCTAGAACCTCCTGAACTTGGAGACAGTGTAACCTCTCTCCATAGGACCAGCTCAGTCTTAACTACTAAATCTCCTTCAAGGACTACAAAAGCATCACTCTCCACCATCTGCTCACTAGAGGCCACCTCCAATGCAGCAAGATAACATCTGCATGGCCTTGGGAACTCAGCATATGTTTCTCCATTTCTTCCTGTCCTCCAGCTCTTTCAGACCTTCTAAAACATGTCTACCCTTTCCATGGACTTTGGAGACCAGGCTGTGGGACCAGTACAGGAATGTCATTTTCAGCCTGAATATTGCTCTCCAGCCTGAAGTACAAGCACCATTTCCTGACCTCTTTTGCATCACAAGCTATGAGTTATTGAAAATGGATGTACCTGAAAGAGGACTGGATTAGACATCTCCAGTTAGTACACAATATGCTGTCCTCCTGGTGTTTGAGGCCCCTGACTAAAAAGTATTTCTGAAGTATCTCTAAGCCGTGTGATGAATCTTTAGGGTTTACAAGCGTGTATGTGTGCGTGCATGTGCAAACACCACACACATTCACACACACTCACAGTACACACTCACACAATATAAGCCTTAGGATAAGTTATCAGATGGTAGATATTTTCATTTCTTTACCAAACAGTATTTTGTCCTTCAACCCTTAGTCCCTAATGAAATGATCCATGTTACAGTAGCACTCCCACCTGAGAGACAATAAAACTGAAGTCCAGTGAATTTAAGCTACTCAAGGTTATATTACAGGGAGTAGCAGAGTAGTATTAGACTTGATTTTTGATGTAACTCTTCCATTGTAGTTTCTCTAGTTGCTGAGAACACATATAGACAAGATTTTCCTGACATGTAGAAACTTAGAGCCTTTGAAATAAATCAGCAACTTTATCAAAATATCAGTATGGAGTTATGTTGATATTTGTATAAGTTTATTAGCATGTCAATAAAATAGTGAGAAAGACATCCAAAGATTCAACAGGCTTTCCTTCTTTCCCTTTTCCCCACATGATGCTGGAGACAGGGTGTAGTGGAAGTGGGCTGTACCACTATTTTGTTCTAAAAGGCTTATTGTTAATAGGGAACAAATGCAGAAGATTCCATCCTAGCAATGAGTCAAAGAATAAAGGGGATAGTAACCGAGGGACTAACTGCTCAGCACGAACAAGATGCTGAACCATGTCATCCTGTATCAGAATGGCATAATTTGGTTTTGTAGAGAAGATCAGTGTGTTTTCTAGTTTTGTGGCAGGTAGCAAGTTGCAAGAAGTGAGTATTATTTATATTCACCTGGCATAATTTGATATTCTGTTTTTTTTTTTTTTTCTTGTGGCAGTAATAAAAGTGGGGCAGTTAGACCATGCTCTCCAGGGCATAGGTACTTCTGCCAAGTGCGGAAAACTTTCATCTTGCAAAGCCTCTATCAGCCAGTTTCTCATCTGCCTCCCATAAATCATCAAGAAGGAACAAGCTCATTATCTTAGCACCAGGGACAAAAGTCTTTTACATGACACTGAACTTTCTGACTACTGCAAACATGGCAGCTTGCCATTCCATATTTCACAGGTGTGTCGGCTCCTTTAACAGCCTGGGTCAGAAGTTTGAGGCTATGGCCCGAAATTTCAATTTTGTTATGTGCCGTGACTTGCAGTGGGCACATGTCCAAAGGTAATTGGACCCAGTGGTCTGTGGATTTGCTTGGATGTTTTGTAGTTTTAATAGGTTTGGGAAAAGGGAATTGGGAATTTCTGTTCCCAAAGATATTCTCTCTAAAGGAATTAGGAAATGTCTTTACTTTGGGAAAGTACTTCCATGCTACTTCTCTGAATGCTGGGGTAGAAGCTCTTAGCAAGAGACTATTAAACTTTGTTGTGTTAAAAGTGTTTATAAAACTGGGATGTAACAAACACATATATGTAGGCTACAGTGGTGTTCCTACACGTGTAAACAATGTGGAATATCGAATCAGAAATACTAGTCACCTTTCTACCTTTCTACCTGCATCAGTGTTTTGTGGTAGGAATATTCAGAATCCTTTCCATTAGCTATTTTGAAGCATAACTAATTGCAGTCACCCATGGCAATCCCACCATGCTCTAGGGCATTTGACGCTGTACTTCCTCTCCAAATGCCTTTCTAGTTTAACTACCATCACTCTATTCTTCACACTCTATGCTTCCCAGCCTCTGGTAACCACAGTTTTAAGCAGAAACAAAATGAATACACTCCTGAGGTCAGAAACAAAATAACAAAGTGGGAATTACAAAATAACAGTGTGTGCTTGTGTCTACCAAATTGAAGTCATAAAACTCAGGCTACTCATTATCAAGGGAGACTTTTAACCAAGAGACGGTGTCCAGTAAATAAACAGAAGTGCAATACAAGCAACTGTGATGCAGAATACTATTCTCATATCTCTACTCTGCAGTTCTTTCTAGATACTAAGGTTGGGTAGGTTCTAAAGCCTTCTAAACTACCACCCATGTGACTACTGAACCCTAGAATTTTCCATGATTCTTAGTAAGAGAAAAATATACAAAAATGGTCTTTGAGCTTTGGTCTCCCTTTCTGAGTGCACAATTGCCCTAAGTACTATGTGAGAGTGTTATGAACACCTGCTTCGAGAACCAGAAATGACATTTTTTTTCTTTAAAATAGAGAGGCGTGTATCATGTAAGAGTATAATTAAAAAGTTTATAGTATAATGAATCTTTCCTGGGTCAAATAATGAACATATTAGTCTTTGGAACCATGTAGTATCTGTTTTAGAATCTCAAAGGGGGAAATGTTTCAATAGGTGAGCGTGGCGATTTTCTAATAAACCTCTGGATAGGCAAATTTGAACTTTATGTAATATTTACTTATGGTGATGAAATAGTCTGTTTGGTGCTTTTTTTCAAGTACTTTAAAAGGTAAAACACATTGTAACCACTCAAGCTACTAAAGTCAAAGGTAAAAAAAAAAAAAAAGAAACAAACATATTTAAAACAACCAAGATGGCAGAGGAGATGTGGCCAGTGTTCTGCACTTTTCTGAATTCCACTCTAGAGGCTATGCATGAAGTGGCTAGAATATAAATATCCTATACAATGACAATAAAAATTTTACAAAGGTTTAGACTTTTAGAAGTACGGTAGCCTTTGTCCTCTTATTATTCTACATAACTAAGGCCCACCTGTTTATAATTAACCTTGTAATAAGTAGATATCATTTAACAGTGACAACAAAACAGAAAATATTTTTATAGTGCGGTTGAAAGATCACTGAGCAAGGTTTGAGAGAAACCCAGCTCAGCTCTGACCATAAGCAAAGGCTTATTAATGTGGGTTTTCTCACCTCAAAAATGGAACAATGATTGTTTCTCCTCTGTCATGGAACTATAAAAATCAAGAGAGATTATGCTTTTTAAAATGTTTGGTGATAAATAAAAGGTACCCATAGGAGTGCCACAAGAACCAAATCTACCTGGGCACAGGGGTCTTTTCTGAGACGATTCTCCAACCAAGGACCATGTATGGATATAACCTAGAACTCCTGCTCAGACATAGCCCATGGCAGCTCAGCATCTAGGTGGGTTTCCCTATTAAGGGGGACAGGGACTGTCTCTGACATGAATTCAGTGGCAGGCTCTTTGACACCCCCCCCCCCTCCAGGCCACAGAGAAGACATTGCATCCAGTTCTGATGAGACCTGATAAACTAGGGTCAGATGGAAAGGGAGGAGGACCTCCCATATCAGTGGACTTAGAGAGGGGCAGGGAGGAGATGAGGGAGGGAGGGTGGGATTGGAAGGGAATGAGGGATGAGGTTACAACTGGGATACAAAGTGAATAAACTGTAATTAATATAAAAAATAAAAATTACAAAAAGGTACTCATAAGAAGAAGAAAACAGGAAACAAGTTAGGAACCTACCACAGAGGGCCTCTGAAAGTCTCTGTCCTGCAGACTTTCAAAGCAGGGACCTGAGACTTATGTCCAACTGTTGGGCAGAATGCAGGGAATCTTATGAAAGAAGTGGGAACTAGTAAGATCTGGGGAGGGCAGGAGCTTCGCAAGGAGAGTAACAGAACTAAAAAATTTGAACACAGGGGTCTTTCCAGAGATTCATACTCCAACCAAGTACTATGCATGGAGATAGCCTAGAACCCCTGCACAGATGTAGCCCATGGCAGTTCAGTGTCCAAGTGGGTTTCATAGTAATGGGAACATGGATTGCCTCTGACATAAACTGATTGGCCTGCTCTTTGATTACCTCCCCCTGACGGGGGAGCAGCCTTACCAGGCCACAGAAGATGACAATGCAGCCACTCCTGATGAGACCTAATTGACTAGGATCAGAAGAAAGGAGAGGAAGACCTCCCCATCAGTGGACTTGGGGAGGGGCATGCGTGGAGAAGGGGGAAGGAAGGTGGGATTAGGAGGGGAAGAGGCGGGAACTTGTGGGGGATCCAAAGTGAATAAAGTGTAATTAATAAAAGTTAAGACAAAAAAAAGTTCTTATGGAAGATCACATCAGTAGGTTAGCCAATACTCTAAAGACATACATACAAGTTATGTTACACAGACTGAGCAGAGTGTATTTATGTACTTATAAATATATGTATATATGTATATGTGTATATATAATATGTACTAGTAATAGCCTATATATTTTCAGTAATATCCTAAAAGTGCTAGGTTTGATATATAATTTCTCTCCATAATTATGTAGGATACATACTACATAAGTGGACATACACCTGACTGTTTTTATATTTGTGAAACAATATAATGAAAAAACTCTCTGGAGACCTTTTTCATTTAGTCGCATTGCCATCGTCCTACACATGAATTGTTTGAAGCGATGTTGTTTTGCTTAGAATTGCTATGTATTTTTCTTTGCTTATCCCAAACCTTAAAACAGTTAAGGAAGTTGGACTAGTTATACACAGCAGTATATAAACAATGTGTTAAAAGTTAATGAAAGGCAAAGGCTCCTTGCAAACAGTTCTTCCTGATATTACAAGTCACTAATAACAAGATAGTGAGTGGCTGGACAGATTGCAATCATGTATCATGTGTGTGCACATATATGTGTGTATGCACACATACAAAATCAAAGGACACACGCCCTACCAAATCTACTATCATGGGAGAGTCATTTCAAGAGTGAAAAGCACTCACTGTGAAATGATTCGGTTTGCTTCTTTTTAGTTTCATCAGTTTTGCAAGAAGATTTACTTTCTAACTTATGAGATAATTCAATCATGAGCAGTGAATGTAGTGGAAAGCTAAATTTCTGTTTGTTTTTTTAAGATATGAAATCACTTGTCCCCTAAATGGACAGTTTTAATTAAAATAAACGAGCAACCAGGGAAACGGAGGAGAAAGACATTTCAACACTGTTTTTCTTGTGTAAGGTTTTTCATGTTTTCTTCATAAAAATTGAATTTCCCTTCTGGGCTTTGCAGTGTAGTTTGTATAATTATTTTGGAGAAATGAGAAATATGAGAAGGAAAATGTGGTATTTTAGAACTGACCCTGAATATATGTTACATCTGGCTGCTTTCGCTAACTCTCCAAGCACTACTCTAGCAGCATAGATGTCAGGAATTACGATGATGTAAAGTTTTATATTTCCCATTTCTGACACTAATTTTCACAATGTTGGCAGCATCTATAGTCACTTGTTTTTATTCTTTCAGTGGTTGATATGTAGGCATGAATGGGAATGTGTGTGTTCACATAGCCCACCCCTTTTTTACACTTGACATGTTAATATACCTTTGGAAAAGGGCAATATACAACATAGCAATATAATATGGTATAAGCTGGCATAACATAACAACTGTATAGCATTCTCTGACCGGCATGCATGGCTACGATACGGCTAATCACACTCAAGACACTTGCCTCGCATGAGACACACCTAAGGCTTGTCTGTAAGCCAGTCGGGATGAAAGAGCTTCTATTGATGGGTCAGTGCTAACAAATGTTTTTCTCATTAGATAGATTCTGCAGAGTCTTGGCATGGCTGTTGCTAGCTCCAGCTTTAATGAGAGGAGACCATAATGTACACTAATATCAGATTCAAAATTTCATAGTGTAGAACTTGTTGAGACCCATAAAGCCTAATGGTGCCAAATATGAGCGGGGACATCTCCATACGCTCTACCATTTTGTTATAGTAAAACCCTCTGTAGGAACAGTTAAATGCTTTAAAAGGGACATGATATGTTAAACTCCAAAACCTCAGACATAATTTGAAATTGGAACCACACTTAAATGATTTTCCTATACAGCCTTGTACTTTTATTTTTTTTTTCTTTAGACCCCAGGTTCAGAGTCTATTAAAGTTAATGCCAAGTGCTTGCTCTATGAAGTAAAATCCCAGCCAGTGAATGATGAATCAGCCGTAGGGTCAGAGTTAGGTATTTTCAGCGCCAGCTGTGTTTCTCACCAGCTGAGCAACATTGGAAAACCTGCTTATTATCAGTGACTTTGGCTTCCTCTTTAAAATGGGGATAAAGACTGTACCTTTAGGGGTAAGCCCCAGAAACTAAGGCCCAGATCATGCTTAGCATATTTGAAGTACTTACTGCAGTACACGATCTACTGCAGACATCCAGCAAAACGCCATTAAACATTCTGAGAACGTGGGCTAGGATAATCCAAAACTGTAGTAACATTGGCATGTTTTCGATGATGCTTCCGAAAACGAAATAAAACAAAACACCAACCCAAGGATTAACTTCAGGAATGTTTCCTAAAGTGCCAACATTCAGCCACCTGAGACATAGGAAGGTATCTGAAGAATGAATATTCATGAGGTGATGAAATTATCTGGAAGAACTCCTTAAGAGTGATAACTGAGGGCGGTCCTTACAGAAGTTAATCAGCAGGGAGGAGAGAAGGAGGACACTAAGGATGGAAAAGTGAAAATCAGGTTGCTCGTTGAGCTGGTGCAGTTCTGTACTTTATGTGAGAAGAGCTCCAATATCGTGGGTAAATTGGTTATTTAGGGAAACAAAATACCACAGACAAAATATCTTACACAACAGAAATTCATTTTTTCACAGTTATGGAATGTGCAGTACTGTTTTTTTCATGGGGCCTTTATCTTCCCGTCCTCCTCATTTGGTCTTCTCTTTATATTTTTTGATATTTGTTGATATTTCCTCATAAGGACTCCAGTCTTATTGGATTAGGGTTCTACCCTAAGAAACTGATTCAACCAGAAGTTGTCTTTTAAAGGTCTTATTTTCAAATTTAGCTACAATGAACATTAGGGCTCTAATGAATCAGGATTGTCCACAGATATAAAATCAGCAGGTTACATAGCTACAGATACATGTGAGAGATTTTTTTTAATGTGCCTACATATGTACACATGTTTCTGTGTATATATGCACATGGATGTACCTGCTATAGAGGTCAAATTTTGATGTTAGTTTTTATTAGTTTGATATTAGTTTTTTGATAATAGCTTTATACCTTAATTTTCGGATTAATCTCTCATCGACCATGGAGATCATTAATTCAGCTAGACTGGCTGATGACCAAACCCCAGGGATACCTGCCTCTGTTTTCCCAGTTCTGGGGTTACAGGAGTACATGCCTCACTGAGCTCTTACCTGGTTGCTGGGGGTTGATCTTTGGTCTTTTTACTTGCACAGCAAGAACTTTACCAACCAAATTATCTCCCTCTTTCAGAGGGGATTTTTTTTTTTTTAATGTGGATGGACTTAGGGAGTCATGGAGTCTGAGAAATCTCATGTTAGGTGGTATGGTCTGAAGAATCAATGAAATCAGTGTCACAGCTCAGGCATTTGTGAAAGTTCAGAAATGTGAAGAATGAAGACTGGCAATCTGATATCCAGGGGCAGAAGAACCCGGTGTGTGCAGGGGTGTCTCAGTTCAAGAAGAGAAAATGAATTCACCCTAATGCTGTCTTTTTGTCCTATTTAGCTCCTCAGCAGCGTGAGAAGTAGCATAAAGGCAGTGGGTGGTTTGAATTGAATTCACCCCCATTGGCTCATATATTTGAATGCTTGGTCCCTAGTCAGTGGAACTGCTTGGTAAGGATTAGGAGGCGTGCCCTTGTTGTGGTAAGTGTGGTCTTGTAGTAGGTGTGACCTTCTTGGAGGAGGTGTGGCCTTGTTGTTGTTCATGTGGCCTTGTTGGAGGAGGTGTGCCATAGGAGGTGGGCCTCGAAGCTTCAGAAGCCCATACCAGGCCTAGTGTCACTTTCTCTTCCTATGACCTATGGATCAGGATATAAAGTTCTCAGCTACCACTTCGGAGTCAGACCTATTTTCACTAACCCTTTAAAGCAATAAATAAGCCCCAACTAAATGCTTTCTTGTAGTGAGACTTCTGAAATTTTTTTTAAACACAGAAATACTATGAAAATATATTCTCACCCAGGTGTGTGGACTATGGGGCTGCTTCAGACTGTCTGCAGCAGGTGACTACGATTTGCCTCATGCTCTAGCACAGGTGTGGTTTTGCTAGCTGCAGACAGCTTCTGCGATTGTGTAACGTTTGGAATTCTGGGGACTTTTTGAAGGCTATGTAAATGCTAGGGCTCCAGAGGTGGGGGTTGTGGTTTTTGGCCATTCAGGGGTTGTTTGCAGTTTGTTATTAGCTGTGTTCAAAGAAGAAATGAGAATAAAGAAATCAGATTCAAGATCTTTTTCTCTCTTCCCTTTGCCTTTCTTTCTCTCCTATCTAGTGATATGGGATGAAACTGGATAGGTAAAGGGTGAGAAAAATAACTCACAAAGTTAGAAAAGACCAGCTACACTTTCTTTTCTAATAGTTGCTTTGGTCATGTTGTCTCTTTATAGCAACAGATTAGTAACTACAATAGGCAGATTTTCCTCAGGCCACTGGATCAAATGCTGGTCTCTGAAATCAAATACCCTCGGATGTTAACCAGAAGTAATATGTTTCCAGCTACTTGGGTATTGTTTAACTCAAGAGAGATGGTTCCTGAAATTAATCTTCGTAGGGTCTTGGCATATACATTTAAAAGGGAACACAATGTAGTTCATATCAAGAATGAATACATGAGCAGAAAAACAGGCATTTGTTGAAGCTTGTTGCATCTGGGACCCAAATTCGTAAGCCCTGGAATCTAACTAGTCTTTCTGTGGATTAGTTGTGAGAAGTTTAATTGGAGAACTGCTATTAACAATTGAAAATTTATGTTTCACATAGAGACAGTCATACTTCTTTGCAAGAAGTTTCTGAGAGTTAAATTCTAGAGTACTATAACTGAAGATGCCCAGCAAGACACTGCAAATAATTATACACTTGTCTAATGGTTATTCTGTGTCTTCATACTTCTGTTGATTATTTGCAGAATCTTATTGAAAATAATTGGATCTGACTTCATTATTCTGTGAAGATAACAGCAAAGGTCATTCAGTAGCCCCACACAGAAGCATTTTCTCATCTTACTATTATAACATCATGTAGTAGACACATGTTCACAATGGGAAATTCAAAAGAAGTTACAGTGCAGGCTCCTGGAGAGACTAGAACTGCAGTAGCCTCCAGAATTGCTCACGCCAGCTGGAAGAGGATGCGAATAGTTTCTCGTCCCCTCCACAGCTGGATCACTATACATCTGAGAGTTACTGCATCACCAAAGCTACACCTGGGCAGTGCCTTTATTATGCATGGGCTAGAACATGCCAAAGACAGGGCACAATGGATATATCTATATATCCATATATATATATATATATATATATATATATATATATATCTTCAATATATATATATATCCAATATATATATACATATATATAATATATATACATATATATCCAATATATATATATATATATATATGTATATATGAAAGTACATTTGATTCCACAAAACAGTTTGTTTAAACTTCAATGGTTGCATGAAGTTCTACTCCGAAGACTTTAAATTTTTTTTTAAATATGTATTGTACAGCAAAGATAATCTGTAAGGACCAATGCCACCCAGAGACACTTCATGGCTAAAGCTGAGCTCATTGTCTACCCTTCAGGCTAGAGGTGGTGGTGCATGGAGGAGAAAGGCAAAATAAATGGGTGTTTAAGTCTAGAGGTTGTCTGACATACAAAAGAGGGCAGCGTACAATATCTTGGATGCAATTTCAGGCCTGCCAGTGTCCTTGGAGATTTCCTTGTGCCTTCACGCTGTTCAGTTCATCTTCCTCCTAGTTCAGGCCTTGACAAGTCATTGTTCATGGAAGACACCTCCAGAGCCAACCTGCAGTATTTACAATGGAAATGTACTCTCCGAGGGAGATGCATGTAGAACATAGCATGGCTCTGCTTATTAAAAAGCAAATGCTCTTCTCTGAGAGGGTCAGAAACAGTTCCTCTGTTGGCTGTTTGCACACAGACTTGCTCCCTCCCCCCATGCTTCCCCTCTTGCTTGCAGAGTTGTTGGCTTTATTACATTATTTACATTTTTGGATTGTTCCAGGGATTAATTGTTATTGTGGCCGAGATTTAATTAGTGTAAACCCCAGTAACAGCTTAATATAAATTAAATTGTAAGCCATTTCTCTTCGAGAAATATTAGGATTTATTAGTGGTTCCCCAGAACTAATTAGTCTAAGAGATGCATTGCAGAGTTAAGTGCGAGACGCAGGCTTGTTTACTATTGTTTGTAATTATATCTTGTACATTCCTTCTGTCTCTCTATGCTCTGTGTGTTCACTTGGGCCATTAGCCTGGATGTGAGAAGAGCAGTTTCTTTGCCCAAGGCTTTAGGAAAGCCATCATGGGTCACTGAAGGAGAAATTAGTTCCACTGAGAGAAAATAGAGAGAGGTGGGGAGAGCATGAGAGAAAGGAAGTGGTCAAATCACAGCTCAGGAATTAGATTTCTAAAAAAAGCAGATGAAAAAAATAAGTGTGAGGAGAGCATTTAAGTATAAGAAGTATGAAACCACCCTCTCACAGATCTCAGGAAATGATAGCTCATGCTATATGCACCGCCAGATTAATGTTTCTAAAGAAATGCCTGGTCATGTGATTCCCCTGCCCAAGAATAAACATAGGGGAATGGGTCTTGCAGTTTGTGTCTGTCTTGATTTTTCCATTTACCTGTTTGAGCAGTGCACTCACCTCCTTTCTTCCACGTCTAAAGATAAAATGATAGGCCCTCCCTCAGGACTGTTGCGAGGATGAGATGAAATGATCTGAGTATCTGCCGGTGGGTATGTGATGAAGATTAACCTTGGCTCTGTTGATAGCGGAATCCGCAGTGAGGAAGAGTATCACAGCAGCGAAGGGATACACGTCAAAGGCGCTCCTCTTCCAGACAAACTGTCCTCAGAATCTTCCTGCTCTGCTTCTGCTTGTGGCTCTCACTGCACACTTGGCTAAAAACCACCTGACCATAACCACACCACGGACTGAATACTGGGCTGCCATGAAATGTCCCCATCCTTCTAACTGTAAACACAGAATCAAATAATCTAAGGGGAGGATAAATCAAAACAAACAAAAAAAGAATTTTGTTTTTACCGGAATGTAACATGTATGATCTCCAGTCCTATAGCCAAGAGCCCCGTTCCCCATTTGAAGCCTCGTGAGCACAGTCTCGCTGTCTTCATTCTTATTTTCTTTCTGAGATTCCACCAGAAGTGCACACTTAGCTGCACTTGCAGCATCCTAGGCTTTCTCTAATTTAGCTCCCCGAACCTTTCCAAATTCCTTCTATATATCACTTCCAAAGGTTTAATAACTCCATGGTCAGCTTTAGTCACAGCAAATGTCAGTGTTCTTCAGTTCTCCTCACTGTGAACAATTTAAGGGAAGGATTATTTTGGCTCATGGCTTCAGCTCATGGTCATTTGGCCCCATCAAGGCTTTTCTTGTGTCACAGTGGGAGGGTGAGGTAGTACAGAACTGATTATCTCATGATGCTCTTGAGGTAGAGAAAATGAGCGGAAATGTTTGAGGACTATGGAGAACCTTCAAAAACACACCTCCAGGGACCAACTTCCTTCCACTGAGCCTCACTTCCTAGTAGCCCATTTAGCTATGAAGTCATCAGTGACAGTAATTCATTGATTAAATTAGTACTTTCTTGATCTGTTCATCTCTCAGTCTTACCACAATCTGGAGACAAAGACTTGAATACGTGATGCTGTTTGGGGGAATATATCATATTCAAACCACCACGTGAGGCACTGTTCTCTAGAATCATAGCACTTATGAACTGAATCTCTCTCTTCACACACACACACACACACACACACACACACACACACACACACACACAGAATTTATTGGAATGACTTACAAGCTGCAGTCCAGCAAATCCAACAATGGCCATCTGTGAATGGAAACTCCAAGACTCTCTTAGTTGCTCACCTCCTAGTGGGCATAGTTGCTGGGTATTTCAGCTATTCCTCTGTATAAGCTGGAATCCCGAAGTTGTAAGCTCCAGCATGGCCATAAGTTTCCTGTGGGTAAAATAAAATAATTTGATGAAATAATTTATTAATATGATTCTTACCAATTAATTTTTTTAGTTTTTAAAAATTTATTTTTTATTTATTATAATTTATTCACCTTGTATCCCACTGTAGCCCTCTCCCTATTCCCTCCCAACCTCACCCTTTCTCCCTCTTTTCATCCCATGCCCCTCCCCCAGTCCACTGATAGGGAAGATCCTTCTCCCCTTCTATTTGATCCTTGCCTATCAGGTCTTATCAAGAATGGCTGTACTGTCTTCCTCTATGACCTGATAAGGCTGCCCCACCCCTCAGGGGGAGGTGATCAAAGAGCTAGCCACTGAGTTCATGTCAGAGACAGCCCCTGTTCCCCTTACTAGGGTATACACTTGGACACTGACCTGCCATGGGTTACACCTGAGCAGAGGTTCTAGCTTATCTCCATGCATGGTCCTTGGTTGGAATATCAGTCTCAGAACAACTTTGCTCAGCTTTTTTGGTTCTGTTGTTCTCCTTATGGAGCTCCTGTCCCCTCCAGGTCTTACTATCTCCCCTTTCTTTCATAAGATTCCCTGTCCTCTGCCCAAAGTTTGACTATGAGTTTCAAAATCTGCTTTGATATCCTGCTGGGTAGAGTCTCTCAGAGGCCCTCTTTGGTAGGCTCCTGTCCTGTTTCCTGTTTTCTTCCTCTTCTGATCCTGTTTGCCTTTCTGAATGAAAATTGATCATCTTATCCAAGGTCCTCCTTCTTGTTTAGCTTCTTTAGGTGTACAGATTTTAGTATGTTTATCCTATATTGTATGTTTAATATACACTTCTAAGTGAGTATATACCATGTGTGTCTTTCTGCTTCTGGAATAATTTTCAAAAACTTTATCTGGACTATTTTTAACCTCAGTGCAGAGGTTAAACACAAAACCACCAACATAGTACTTAAACCATCAACAAAATAAACTATGTTTTCAGGTACCCAAATAGGGGGAAAGAACACGTATTTTCTCAACATTTTTTTTGTTTCAATATAATTCTTGACACCAGATTAATGTATGTTATACATTTTGTAAGAACATTCAAATGAAGCAGTTGGTTGAAGATGCAGCTAATTTAGAGGATGTGGCTAATCTCCAAGTAAACATCTTTCTCTTGCTATAGGCCTTTTCAGTATTTCTTAGAAGTATCATAGAGAAATCTTTCTAGCTGGTATCAGTTATTTTAAGTTTTTAATCAGTGAGGCTGTTCTTCATGCGAAAAGTTCACAGAGAATTTTGATGTCAACATAACACCTTCTTTTAAATAAAAGATTAGTTACTGCCATTTATAACGTAATAGCTTCCCCCGTTTGCAGAAGGCATTAGTTTCCAAATCTGTGTCTGACCTTCTTTTCAGAGGTCTGCTGATGCATCATGTTGGAGAGAGTGTTTTCTGAAAAATACAGTAAATAGCCTGTGTTTAATAAATTACCTAAATTACTAAATGGGCATTGGCATTTTTGAAGAATTAAATTTACCCCATGTGAACGAGTGAGCAATTTTCTCTCCATAGGTCATTTCCTCAGTTCTAAACTCATCCAGTCTGTGATAACACAGGTCAAAAATTCTTGATGGAGAAGAATTAGGATTTTAAAACTTTAACTTCTCAGCCAGCCTTGAGCTTCGTTAATGCAGTGTTTCAATGCATAAACCAGCAAATGAACGCTGAGGTCTGCCCTTGGAGGAGGATGAAACAGTGTTTTTGACAGGATATCAAAATTAGTTCACATATAAATACTGTATTATTTTGGTAAAAGTCACTGACCCATCTATCTTAGGAAATCTGCTTCATAGGCTTCCCCACAATCTTTAATTTGAACTAAAATATAAGAGAGCCAGCTTCTTCAAATTGTTCAAAAATTCATTCAAACTTTGCAATGGGCTTAAAGGGGTTGAAAAAAAAAAACCCTTTTGTTTTCCCCAAAATTTGAGGATTAGCATATTTGAGATAGTAAGTGCTGCCCCTTTCTTGACATTTCCTGTTGCCTCGACTTTTCACAATTTGCATTTCATTTAGAAGACATTAAAATGAAAGTTGAGCCTACCTTTAGAGCGTTTGGTGCTTGCTCTATTCCAGGACTTTACATAATCCCTCATGTTACTGCTACAAAGCCCTGGTCTCAAACAAATATTAACAATACACCTTCTTCAGAGCCAAGGTGACAGAGGCACAAAGATGTGAAGCCACATACCCTGAGCCACACAGCTCACGAGACTCAACCGAGGCTGAGCATGCTTCTGTATGAACCATTTTATATTATCTGAATGATTTTACTGGAGTTTTGAGTCAGTAACTCTGTAGTAGGGCCTGAAATTTTCACATTTTAACAAGTTCCCAGGTGCTCCGAGGGCTGTGGTATATGTATTGCTATGCCTCTGCAAAACTCACAACCCAGAAAACAGATTTTGACGGTAGAAAAAAAATCACTGAAGCCTTTTACATTGCAAAGATTCCTGACTGTGAAGCCATGGAGAGGTGAAGGAAAGAATGTACTCACTCCTGCCTGGCACCTTTGGATCCTGAGACTAAGAAAAACTTTCCTAGATAGAAGGGATAGAGCAAAGTGTAGCAGACACGAATGGGTTCCTGAGAGGAGTCTGAACTGTCTGTTCTGGACTCCTCCCCAGGAGAGGCAGAGGGGCCAGGCTCCTGAGCAGACAGGTGTTTGCATACAACTAGTCTCAAGCCAATGAGGTGAGAGGATTGCATGGTTCTTCTCTAGCTGCTCAAAAAGTGTGAGAGTTCCAACCAACAATAGTGCCTAGAGGGAACACTGTCCATGCAAAACAGACTTTCTAGGTTCGAACAAGTAAGACGTGCATTCTCTGTCGGGCAGTGCCCACAGGAGCTGCAAGGTCCCAGAGTTCCTGTTGCTTAGCTCGCTAGAGGAGCAACTGCACAGACCATCTCTGTAGACAGACATATATCATTTCAGAACATTCCCCTTGCCAGCGCTTATGACCAGGATATGGCTGGATGAAAGTGATTTTCTTAATGAGAATAGACTTGGAATAAGCCTGATCAGCGTAGCTGTACATAGACGGGTGGCCTAAACCATTAGAGAGATAAGGGTGTCTCACTGATGCTGTGTCTACTCTTTGCTACCCATCCCATTCAATAAAAACCATATAATCCCTCTCTCGAAACTGAAAGCCTTCTTTGGAATTAGGAAGTGGATGAATTATACCCAGCATCTTGAAGGCTTAATAAAAATAGCTTGTTATTTCTTGTTTTTGAGTTTTGGGGGAAAATCCATTTGCACCACAAATTGATTGCTGAATAGTAATTTAGAGAATTTTGCTTCAGGGGACATCTGTGTCACACACTGATGAAGAGACCCAGGGGCAGGCTTAAAGCCAAGCCATCATGAGCCAATAGAGATGACCCTTCTAAAAGATGGGTGTCAACAGAAGTCACTGTAGAATTGGAAATACTGCTTCTGGACTGTAAAGGCAGTTAGTTAAAAAAAAAAAAAAAAAAAAAAAAAAAAAAGCAACCACATCCTTTAAATTTAGAGGACAGAAATAAAATAGGTGACTGAAAGGAGATAGGAAGGACAAATGTGTCCGTGGAAGACTTTATAGTTGCAGTTTGTCTGGGATAAAGACTTTCTTTCCTTGGGAAGCAAAGGGAATTCCAGGGCTATCCGCTCAGATGAGCACGGTAAGGGGAGTTACTATCTGGGTGAAAGCATTCATCTTGACTTTTAGGGAAGAGTAACTTGGAGCCTTAGTGGAAATCTATAAAAGACCATAAGGTCTCAAATCTGTAAAGCAAATGCTTGCCCTGGCATCCGTCTAGTATTCTTTCCTATAAAATGTAAATAAAATCATACCAAACATATCACTTTCAGTGAGTCTGTTACTTCCCTCTCCTCCCTTTTTTTTTTTTTTACTTCAAACTGTCACAATGCCAAAAACGAAGTCCTCATGCTTGAAAATAACAAAATAATTCAGATAGGAAAGTAATTGTAAATATGAGAACTTTTAATTAAATGGGAAGTTTTTGATGTTTTAGAATAAAATCAATGTTTCCAATTTTGTTCTTTTAGGATGTTAAGAAGAACTTTTAAAGAATAAAAGATTTTTCAACCTTATCACAGAAGTGGAGGTGTCACAGTATAAAAATCCATGTTTTCTTCGCAAGTAACAGACCTTTGAATTTATTAAGAGTAGAAACATATACAACCAAAAGTCCATATTTTAGTAATATAGCAATCTTCTTTGCAAATAGGCATATCATTTGGCTAAGTTATGGCTGAGAAGGTAAGTGCATCCCTCAAAAAGAACAAGGTAGGAGTTTTAGCAAGTTGCAGTTTTGAGGGACCGCTGTTCACAGTTTTGTTTCTCTAACATGAAGTGAATTTCCAGGGCTTTTCTAAAAACAGGGTCTTTATAATTTACAAGAAGAATTCATAGGATTTGTAGGGTAGAACTGTTACTCTCCCATGGATAGTTAGTATAGGGGAAGAATACAAATTAACATCGGCCCAGGTGAGAGGTACATAATGGCCCAGTGCAGAGGACTGACATGATCATAGTTTCCATATACTCTCTTCCCATAAAGCTGTGGGCAACATCAACACATTTTGGCTTTGATATGTGACATGGACTACCAGCAACTTGAGCTTTGCTGTCTAGAATTTTTACTGGGACCCCGTCACATATTTCCTGTGATGACGGCTGACCTGTAGTTTATAGTCTTTCTTGAAATTTGAGCTAAACCCTACAGTCTTTAGTTCTCCTGGAAATCATAGCTGACACTTCATGTAACCTTCACCTTGAATCATGCTCTTACATCTTTCATTGGTGTCTCAGTTACTTTCCTGTTGCTGTGCTGAGAAACCATAACTCAGGAAACTTACAGAAAAAAGGAGTTCACTGGAAGCTTGTGGTTTTAGAGGGTGAGCCCGTGACCATTGTTGTGGGGAGTGTGGCAGCAGGCAGGCAAGCTTGGTGCTGGAGCCCGAACAGTAGCAGAGAGTTTATGTCTTGAGACAGCAATGGAGCAGAGAGAGCTAACTGAGGATATTGTGGACTTTTGATACCTCAAAGCCCACTCCCCGGGATACACCTTCTTGAATAAGACTACACCTCTTACTCCTTCCCAAACATCTCTACCAATTGTGGACCAAGCATTCAAATATATGGGATGGTGTGGGAGGGTGGCATTTTCATTCAAACCACAAGTAGCTGTAGCTTCCTATCAAAGACAGTCCTAACATAGCCTAACATATAGAAGATCCCAGAGACTGAGGAACATTATCCCAGTAGCTGAAAGCAAAGACCAAACATCTCTTAGGTTGAGACCCATAGATTTCTTTGTTTCTTTCTCATCCTACCTATGCCTGTTTGGAGAGGTGAAGCTCTTACAGACATCATCACAAGGGAAAAATTTTCCACATCCAAGAGTTTTTGCAATGAACTGAGTAAGAATCTGCATCATACACTGACGGATTCACATTGCAGGAGTCACCCACCAGCAGAGACTATTTTATACAAGCAAGAAATGGAAATTTATCTTACTTAAGCCATTTGACTGTTTGTTCCTTGCAATCATTAAATATAATCCTAACTGAAACTGCATGTTCTTGACATTCCAAATTAGAAAGATAATGCCTACACATTTGCTTTAAAAGTGTGCTTATTTTTAAAACGCTCACTAATTGTATGAGATATATGATTCCAATTTTTCAACCTCAAAATACATTTTTTTTTTCTGTGAGAAGTATTTTATTTGCATTTGGAGAGATGGTTCTTTATGACATCAAAAGTTCTGCATTCAGGCTGAGTGTCTCTAAGTTTTCATCAATGTCCTCAAGGTCCATTTTTACTAGGGACACATTTGACTGCTTTACGTATGCTCGGTTTGGGGGAATTTATACTTTTATCACTAGACTAACATTTCCCATGGTTCTAATAACTATGCACTTGCATCATGGTGGCTTCCCTCCCCTTACCATTCCCTGTGAGGGAGCCTGTCCTAATAATTGCATTCCCCACACTCACCTCTTGGTGTGCTTGTTCACTCTGTCCCCATCCAACTGTGTCTTTCTTGCACCATCACTCATAAAACAGAGTTATAATAGCTATAATTCTCCTGCAATCAGTCAATTGCTGCAGTTAACAAATGGTTTATTAGACTGTTAACCTCCATTAGCTGAGGAGTTAGGTCATTAGCTGCCTCTGATAACCATTTCTCAAGGTTTATGACTTAAATAATCATTTAAATACTGACTTTTATTCTTTCATGTGGATTGAAACAAAGTTTCAGAAGAACTTAAAAGTCATGGATAAAATGAGTAACATTCATTAAGAATATCTGTAAACTTGGACCCCCAATTTGTTTCAGGGATCTGACATTTGTTTTAAAACTACCAGGCTCGGGCGATGTTCAGACTCAGTTGCAGCCATACATCGAGACAACATTCTCAGTGACAGCAAAGGTCTGTCTTTGGTGGAGTAGGGTGAGCAGGTAAATTGTTTTCTTTGTACTCCCTAATTTATTTTCTCTGGAAATGCCAGAAGTTATGATGTAAACCTTGTATCTAAGGCCTGTGACTTCTTAACCTATGATGGGGTTGTATCTTGCTAAACCAATCATAGATTAGAGAATGCTGTAAGAGAAAGATGCATTTCATACCCTAAGCCTACTGAGAATCCTTTCGTAGCAATTCTGCACTCTGTAGAGTTCTAGACGTTTTCCTTTCTTCAATATTGCAGCTCATTACTGACCCACATCACAAGACATTTTCTGGAAATGATGCAATACACATGTCTATTCATCCCAGATAGGAAGCCTATGCTATAGCAAAAGCTTCTATAACACCAGGATCCGATTTGCTCAGCCAATAAGTTTTTAATTTTTTTATATTAATCACAGTTTATTCACTTTGTATCCCAGCTGTAGTCCCTTTCTCATTCCCTACCAATCCCACCCTCCCTCATCTCCTTCCATATCCCTCTCCAAGTCCACTGATAAAGGAGGTCCTCCTCCCCTTCTATCTGACCCTAGCCTATCAGGTCTCATCAGGACTGGCTGCCTTGTCAGTCTGTGCCTGGCTTCCTCTGTGACTTGATAAGGCTGCATCCCCCCAGGGGTAAGTGATCAAAGAGCCAGCCACTGAGTTCATGTCAGAGATAGTCCCTGTTCCCCTTACTAGGGTACCTACTTGGACAATGAGCTGCCGTGGCCTACATCTGCTACATCTGAGCAGGGCTTTTAGGTTATCTCCATGCATGGTCCTTGGTTGGAGTATCAGTCTCAGAAAAGACCCCTGGGCCCAGATTTTTTGGTTCTGTTCCTCTCCTTGTGGAGCCCCTCCAGGTCTTACTTTCTCCCCCTTCTTTCATAAGATTCCCTGCCCTCTGCCCAAAGTTTGGCTATGAGCCTCAGCATCTGCTTTGATACCCTGAAGGGTAGAGCCTTTCAGAGGCCCTCTGTGGTAGGCTCCTGTCCTGTTTCCTGTTTTCTCCTTCTTCCATAGTCCATCTCATTTGCCTTTCTGAGTGAGGATTGATCATCTTATCCAGGGTTCTTCTTCTTGCTTAGCTTTTTTAGGTGTACAGATTTTAGTATGTTTATCCTATATGAGATGTCTAGTATCCACTTGTAAGTGTGTATATACCATGTGTGTCTTTGTGCTTCTGGGGTACTTTCTTAATAGTAAAGTCAGGGACTTTTTAAGGTTGGTGAACAAAGACAATAGCCCAAAATAACATTGGCTGACTTGACACTTTCAAACTGGGCTAATGACTGAGACAATTGTTTTCCTTTAATTGTTTTTGCCCTTAGCCTCCCGATATGATTTAATAAAAAGTATTAATGAGTAGATGTGCAACTTAAAAATTTGAAGTAGAGATGGCTGATTGTTTTTTACATAAAAGTTTAGGTTTGTGATTCTTTTAAGAATTTTTTTAATTTAAATTTTTAAAAATGTATTCACTTCACATCACTATCATAGCCTCCTCCTTCTCATCCCAGTCCCACCCTACCTCCTTCTACCTTCTCTATCCCCCGCCCCTAGTCCTCAGAAATGGGGAACCCTCCTCCCCAATCAACTGACCTCAGCATGCCAAGTCTCATCAGGACTGACTGTATCCTCTTCATCTGTGGCCTGGAAAGACTGCCCCACCAGAGGGAAATGATCAAGGTGTGGGTGACAGAGTCCATGTCAGAGATAGACCCTGCTCCCCTTACTATGGAACCCACATGAGGCTGAGCTTCCTATTAGCTTGAGCTGAGCAGGGGGCCTACGTCCTCGCCATGCATGACTCTGAGATTTCATCTTACACCTATCAGAATGGCTAAGATCAAAATCTCAAGTAATAGCACATGCTGGCGAACTTGTAGAGAAAGGGAAACACTCCTCCATTGCTGGTGAGAGTACAAACTTACACAACCACTTAGGAAAGCAATCTGGCGGTTTCTTAGAAAATATGGAATAGCCATACCTCAAGACCCAGCTGTACCACTCCAGGGCATATATCCAAAAGATATTCTACCATACAACAAGGACATTTGCTCAACTATGTTCATGGCAGTTTTATGAAACAACCCAGATGTTCTTCTTTTAGGATTTTTATAAAATTACTATTTAAGATAATTAATTCTTTTTTTGTAACTGCAGATTTCAGTCTGCCAGTAAAGGAAAACTGGCTGAGAAATTACCTTGCTTGCTCACGCTGTTAATGTATAAACAAGTTCCTTAATTACAAATGCATATGGGCTTGTGGAAATAATTTGTTTTTCATATTTGTTTCTCACCCATAATATGTAATCATTTGATCATGTGAGGGTATTGGGGAACATGTTTTTCTTACGTGTGCTCATTGCAATAAGTCACTTTAGGAAATATAGAATGTAACCACATTATAATTTTGTATTTCTTGAGAGATCTTGCTGGGATATATAAGCTGTGGGGAAAAAAGAGTGAAAATGTGGTTTGGAACTTGCTCTTTGGGGTTTGTTCCATCCACCAATTACATATGTATATGTATGTATGTAAGATGGTTTGGACTTCACTCTTTGGCGTTCGTTCAATCCACCAAGATGTGTGTATGTGTTTATGTATGTGTGTAAGGTTGTTGGACTGTTTTTTCATCCACAAGATGTGTGTATGTGTATAAGTACACATGTAAGGTGGGTTGGAGCTCGCTTTCTGGAGTTTGTTCCATATAACCAATATGTGAAGGTATATGTATGTATGTACATACGTATGTTGTATGTATGTATGCATGTATGTATGTGTACTGTATGCATAAAGTAAAAGAAGCCTGTAAGAGAAGCTAGGTGAAGAGAAGTTAAATAAAGGAAAGAAGCTTTTTGGAGCCTACCTGCTGGTGTCTGTCTGTCTTACTTCATCACCAATAAGCGTGTGTGTGTGTGTGTGTGTGTGTGTGTGTGTGTGTGTGGTCTTTTTCTCTCCTTCTTTCTTTCTGTTTTTAGACACTTCACATCCACCAGTGGAAAGCCAATGTTAGAGCTGACAACCCTAGCTAAAGCTTGCCATAACAGAGGTAAGCCCACTGCAGGAAGCTACCAGGATTGGCCGATGGCAGCAATTTATTTCTGGCCCATCAGTTTGTAGCTATCAGTGGAAGCTGTGGTCTGTAACTATCAGTTCCATCCTGAAAAATTACCCTCAGAAAACAACAACAACAACAACTGTTGGGTCACCATCCAGCAGCCGGATTTATGCTCTGCCTCAGTTTTCCCAGTTGAATATTGAAGCTGGTGTTTGACAGCTATCTTAAGATGAAATTTAAATTCTAAATTCTAACTGTGGTTCTCACTGAATACATATGGCTTTTTTTTCCCACCACTAGGTAAAAATAAAATAAAGTACAGTCCTAAATTGAATCACTGTGAACTAGAGACCACTAATACTTATTAATAGTTTTCTATGGTAAGAAGTGAAATCTGTCAGGCCTAGAGGTACATACCTGTAGTCCTAGTATTGACTTAGAAGAATGAGGCAGGAGGATCTCAAGTTCAAGATTTGCTTGGGCTACAGAGTCATTTTAAGTACAGCATGAGCAACTGAGTGAGAATTTGTCTAAAAAACGATCAGGCAAGAACCTCCCCTATCAGTGGACTTGGGGAGTGGCATGCATGCAGAAAGGGGATGGAGGGTGGATCGGGAGGGGAGGAGGGAGGGGCTTATGGGGGGGATACAAAATGAATAAAGTGTAATTAATAAAAAATTTTTAAAAAAAGTGAGCTGGAGATAGAGCTTCATGGTAGACTGCTGCCTAACATTCATGAGATTCGAGGTTCAATTCTCAGTGTTGCAGAAAGCATAACGAGAGAGGGAAAAATAAGACAAGGCAATTCTACGAGTGAGTGAGGAGAACAATTAAGTGTATTCAGAATAACTCATAAAATAATATGAAATTGAGATTCCCAGTTTGATCTGTCACAGCACTCCACCCCAACCTAACTGGTTCTCTGCTGCCTATATAATAAAGATTTTATGGTCAGAGAGGGAGGTGAGTTTGGGTTATTAACCCATGGAATGATGGTTTTCATATTTATGAGGTAGCTATTAACATTTTTACTTTTAGATATTTTTTTGAGAATGAAATGAGATTGCACATATGAAACATGCATGAATGGATGAGAGATTTATTTAAAGAAAAGCTCATTTATTTCTGTATTGAAAAACAGCCAGAAATTAATGTTTTTAGATTGTGGAAAATTTCTCATTTGCTTATTTTCTTATTTGCTCACTTAAATATTCTCAATTGTGTAAACCACATAAAAAATTGTCACTGGATTATGAAATCTGCTTTCATTTTTAAGGTGGACTGCAGTCAGGTTTGTTTTACTTGACTTGGCTCATGTGCAAAAGTATATTTATTGTAGGAAATGATCACGGATCCTTTCTTATTCTTCACTCTGCCTGGCACTGTGCCTAATAAACACCAGGAGAAATATTTGTTAAATTCTTCAATAGACTGGGATTTAAAATGAATCTTTCCATGCATAGTCCTTGGCTGGAGTATCAGTCTCAGGAAAGACCGCTGTGCTCAGATTTTTTGGTTCTGTTGCTCTCCTTGTGGAGTTCCTGTCCTCTCCAGATCTTACTGTTTCCCACTTCTTTTCTAAGATTCCCTGCACTCTGTCCAAACGTTGCCCATAAGTCTCAGCATCTGCATTGATAGTCTGCAGGTCAGAGCCTTTCAGAGGTCCTCTGTGTCAGGTTCCTGACTTGTTCCCTCTTAGACTCCTGCACAGATGTAGTCCATGGCAGTTCAGTATCCAAATGGATTCCATTGTCTGAGGAACAGGGACTGTCTCTGGCATGAACTGATTGGCTTGCTCTTTACTTACCTCCCCCTGAGGGGGAAACAGTGTTACCAGGCCACAGAAGAAGACAATACAGCCACTCCTGATGAGACCTAATTGACTAGGATCAGAAGGAAGGAAAAGACCACCCCTATCTGTGGCCTTGGCAAGGGGCATGCATGCAGAGGGTGGAGGAAGGGAGGGATTGGGACCGGAGGAGGGAGGGAACCACAGGGGGGATACAAAGTGAATAAAGTGTAATTAATAAAGAATTTTAAAAAAATAAAATGAATCTTTCTTTTTATGACCTGCTCTCTCTTGATGATATGCTTAGTGGGTACATATATTTATTTGTTTATTATTGCTAGGTCACAAATGGTATAGTTCTTCTCATATCCATCGCGATTCCTCACATTATTCCTTGACTATAATGTAGCCTTACCCCCCCAAAGCGATAAGTTATAAAGATAGGTTATTTTCTTGTTATTACTGGATCAGTATTAATAAGAAATCTGAAGCGGGGGGTGACAGAAACTTTAGGGACCCTAGAAGAAGTAGATCAGCCGAGTGTACCTTTGAAGGTACTATTTTTTCTCTCTCCCTGCTTCCTGTCCACCACAAAATGAGTGGTTGCCATCATACCCCTAAGAATCTACAGGTCCAAGGAGTATGGACTACACCTTTTAAAACCAGGAACCCAGATGAGTAATTCCTCCTTCAACTTGACGCTCTCTGTAATGTTAGCCATAGCAATGAAATCTGACTGATATTCCTACATCTGTAGTGCCTTCATGGTCATGTGGGCTCCAGGTGGCTGTATCTCTGAACAATTTTGCCTCTTAAGATTTTAGGGCAGCAATTTCACCTTGCCTCCTTATGTATCTAAGCAAAGAAGGTGACTTAAAATTTTACAGCTTTTTCTTGTAAGAATGGGATGGACAATGTGTAAGTCTTCATATGTCAGAGCAAAAAGTATATGCCCTTTTGAAATAGGACAATTTTCTACAGAAAAAGTTTGTTTTATCAGGTGTGGCCAAAGTATAAAGAACTAAGTAAATTTGAAAAAAAAATGTCATCATTCTTTTCAAGTATTCATTGTTCAGAGCACCTCCTCACTGCCCACATGACTTTAAAGTGAATGGCAACTTATTTAATAGTCTTTGGGGTGGGAAGAAGATTTGATTGCTGAAAAGGTTGGAAACTATTGTGTTCTATAATTGATTTGGTGAAAAATACAACAGTATATGTTTTTAAAAATAATGGGGCAAAAACTACATTAAAAGTCACATGCTATGTTATTTATAGTGAATGCATTCTGGATTTATCCATCTGTGAGATATTTTCATTTTATTACACAGTAACATTTGTAATAAACTAAATCATGATACCCGAAAGTGCTCCCTTAGTGACATCTATGATTTATTTATGTTACCTTACTGATAGGGGTACATTACAGATGTGATTCAGTTACAGATTTGAAGATGTGGAGGTTATAGTTCTTAAATGGCTAGGCTCAGTATGATCACGGTGTGAGGGTATGATCAGAAAGCAGAGGGAAGACAAAATGCTATTAAAGAATCCATTTGAAGACATTATGTTCCTGTCTCTGAGGATAGAGAAAGAGGCCATAAACCAAACCAGACTGGAGAAATAGGTGAAAATTAATTCTCTGTGATCAGTGGTAAAGTAAATAAATTGTATTTCTCACATGTAAGGCTTGGAAAATAAAAATTCAAATCCTTAAATTCCCAGTTGCCAAAGTGAATAACAATAATTATAGGAAGCCGGATACATAATGGTCATTCTAATTACCATGTTTTTGCTTTTGCAATATAATTAGTCTTATGTTATTATTATTATTATTATTTTAAAAACTATGAAAGAAAGACTTTCCTGGCTGCTTTTTGGTCTTGCATATTCTGAGGATAATTATATCTTTCAAGCAACAATGTCCAGAATTTGAGAAAAAGAGGCTTAGATGCTGAGTCTCTTGCGTTGAAAAGGGAATCCAATGACAGGTTTGCTGAAGTCTTTTGTCAGCTACTGAGCCAGCCAGCGGAGGCAAACAATAAGCCGTACTGCTTTTGTTATTGGCAGCAATGACTGGCCATGCTGGCAGTTGGGCCTTCCCATGTGTGTGCTACACTTTTCAACCCTGGTCCAGGTTAAATCTTAATATCAAGGGCAATGACACCCTGAGTAGTTATTGAACAGAAGGCTACGGATTCCTTCACCAAGATTACCCATCCTTCGTTGTCAGCTGGAGTTTATGATTGGTCTCGGTATTGTTCTAAACTAAATACATAAAGAGTCACCACTGTCTCAGTCAGAGCATTGACAAGACTACAGAGAGGCAATGAAGGGGCTGCTGTAACATAACTCTGCCCATAAAGGAGCAGCAACAGTCCACTTTTATTAAGTAAGAAGCCAATTGCACACACTATGGGACATCCTCTTTGATCGCAGTCTGACAGCAATTAGGAAGGGATGCAAGCTCTAGGAGGGGTCTTACTTGCCATTTTTGGGGGTTTTTTTTGTTTTTGTTTTTTGTGATTGCATTTACTATTTGCTAGATGCATATAGGGATTTGAGATAAGTCCCTATGGTAGCAGTTTCTGGAAGTTAATTAAGTATTGCATAGGAAATTATATCCCTATATCTGCTTTAAATTTGCTGCCCATTAATTTGGAGCAGCCCCTGTTTCTGATGTGATGGGATAGTGCAATTAGATGTAATTTATAGCTCACTTCTGTACCATTTATTGCTTTATGGCTTGGGAAGGATAAGGCTTCCAGTTGTTAATGAGATTCCCTCCTGAAACAAGGGGATAACAAAATGAAAATGTTTTTCCACCAGTTTTGTGCTTTGGTGACAGCAGAGTGAGAGCCTGTACTTCGATCCTTCTCATTATCCTCATTATATACTTGGTGTGCAAAGGGAGTGGTTACAGGTCTCCTTTACAAATCATGATTCTCTCTAACAAAGTCTTCTTGTCTGACCACTCTGAACAAGCCAACCACTTAGAACTCAGGTTCTCATAGATTGTTCTTACATCATCGAGACCCAAGACTTAGCTCCTTCTTTGCATTCTTGAGCTTGTGTTCTCCTCTTTACAATAAAAAACTTGGAAATCAGGGAATAAAAAAGATAAAGGTAAAGAGCAGCTCTATATGGGTGTCCTTATTTTAAACAAAAAACATCTTCAGAAGTTCTACTAGACTATCTGTAGTTCAGAACTCCTGTTAAAATACAGTAGCTTTCAAATGGCTACAAAATTATTAAAATTGATGTAACATAATTGTGAATCTTCATTTGGGATCCAGTACATCACCATTGGACAAGATGTGGGTCTTCATCTCTTGGAAGAACAAGAAGAAACTTTGCTGATTTTATTCCTGTTGTACAAAAGTTTGTAATTATCCTAAGCGTATTATCAAGCTGTCTTCTAAATACTGGCATTTATACCCAGAGAAGTACTCATCAGAGGTGGTGCTTTCTTCAGCAGACTGTGGTTAATACAGTGACTCTCAACATGCCAAATACAGAGAATACTGTGGAGGGCTCTGCTCTAAGTGAGCCATCTATATTACATACCCTGTTCCCTATCTATAGCTCAAGGGCTATCATAGAAGAGGAGAAAGAAAGCTTATAAAAGCCAGACGTAGGTCTGCTGTGAAATAGTGTCTTTTGGATATGACACAGCTGACACACTCATGAGCTTGCTGCAGCTTGCACAAGGTTGGACTCATCACTATTTACTGTGGAATGGGGAAGGCATCAAGATGCCCCAACATTCTTTGAGGGACTATTGACATGTAATCCTGGCTAGGGGGAGAAAGATCTTTCTTTAGTGATGCAATCACTGATAAACCACCCATGCATTCATACATAACCACCACTGATGTTCATACAGTCAACCCCATTTAAGCTCAGTGGATATTCATATGCACACAAAGACATGAAAGTAGGATGAGGTCTAAGGAAAATGAAAGGTTTCAGGATAAGAGGCAAGGGATGAGATGGGGTAGTCAGAAAAGGGTAAGAAAGACTAAACTCTATTATGTACATAAGTAAAACTGTTACAGAATCAAATTTAAATTATGACCCCCAGTTTATTTACCTTGCTGCTTTTTTAGTCAGTATTTCACACAGAGGACCACACTTGCCTCAGAATTAGGTACCAAATTTTAATCATATATACTTCTTTCCCCCCTATAGAGAGGCCAATTTGGTTTAGGTAAGGCATTTTATTTGCATGGAGTATCAAGATGTAATAAACTTTTGCTGATACCTGTGGTGTGAAGTCAAATGCTCCTCCGACTGGAATTGAAATCAAGAGAATAGAGTCTAGGGCTCCCACTAGACATCATTGCTACAAACAGAAAACCTGCCTGCTATCAGAGAAGACCTAGAAGATGGAGAATCAAAAACTTCAAAGAGAAGACTTTGGTCTGTCAGCTTCTTTTGAGTCTATAAATAGAAGTCCAAAGGTCATCCTGCTCTTGAACTTCATTCAATAAATCTTTTTGCTTAAGCAAAATTAGCTTGATGTGGCAGTCATTTGTAACTGAAAGAGCCCTCTGTAAACAGTTAGTAACTAGTGTGTGTGTGTTTGTGTGTGTGTTTGTGTGTGTGTGTGTGAGAGAGAGAGAGAGACCACAGGTGTGCATGTGATAGGAATCAATCTTGAGCCTTAGACATGCTAAGAATGTATTCTAACACTAAGTTACACATTGGATCTTTGAATCTGAGATGCATATAGTCTTACCTGGAACTGGAAAATAAATGCGCTGTGGGGGAAGCAACTATCTCCAAGGCCACACAGCATCTTCTGAAAAGCACTGGAATCTGTAAGTTTATGAGTTGAGTTCTTATATAGAAAAAAAAATCATTGTTTTTCATAAACAAAAAGGCTGATGATATCTTCTTAGGCTTGTTCAGACCTGAAAACTCTAATATTCAAGAAAGGAACCTAAATCGTAGGTAAATTTGCTCAGATGCTCACCCTGCTGAGCTGTGGATGGACGGGAAGATGGCTGTACTCACAGTTGATGTCCTATAAGATCTGCAAATTATTCTTCACAGAGGAAATGAAACTTGGCTAAAAGAAAGCTTTAGGCAGTTCGAGGATATTGAATAGTTCCTTTTCTCTCTTTCTTTAACATCTCAAGTTCACGAACTCATTTTCTTTGGCTCACATTTCATCATCTCCCTAACAGATGGGCTTATTACCCACATCCTGGCTAGGAGAGCAATGTATGACTGCCACTTTCTCTTGGACAGTTCCTTTTTTCCTGCAGGCTACCTTCAACGGACACACACCTGCTTAATGGAAAAGATGACTTCTCATACTGCAGAGCCTGAGTTCCGTTTTCTTATTTGTTCCTCTTGCTTTCCCTCCCTCCTTTCTGTTCTTTCCTCCTTTCCCTTTTCTTTCCTTTCTTCCCCTGGGAGGGGGCTTATAGCTGGGATACAAAATGAATAAATTGTAATAAAAATTAATTAAAAATAAAGATGAAAAGAGATTGCTTCATTTTTATCTTACATGTGTTGTGATTGCATGTATGTAAGCATATCATGTCCATGCCTGGTGCCTGAAGAGGCCAGATGCATATACTTGTGAGCTGTCAAATGGGTGCTGGGACCAAACCCAGTTCTTCTGCAAGGACCACAGTGCTTTTAACTGATGAGTCATCTCTCCAGCCCCCCTCCTTCCATTTCTTGGGCAAAATTAACTTCAGAATCCTTCACTCCTACCTGCTTCTAACAAAGAAGGGTTTTAACTCATCACTTGCTTGAAATAAGAAAATAATAAAATTAAAACTGGATTTCTACAAAAGCAGAATCTATAAATAGGAGAAGCAAAATTAAAATGTTTACATGAGGAACAGACTTTCAAAGGGTTTGTTACAAACTGCATGATGATCCTTGTCAACACTGGCAGAATCTTTCCAGCACGTTAGGCTTCCTGTTCCTCCTTGGTCGGCCAGAGATGTGTGGTGAACGGAGTCCTTAAAAGCTGCTCGCAGGCAGCTCTCATGCTTTGCCCATGTAAGAATTTCTTGAGAGAAATGACATCCTTGGCATCTGATTCTGTAGGATCAGGTGTGACTGAAGATTATACAACTTTAAGAAGCACTCTGAGTCAGACTGAGGAAGTCGAGATTCTCAACTAGATTTTAAAAAAAATTTAATTCTAATTTTAGAATTAGAATTTCAATTAAAATGGAACTTTTCTTTCTCTTCTTCTATTTCCTTTCTTGAACTAGTACCATATTCAATCCCCCTCCTCAAATTCATGTCGTTTTTTATCTTTTTGGATTTACATATACATACATAAATATTTTATATATGCATATATATGACTAAATGAACTCAGAAGGTTATAGATTCATATTATATATACAATATGAATGTACACATATATTTGTGTATATATGCACATATACATATATGCATACCTATTCATATACATATGTTTACATATATGCATATGTATATGTATTTGTATGTATGCATGTGTATATATACACATATGTATACATGTATAACATATACATTCATATTCATATACATATACACAACATATACATATGCATATGTATGTATGCATGTATGTATATACAAGTACATACATACATAAACACATATATACCCTATGTACATACACAAATATATATGTGTGTGTGTATATATATATATAGAGAGAGAGAGAGAGGGAGAGAGAGAGAGACAATCTATTGAGTCCATTTATTGTTTCCTGTTTGTAAATAATTTCAAAGCTTACCAGTTTTTTTTAAAGCTGGTTCTTTGTCAGTTAAAGAATATTAAGGAGAGTCATGGACTTGCACAAGGTCATACAACCACACATATATACTAACAGAATAGAATGGAAAACTAGCTATTCCATCTTGAAGCTGAATGACAGTGATTGTTTTGCTTATTTTTTTAAAAAGTGAATAACTTATTTTGTATGTGTGTGGTGTCTGTGGGTACACACATGTGTTCTTGTTTATGGACGTTGGAAGATGACTTGTGGGAATTGCTTCTCTTCTTTTCCTATGTAGGTCCTGGAGATTTAATTCATGTCATCAGCTTGGCAGCAAGAACCATAACATGCTGAACTATCTCTCTGACCGTTCCTTGTTTTGAGGCAGGTTTTTCTTATGTATTCCATACAGACCTCAGTCTCATGATGTAGCTGAGACTGGCCTAGAATTCAAAACTCTCCTGCCTTAGTTTAACTAAATGCTGAGATTGTGGCTTTGTGCTACTTTGCTGAATTCAACAGATATTCTTTTCTTAAATTAAATTGTTATTTTTTAAATATTAGTTACAGTTTATTAACTTTGTATCCTAGCTGTATCTTGCTTCCTCATTACTTCCCATTCCCACCCTCCCTCCCTCCCTCCCTCATCTTCTCCCTACTCCTTTTCAAGTCTACTGATAGGGGAGGACCTACTCCCCTTTCATCTGACCCTAGCTTATCAGGTATCTTCAGGCCTGGCTGCAAAGTCCTCCTCTGTCGCCTACTAGGGCTGCTCCTCCCTTGGGTGTGGCAGGAAGGTCAAAGAGCCTGCCATTGAGTTCATGTCAGAAATAGTCCCTGTTCCCCTTACTAGGGTTCCCACTTGGATACTGAGTTACAGTCGGCTACGTTCAAGCAGTGGTTTTAGGTTATATCCATACATGGTCCTTGGTTGGAGATATAGTCTCACAAAAGACTCCTGTGCCCAGATATATTTGGTCCTTGTGGAACACTTGTCCTCTCCAGGTCATACTAACTCCCCCTTCTTTCATATGATTTTCTATACTCTGCTGAAGGTTTGGTTATGAGTCTCAGCATCTGCTTTGATATACTGCTAGGTAGAGACTTTCAGAGGCCCTCAGTGGTAGGCTCCTGTCCTGTTACTTGTTTTCTCCTACATCCAATGCCCATCCCATTTGTCTTTCTAAGTGAGGATTGATCATATTACCCCAGGTCCTCTTTCTTGTTTATCTTCTTTAGGTGGACAGATTTCAGTATGTTTATCCTATCTTATAGGTCTAGTACCCACTTATAAGTGAGTATATACCGTGTGTGTCTTTCTCCTTCTGGGATAACTCACTCAGAATGATCTTTTCTAGATCCCACGATTTGCCTGCAAATTTCATGATTTCCTTGTTTTTAATTGCTGAGTAATATTCCATTGTGTAGAAGTACCACAATTTCTGTATCCATTCCTCTGTTGATGGGCATCTGGCTTGTTTCCAGGTTCTGGCTATTATGAATAAAGCTGCTACAAACATGGTTGAACAAGTGTCCTTGTTGTGTTCTTGAGCCTCTTTTGGATATATGCCTAGGAGTGGTACAGCTGGATCTTGAGGAAGTGCTATTACTAATTGCCCGAAAAAGTGCCAGATTGATTTCCAAAGTGGTTGTACCAGTTTACATTCCCACCAGCAATGGAGGAGGTTTCCCCTTTCTCCACAACCTCTCCAGCATGTGTGGTCACTTGAGTTTTTGATCTTAGCCATTCTGATGGATGTAAGGTGAAATCTCAGGGTCGTTTTGATTTGCATCTCTCTGATGGCTAAGGATGTTGAACATTTCTTTAAGTGTTTCTCTGTCATTCTCTATTCCTCTACAGAGAATTCTCTGTTTAGCTCTCTACCCCATTTTTAAATTGGATTGCTTGATTTATTGTTTTTTAACTTCTTTAGTTCTTTATATATTTTGGATATCAGCCCTTTGTCAGATATAGGGTTGGTGAAGATCCTTTCCCTGTCTGTAGGCTGTCGTTTTGTTCTGACAACAGTGTCTTTTGCTTTACAGAAGCTTTTCAGTTTGATGATGTCCCATTTATTGATTGTTGATCTTAGAGCCTGTGCTGTTGGTATTCTGTTCAGGAAGTTGTCTCCTGTGCCAATGAGTTGTAGGTTTTTTCCCACCTTTTCTTCTAACAGGTTTAGTGTATCTGGTTTTATGTTGAGGTCTTTGATCCACTTAGACTTTAGTTTTGTGCAGGGCAGTAAATATGGTTCTATTTTCATTTTTTCTGCATGTAGACATCCAGTGGACCAGCACCATTTGTTGAAGATGCTGTCTTTTTTTTTTTTTTCCATTGAATGGTTTTGGCTCCTTTGTCAAAAATCAAGTATTCATAGGTGTGTGGGTTTATTTCTGGGTCTTCTATTCTGTTCCATTGATTCTCCTTTCTATTTCTATGCAAGTACCATGCGCTTTTCTACTACTATTGCTCTGTAGTACAGCTTGAGATCAGGGATGGAGATACCTGCAGATGATCCAACAGTGATTCTTAATGAAACGTTAAGTGTCTTAATAACCTTTAGCATTGTCTTTACAAATATCTCACTTGGGTTCCTTGTTGCGAAAGCCATCACCTTAGATGTGAGAGGACTGTTAAAGTTAGAATGGTTCTTGGGAGATGTTACCTGAATTTTATTAAATAAATATGTTTTCTTTCTTTTTTTGTTTTACTTTTATAATATCTAATTTCTTTTTTTAAACTTCTTATCTATTCTTTGTGCATTCCACCTCATGCACCCCAGCCCCACTCATCTCCTTTTCCCCTCATATCTGCCCTTTGACCTTGCAGACTCAGGCCCCAAAGAACACACACACACACACCTCTGGCCACACCCTCCAACACATGCATGTGCAAACAACAAAAACAACAACAAAACAAAGCATAGAAAGCATCGTGGAAGCTGTACTGTGCCTCACTGTGTCCCACGGTATATCCCTCTGTCCAGACATCTTCACTTGTAATTGTTCATCGCAATGAGTCATTGGTCTTGTTTTATATCTCTGGCTTTTATGACACCATCAATATTGGATCCTCGCTGAGCGTCCTCTCCGTCCTTCTGTTGTTGCCCAGTGTCATGGTGGGTCATGACAGGCCCTTCCTGAAGCTTTGGGTCAACAAGCCCTTCCACACATCCCAACCGTTGGCAGATGGTTTGGATTTGGGGGCGGGCCAGCGCTAAGCCCTGGATCTGGGCCTGGGTGGTAGCTGAGCTGGTCTGCAGGCTAGCTCTCCCGAACTATTCCAGCTAGGCCACCCAAAGCCACCACTGCAGGAGTCAGGGTCAACGAGTGTCTACTGCCCGCCTGTGCCAAATACAGGAGTGCAGGTCTCTGGGTGACTTGGCAGTCGGCAGTTTTCTGTCTGTCTTCCTCCTCCCTTCTGCGCCGTGTGGTGCTAGGCGGGGCTCTGTGTGTCTATGACCAGCTTGTGTAGTGGGATGGAAGCCAGGTCTGTGGGCATCTTTCCCTTCCCAAATGGCATGGTGGAAAACAGGTCTCTGTCTCTCTTTCTCCTCCAGTGCTATGCTGCCTAGATTTGATATATTTTTCTTTTTTTTATCTGATGTTTTATTTATTTTTACTTTTTTAATAATTATATATATATATATGCCTATTGAAGCCCTCTCCCTCAACTCCACCCAGTCCTTCCCTCCCTCCCCCTCTCTTCCTATTCCCTTCCCTGAGTCCACTGAAAGAGGGAGTTCTTCTCCTCTGCCATCTGCCCATAGCTCATCAGGAATGCCTGGATCCTCTTCCTCTGTGGTCTGGCAAGGCTGCATCGCCAGGGGCAAGTGATCAAAGAGCAGGCAACTGAGTTCATGACAGAATCAGCCCCTGCTCCCCTTGCTCTGGTACACACACGGAGCCTGAGTGGTCAGTTGGTTACATCTGAGCAGGGTGGGTGTGTCATAGGCATAGAACAGCTTTGGCCACCAAGCCACACATCAAGCCAGGATGAACAAAGGATCGCCACGGGTTCTGCCTCTGATTGTATGAACAACACTACCAACAAGGTGCTTCTTTGCCCACTGCAAGGTAGTTAAATAAAGGTTTTCAAAATAATATTCCTTTTCAGGTAGTCAGAGGAAAAAAATGTTTTCAAAAAGGGTCTTGCATGTGTTAAATCTTATCCCATTCAGTTGTTCTCATTTAGAATTTTAGGAAAATGACTGTTGATGTTCGTGAAATTGGTTTGAATCTTCTCGTTGATCATAGCGTCCTACAAGAAGGCAGGTAAATCATCTGGAGAAATGGAATACAGTTTGGCATTAAACTAGTAGGGTTATGCATTCATGGCTCAATATGAAAATTTTTATATCTTGTGCTTAAGACACAAAGTAAAACTTTAACTCACACCGTTTAAATGCCTCTATTCATTACTACATCAGGTGCCATCTGGGGTTCTTTCTTGTATCTCCATTTCTTATTAGCAGGGGAGAAAATGAGGTCTGGCTTCTTCCAGAACTCATGTCTTACACAAGGCAGATGCACCCTGTCACCTTAATTACCAATGGGAGCCTCTAAGCAAGTGTTAATGCTGGAACAGGTCCTGTATCAGGGTTTTAAAAATGACTGCAATCTCAAGTTCCTACTTTCCTTTTTAATGGTATTGCATTTTATGATGAGAACTTAGAAATAAACACCTTTTCCCCAGCTGTTAATAATGCTGACCCCTCCCCCACTACGTACCAGCTTTCATGTGCCATGCCCTGTTTTAGCACAATCTCTCCCATCTTCTCTAGAGCTTTTTCTGCTAGACACCTTCCTAACCTTGCCAATGCATCTATTTATGCTATGCTCAGGTTAGCATTTCTTCTTTTAATTGATTAAGCAGCAATGATGAAGATAGTTTTCTGTGTGGAGAAGTTGTCTGAATTGATGTTTCTGTGGGGAGACTAGCTGTGGAGTTATCTTGTTGATGTCCCATCAGGCATTCTTAAAGAAATGACCAACTTATGGGAAATGCAATAAATATAAAACTTTGAATTTTTTTGTGTGTGTGTTTTGTGTGTGTATGTGTGTGAGGTGTATGATTGCATATGTGTGTTAGTGCAGGTGTGTGTTGTGTATGAGTGTGTGTGTAGGTGTCATGTACTTGTGTGTAGAGACAGAGACTGCCTTAAGTTATCTTCCTTGATCACTCTCTCTACCTCAGTACTGTTTTGAGACGGGATCTGTCAATGAACCCGGCACTCATTGTTTTGGCTATGCTGGCTACTCTGTGAGAGGTAGTGAGATTTTTGCTGTCTTTAAAAACATGACTCTGTTGCCTGACTTTGGATCCCTTTCCCCTAACTGGAATGCCTTGTCTAGCCTCAGTAGAATAAGATGGGCCCAGTCCTACTTGCCATGCTAAAGCAGGTTGATACCCATGGGAAGTCTCCCCTTTTCTGAGAAGAAAGGGAGAAGGGCGCAGGGGGAAGGAAGGGGAGCTTAGAGGGAGGTACTGAGAGGAGAGGAGATATTTAAAGTAAATAAATAAGTTAATTAATGAGAATCAATAAAAATAAAAACCCAGTTATGATGTAAAGTAAGTACGTTTTTGTTTTAATCCCAGGTGTGGGATGTGGCAACTACTTCAGATTGCCCATAGCTGCTAACTATGATTATCTTGAGCTCTAGCAGGTGCTCTATTTTTGCCAGCCATAGACCGTTTAATTCTGGGGGCTCTGGAGAGGGTATAGATGGGAGAGCCCTGAGAGGGCCTGCAGTGGCTGCTGCTCCCACCACTGTTAGTCCCTGCTGCTGCTGCTGGTGGTGGTGGTGGTAGTGGTGGTTGTGGTTTCTGCTGCTGCTTTTGCTGTTGCTGTTTTGCTGGCTTGCTGGGTATTCTGACAGAGAACATGGGACTTCCTCTAATCTACTACTTCAGCAGGAAGTAGTCTAAAGAGGTCTATGTCCCCTTTCCCCTCTACCCTTTTGTTCTTGCCTACCTAGTATTGGAGAGTTGGAAGAAATAAAAGATGGAGAAGGGTGGTAGGTAGAGGAACCCAAAAAAGTAGCCAAGAGGTATGCCTACAGTGAGTACCTAGGATCCACCTGGATTCCTGCTCTACTTTGTGCTGAAGCCACAGGCAGGCACCTCCACCATTACCAGATTTCTTTGTGTGTTCTGGGATGTGACTCAGGTCAAATCAAGGCTTTTTAAAATATTCAGTTAAAGCCTCCACCTACAGTGGTTTTTCCATATCTTCAGCTTTATTAAATTGTAAGAGTTTGGAAGTTGAAGAACTAAAAATTTACTGCTGAAGCTTTCAGCAAAGCCAATCGACTCTTCTGTGGTTCTGGGGATCAAACATAGGGCACTGCCCAGGTTGGGCAAGCACTCTACCACTCAGGTACAGCCCAAGAGAAAACAAGCCATGTTATTTTTTGCCTCCTGCTGCCTCTCTGCCAGCTTTGTGACAAGTTACTATTTGATCTTCCTCATTATTTTTCCATGTTATTGATTATAAGTAACTTCTTGATTTGTGTCAGCCTCATCAACTCCCATTTTGATTAATCTGTAATGAGTCTGATTTCCTGGCCAGTCCTCCACCTTTGTATTTATTGTGAAAAGGATAAAAAGTTAACAAAGACAAAAAGAGAGTAGAGTCCCCCATTTGCACACGTGCGCGCTCGCCCCCCTGCAACCAGAGTATAACTGGGATTTCAGCATAAACAAACAAAAATATTTATAATGCCTTAAAAAAAGAGCCAGACCCCAACATCTGGCAGAAGGAATTGCACCAGGTACTCTGTATCTATGACTGACATGTGCGACTGACATATTCATGTTGCGATAGTTAGCATTCAAAAGTATGCAAAGCTGTGGTGGAGATGAGGTGCTCTGGAAGAGGCTTCTGCGAATGTGAAATCGGTGCCTGGGTCTAGAGTTATTCAGAGGTAGCAACTAGCCTCTAGATGCACACATTTCCTCCTGAGTTCAAAACTCCAGCTTGGAGGTGAAAGCAAGAGGTAGAATTCAAGAAGGGAAGCAGTGTATGAAGAACGTGGGAGAGGGAAAGAGTAGAATGACTTGGCACAACCTGATTCTACTCCTTCTTCTTCTTCCTCTTCTTCTTCTTCTTCTTCTTCTTCTTCTTCTTCTTCTTCTTCTTCTTCTTCTTCTTCTTCTTCTTCTTCTTCTTCTTCTTTAAACTATAGTTCTTTGTCATACAGATAAGATTCTCTTAACTGATATGCTAATTTATGTCAGAAGACCTAAATTTCTGTTTGGTGTTAATGATATTTTTATAAGCCTAAAAAGAAAAATCACAAAAGTCCCTAGATTCATGTGTTTTTCACCACTTTCTATGACTAGAGAGCTGGGTGGAATGACAGGGAGCCTTTTTGGCAGTTCTCAGCAGTTCCAGACACTGCCCTTTATGTAGGAAATCTTCTCCCATATCAAACTTTTCTTCCCTATTTATTTCAAAACTCATAATGCAGTTATAGAAAGGTTAAGAAAGAACCTTTAATTAAAAACATATGAAGAAAATAATTCTGGTTCTTCTCTTTGACTCCCCTTTTTCCTTTATTTTAAATAACATCAAAAGTAAGACCAGCTCATATTCCAGAAGCTAGGCTAGATAATCCCTTGGCTTTACCAGGCCTCCATCCCTATTTCGGTAATCCTCTAATAATGTCTGGTCATCAGAAGAGAGTCCAGAGAGGGAAGGTGGATCTTGACTGACAGCATGGGTTCTGACTTCATCTCAGTGCTGCTAGGGTGTGAATCTCGAGAAAGTGATGAAGGCCTGTTTGCTCATTAGTGCTATAGGGGTCCTGATGATGTGTATCTGTTTGAGTTATGAAGGTTGATAAAATAAAAACATATAACAAAATATCTGGAACACAGCAGACTAACAACCATTGTTATGAAGTGTAACTGACAATTCACATCCCTAAGGCCAAAGGCATACGTGCAGAGGTAACTTTAGGAATTAGTGCGCAGACAGTTGATTGATCACGTTTCCAATGTTGATGTTTCACTGGGAAGCAGAAGAGGATTTGGCTGCCTGTGGAGCTACTCCTGTATTCTCAGCTTTCCAGATGGAGGAAGGAGGATCAGGAGTTCACTTGGCATATGAGGTCAGCTTGGGCTATCTGAAACCCTGCTTCAACTACTACCACCACCACCTCCTTCACCATTACCACCAATACCACAAAACCAAAGAAATCAGTTTCTAGCTTAATAAAATCGCTTGGAGACAATAGCAGCCGGCAGGAATGAGTTTATATTGTTATAAGGAGGAAAATTTTGTCAAAGTCACATGGTAAGTATGTATAAAGCTTCATTCTAGTCAAAGGGAAATGAGCAGTAAATGAGAAATTAAACAGCCACTGTATTTGAATGCTTTATTTTTTTAATCACCCATTGCTTTTTCTTATACTCTTTTCGTTAAAACCATTTCACTTGTTACGGCCTTTTTGATATTTTGGTGCCTGTTGTAAGGAAACTTTTATTGGGCAACATTAAATCTAGCTTGTTCACTGCTTACTAGTTACTGAATCAGAAACCAGCAGACAGTAATAGCTTTAGGCTTTAAAGCAAGAGTAAACAATTTTATCTTGTTAAGTGGTTAAGAGGAAAAGATTTTTTTCTCCATTATAAAATGAATATCTTCATTTTTATCTCCAGATATTTCATCAGCATTCATGATTCAATTTATATCCTGATTATAGCCCCCCTCTCCCTCCCCTAGTCCTCAGAAAGGGGAAGCTCTTCTCCCCTACCACCTAACACCAGCCTATCAAGTCCCATCATGACTGCCTGCATCCTCTTCCACTGTGGCCTGGCAAGTACCTTCACCTCGAAACCAGAAGGAAATGATCAAAGAGCTGCCAACAGAGTCATAGACAGTCCCCCTCCCTTTACTAGGGAACCCACATGAAGGCTGAGCACCTGAAAATTACCAATTTTATTTTATTTTTTATTTTTGAGATTGTAATATAATTACATAACTTTTGCCTTCCCTTTCCTCCCTCCAAACCCTTCAATATAGCCCACCTATTTCTCATTTAAATCCATGGCTTCCTTTTTCATTAATTATTCTCTTTAAGTATGTGTGCGTGTCCATCTTTTCCTGTGTGCTTACACATTCATGCTGCTGTCCACATACATGTATATGTGTGTTTGTGAAGGGCAGCACTTGATGTCAGGTGTCTTTCTAAGTTGCTGTCTTGTAGAAGCAATCGCTTGTGTCTACATGGAAGCATCACCTGTCAATAAAAATCTCATGGCCTGTTAGCTGAGGCAGGAAATAAGGAGGTTGGAGAGAGAGAGAGAGAGGATCTCCAGAATATAGTCAGAGGCAGGGATTCAGCCCAGGATTCTGAAGAAGATGGATATAGGAAACTGAGCAGAGGTAACCAGCCACATGGCTGAACTTAAGATAGAATAAATGAGATATTAATTATGATCAAGTTAGAGAATGTGCCTAGCTATACTCGCCTAGAATTTTGTAAATATATTTAAGCTTCAGAGTTGTTATTTCAGGGGCTGGGGTGCAGGAGGAAAACATGCCTTTACACTTGCTGACTTGGTTTGCAGATCTCTTAGTGAATCTGAATCTTACCAACTTGGCAGTGCTGGTGAATCAGTAAGCCCAATGGATCAACCTTCTCAACTCTGGAATTATCGATGTACACTATTGACTTTTGTTTGGGGTCAAACTCAGGTCCCCCTGCTTGTGTGGCTAGAATTTTTCATACTGAGTTATTATCACCAGCTCCGACTTTACTCTTTTGATTTTTGTCATATGCGCTTATGAGCTAAACTAAGATTTCACAACATGATCCAGCCACTAGCGTGTACACACACAGGCTTTTCTTCTGAAATCCCTACTTACTGCTTAAAGTTTCTGGGCTCAAGCTCTGCTTTTTTGAAAACCAAAGAGAAAACAATGACCTTTTCGTTTCCTTTTCCTTTAATATAAAATATATTAACTGGAAATGTTAACACTAACTTGTTTTCATTTTAACTTTCTTTGGAAGTATAAATTTTGAAACTGTTTTAAGTCAGTGATATCACAAATATTCTCAAGGCCCTTTTAAATTCTCTAAAACACTAATATGATATAAACATATGCTTGGTAATATCCTATATTACTTAGGAGAGGAATAAGTGTAGATATGATAAATTAATCAGAGAATTTCAGCTACTGGATCCACTAATACACGGAGGACATTTTTCTATCTAAGAGGAAGGGGAAAATTTAGCTGAGGGCAAGTCTAGGAAGACAGGGAATAGAATGAGTTAAAAAAAGAAGTAGTTTTGAACCTTGATTAATTTCTCACTTTTGTGGAGAGAAAGGTGGAAGGTTAGTCTTTAGGAACAAACAGAATTGTGTATGGGCCGAAATGCCAAGGAAAGCACAGTCAGGAGGAAAGTTATTTCTGTCACTTTTATAAGGAATTCAATAGTATCAAGAAATCCTAATGACTAGGATTTTCATAATATCATTTTATAAGATTATGTCCAGTGGTAGAGCTTAGCCTTTTCATGACAGTTTGAGTAGCATTGACAATTTTGTTAAATAGCCTTTAGGAACAGTGCAAAGGCAGGCATGTCTTTGAGGGCATGGGGTGTTTCAACAATGAGGGCAATATCACTAGGGTACCTACCCCTCCTATACTTTCTCAAGGCCATAACAACATATCCTTTGAGATTCTAAGGTGTTCTGTGATAAAGTCTAATTTCTAGTCCTTAAAAATTGGAGGGATATGCTTTCACAAAAGGAAGTCACACAACAATCAAGATCATGATCAAGGAACATTAGATAAACCCTTGCCTCTTTTTATTATGTTCCAAATAAATTTTTATTAAAACTATAGAATGAACATAAAAGATTTTTTAAAAGTAGGAGGAAGACCAGAGAACTGATCAGTCAAAGATAACATGAGACTGTTTTATTTATTAAAAAATTTGTTACACTTAAAACTAAAGAAGCTAGCAACCTAGAAATGTCCATATGTGCAGAATAAAGTGACAGAAATTTTTTTTCTGTCTTAGGAAGGATTAGCAAAAGAGAAGCAGAGTGATAAACACCTTCAGCCAAGAGGCTGGATACAAAATCAACTCAAAAAATCAGTAGCCCTCCTGTATACAAAAGACAAAAGGGCTGAGAAAGAAATTAGGGAAACAACACCCTTCACAATAGCCACAAAGGACATAAAATACCTTGGTATAATTCTAACCAAGCAAGTCAAAGACTTGTATGAAAAAAACTTTCAGTCTCTGAAGAAAGAAATAGAAGAAAATATCAGAACATGGAAAGACCTCCCATGCTCATGGCTTGGCAGGATTAACATAGTAAAAATGGCCATCTTACCAAAAGCAATCTACAGATTCAATGCAATTCCCATCAAATTTCTAACGCAATTCTTTACAGATCTTGAAAGAAAGATTCGCAACTTCATATGGAATAACAAGAAACCCAGAATCACTAAAATAATCCTCTACAATAAAAGATCTGGAGGTATCTCCATTCCTGACCTCAAGCTGTACTATAGAGCAACACTAAAACAACAACAACAACAAAACCTTTCATGGTACTGGCATAAAAACTGACTGGTGGATCAATGGAATCAAATAGAAGACCCAGAAATAAACCTCCAAACTTATGGACACCTGATTTTTGACAAAGATGCCAAAACCATACAAAGGAAAAAAAATATTGCATCTTCAACAAATGGTGCTCATCTAACTGGATGTCTACATGTAAAAAAAATAAGATCCAAATTGATCAAAGACCTCAATATTAAAACGGACACACTAAACCTGTTAGTAGAAAAAGTGTGGAAGAGCCTTGAACTAATTGGCACAGTAGACAACTTCCTGAAAAGTACATCAACAGCACAGGCTCTAAGAGCAACAATCAATAAATGGGACCTCATGAAACTGAAAAGCAATATAAAAACTGTAAAGCAAAGGACACTGTCATCAGAACAAAACAACAGCCTAAAGATTGGGAAAGGATTTTCACCAATCCTATATCTGACAGAGGGCTGATATCCAGTATATATAAAGAATTCATAAGTTGAAAAGCAACAAATTAAGCAATCCAATTAAAAAATGGGGAACAGAGCTAAACAGAGAATTCTCAGTAGAGGAATATCAAATGGCAGAGAAACACTTAAAGAAATGCTCATCGTCCTTATTGATCAGGGAAATGCAAATCAAAACAAACCTGAGATTTCACCTTACACCCATCGGAATGGCTAAGATCAAAAACTAAAGTGACAACACATTCTGGAGAGGATGTGGAGAGAGACGAACCCTCCTCCATTGCTGGTGGGAATGTAAACTTTGGAAATCAATCTGGCGCTTTCTCAGACAACTAGGAGTAGCGCTTCCTCAAGATCCAGCCATACCACTCCTAAGCATATATCCAAAAGGGGCTCAAGTACACAATAAGGACATTTGCTCAACCATGTTTGTAGCAGCTTTATTTGTATAGCCAGAAGCTGGAAACAACCCAGATGACCCTCAGTTGAGTAATGGATACAGAAATTGTGCATTTATACAATGGAATACTACTCAGCAATTAAAAACAAAGAAATCATGAAATTTGCAGGCAAATGGTGGGATCTAGAAAAGATTATCCTGAGTGAGGTATCCCAGAAGCAGAAAGACATACTCACTTATAAATGGATAATAGACATATAATATAGGATAATCATACTAAAATCTGTATACCTAAGGAAGCTAATCAAGAAGGAGGACCCGGGGTAAGATGACCAGTCCTCAAGCAGAAAGGCAAATGAGATGCACAAACAAGAGGAGAAAACAGGGAACAGGACAGGAGCCTATCACAGAAGGCCTCTGAAAGACACTACCGAAGAGGGTATCAAAACATAGCCTGAGATTCATAGGCAAACTTTGGACAGAGTGCAGGGAATCATATGAAAGAAGTGGGAGATAGAAAGACCTGGAGAAGACAGAAGCTCCACAAGGAGAGCAACAGAACCAAAAAATCTGGCCACAGGGGTCTTTTCTGAGACTGATACTCCAAACAAGGACCATGCGTGGAGATAACTTAGAACCCTGCACAGAAGTAACCCATGGCAGCTCAGTGTCTAAGAGGGTTCCCCAATAATAGGAACATAGACCCTCTCTGGCATGAACTCAGTAACTGGCTTATTGATCATCTCCACATGATGGGGAGTAGCTTTACCAGTTCACAGAAGAAGACAAAGAAGCCAGTCCTGGTGAGACCTGATAGACTAGGGTCAGATGGAAGGGGAGGAGAACCTCCCCTATCACTGGATTGGGGGAGGGGCATAAGTGAAGAACAGAGAGGGAGGGTGGGATTAGAAGGAGGTGGGAGATGGGGCTACAGCCAGGATACAAAGTGAATAAACTGTAATTAATAAAAAAATTAAAAAAGGAAAGCATAAGAAGGCAGAAAATGTGACTGTGTCCTCCTAGCAGTGAATGCTAAGAGCTTAGTGGGTAGGATGAGGCTACAAGGCTAAATAAAAGTAAAACTTGTACCACCACCTCAAAACAACTAGGACTTTCTTCCTCAGTCCAGTGGCAGTGAACCACAGTAAGGAGCAGTAATGAGGTTTTTGTACTTATATTAGCAAGCACAGAATACCAATAAACACTGAAGAGTCAGAATTTCCCCATTTCATGAAAAAGAATGATGCAAAAAGAAGGCAGCTAGAAACAACACTCAAATAAGACTGAAAGTATCACAATTCCTCATATATATCAAAAATCACTCACTCATCATATCAAGGGATAGGAAAATGTAAAACTGATGAAAAGACCACTTATGAAGTATATAATTAAAATGACAGAGAAATCAGATATCTTGAGCACGACCGACCTTGAAGACATCATAAAGATGCTTCAGCAATTATAAAGTCGCTGAAATAAATGATACAGTGGTATCAGAAAAGAAATGAAAAACATAAAACCAAGTGGAAGAACCACAACTGTAATAATAATTTCAATGGATGGGCTCAGCAGCTCAGGTGAAGACACAGAAAATAATCAGTAAGCTGACAGAATAATGCAATACGCAAAACAAAGTAGTCCAACCAACACGCACATACATAACACACACACACACACACACACACACACACAATCACAATTTAAGTGAACTAGAACCTTAGGAACCTATGGCTATAACAGAAGTTTTAATTTCTACATTATCAGAGTCCCTGAATTAGAGAAGACAGCGATAAAGACTGAAAAAAAAAAATCCTGAAGAAATAATGGTTGAACACTTCCTAACTTTGGAAAACTACATAAAACCAGAGTCAAAAAATTGAATGAACTTGACAACCTGAGTTTGATCGCTGGGATGCCCATGGTGAAAGAGAAACAACTTCCTACATTGTCTTTTGACCTTCACATACAATCTCTCTCTTTCTACCTTTCCCTCTCCCTCCCCACCCCTCTCTCACACACACACTCAGGCATGTACACATGCATCAATTTTGTAATCAAAAACTAAATAAATGTCAATCACAATAAAGCTAAAGAAATTCACTGGAAGCCACCTCATGACAAACTTCTCTAATAAAGAAAAGCCGAAGTTAAGCAACAGCACCTTCTTTTATGTTAGACAAACAGTGTGAATGATAGTAGATTTTTTTATGAGCAACAAAGGATCCCAGTAAGAAGCTGAATAGCAGTTTTCAAGTACCAGGGAAAAACACCATCAACCCAGAATCTGATATTCTGACAATCTATTTCAGCAACAAATAGGAATTAGGACATATTCAGATACTCGTCAACTATTAGTTTCTCTTACTACTCTAAAAGGGCAGAGGGAAATTCTATAAACAGAGAGAAAGCATAGTATAAAGAAGATAGAGGACAAGAAAATAAAATTGTGTGAGCAAACTAGTTTTTTTTTTTTTTTAAACATTAGGTCTGAAGAGTGAAACATTGCGACATTTCTGTATCAATTCTTAATTTATAAGACATTATTTAAATACATTAAGTGCAGTAAAATGAGGTAAAGAGAACTGGTAAAATAAAACCAATCGGTTGTTAATGTATATAGTTTGATACCTAAGAAAGAAAAAGAAGAGCTATGTGACTGAAAAATCACTATCAATCACTAAAAAGAGAACTGTTCAAGATGTTAAAGTGAGCAAGACTAGTCAGGAAACAAACAAACAAACAAACAAACAAAAAACCAAAAACATAGATTAATGAAAAATAGATGAATACAATGGAAAAACAAAAACTAAACAGATTTCAGACTTGACAACTCAATGATTTATTCAGTGTGCATGGTCTAAATATACCAATTAAAAGTGAGATTGGTAGAGTGGACTTACACAGTTGTAGCCCAGGAGCTTGCGACTGGCCTTTCTGATCAAGTTAGAAGGTGTCCAGGAAAGGGAAGAGGATCCTGAGACATAGGAGCCCAGGAATCTCAAGGCTTTGGGAGGAGGCCTCCTCAGCAGAGACACTGTAGCTCCCAAAGGAGGATTACCCCAACTCCCGATGAGATGAGGAGCTTTGGAGGCTGAGCCCCATTCCCTTTCCAACCATTGCAACTCCCAGTGGAGGGTTATCCCAACCCATGATGAGCTGAGGAGCTTAGGAAGCTATACTCTGCTCCTTCTTCACTTCTTTCTTCCTTTGATTCTTCTTCCTATGACGGAGTCACACCAGGCAGTATATTTACTGGAGGGACATATCCCGGAGAGGAAGGACAAAGCTAGGAGTGGCTGCTTCTGCTCCCCGAAGAAGATGGACAAGATGGACAAACACAGCCTTTATATAGGTTTTTTTTTGTTGTTGTTTTGTTTTGTTTTTTGGGTTTTTGTTTTGTTTTTGTTTTTGTTTTGTTCTTAGGGTGCAGAGCTTTCCAGGGCAGATGTTTCCAGAGTCATGATTGGTGGGATTTCAAGTACTGAGCTTGGGGGAAGCTTCAGGATTGGTGGGCTTTTGTTTGTCCTTTTCACCTACAATTAGCATAAATCTGGGAGGAGTTCCACTGAGGGGCTGGGGATGACCTTTGTGACATAGGCTGGAACTACCAGGATGACTTTTAGAGAGGTGTGGGGAAGGGGGACCTGTTAACTCATGCCTTGTAAGAGCTTTACACAGACTTGAACTTTAAATTAAACAAAACAACTTTACTTAACTGAAATATGAACTTATACTAAGGCGTCAGATTTTTATTTCTCGTCCCTGGCTTGCAGTGTCAGACCATGTAAAACTCCCAGCCTCAGAGGAATGTTGCCACAGGAGATCACAGACTAGCTCCAGTTAAACATTCCTCCCTTCCTGAGTTTCCTGTCAGTAGCAGCCATAACTGAGGCCTCAGGTGCTGCTGCTTTCCTTGTGGCTTCAGCTTCTCAGTTTCTTCAAGTGTCTGATCTCAGGCCCCAGGGCTGTAGACATTTAACCTTAGCCACTGTGGAGTCCTGAGATGTTGCTGTTCGGAGGTGTGGAAAGGCCAGCAGCACAGCATAAACACCCAAGCTTTCCTTTCAGGGACCACATGGGGTACCACCTAGGGGAGCTGAAGAGCTCAAAAAGGGTACCGAGGGAAAGATGTAGGGGGGAGCCCAGAGGCAAAACTTGAAGCTGCCCAGCCTGGCTGCTGAAGGTCCTCAGCAGGGGCCCAGGAAACTTTCCTGCAAAGTATACAAAGTTCACAAAGGGAGTCTGGCAGGGAATACTTTCCCTGCTGTGAATAGCTAACACTTGTAATCTATAAGTATTATCAAGTAAAAGCATATTGATGGATTAAAGGCAATATAATAAAACATGGTAGATTATATGAATAGTAATTCCCTCCCAAACAGTTAAGTATATTAACACCAGCTAAAAGAGACTTTTGAACAAGAATTATGGCAAACAAACAAACAAACAGAAACATATACTGATAAAAAGATCAATTTCTCAAGAAGATGTAGAAATCTTAAATAAGAGTGTTGAAACCCTAAGGATAAAACTATGAAATGTGTGAATATATGAATTAGAAGGGGAAAGACTTGGAAGTCCACACAACAACAGTTATAGGTAGAGATATCGGTATGCCTTTCAGTAATTCAGAGTGTAATCAAACAGAAAATTATCAAGGAGACAGAAACATTGAACAGTATGATCAACCGAAAGTTGTTTAGAGAAAATTCTATAAAACAATAACAAATTATATATTCTTTTCAAGTGTCCACGAATTGTAACCCAGCTATAAAATAAACAGCAAAGTAATTTAAGTAATTATAATGCTGTAGACATTATTTTGTTCATAATGGAATTATCTACAAATAAAAGCTTACAAAGATATGTCCAAGCACTTGGAAGTAAGACAACACTCTTGCAAACAATTCATCAGTCAATGAAGAGGTCTCACAGCGTAGTCTACCTAGTAGGGTCTAAGACTTCCTCAGCTATGAACTGGTGAATAGATTACAGTAGCTTAAGGTTGAATTCCTTCTAATCAGAATGTAGTTGGTTACTCTGTAGCAAACTTGCCACTATTGAACCCATGGACACAATTTGGCTAGCTTGTTGGTGGTATTGTACACAGAGTTTACAACTAATCACGACTAATGATATTAACTTTCTCCTAGCAGCCTTGTAGTACCTTCTATAACTGTAAGAGTTAGCAGCAGAAAAGAAACCTTCTGATAAGTTCCAGTTTGATTTTTCTATGTCTTGTGAAGTGGTTTAAATAATAAATATCCCCCACAGTCTACAACATTTGAATACTTGACCTCTAGTGGGTGACACTATTTGGGGAGGCTTAGTAGGTTTGGCATTGCTGAAGGAAATATGTCACTGGCAGCATGACTAGAGAGTTTTTCTTCTTCGGTCTCTCTTCTTCATGCCTGAGTTCAAGATATGAGTTTTTGGCTTGCTATTCCAGCAGCCACGCCTGCCACTTTTCCACCACAGACTCAACTCTCTAGAGCCATATGCCTGAAAAAAACTATAAGCTGCCTTGATAATGGTGTTTTATGACTTTATTCTGTTATGTGTCCTAAGCAATGTTGAATTGAGAGATGATGGGCTAAGTAGTTTAGCAGATCATGTCCAAAAGCAACTTAGGAAGGAAAAGGTTTACATCTCTGTAAAAGGTAAATATCTTGATCTCAGGCCATCATTCCCCTGAGGGAAGTCAAGGCAGGAAGTTAAGATGAATCAACACAGAAAGTGTAAATAAATGTGATGACAAGCCCAGTTAATGGCTTAATAATAATTGTTGTTATTATTATTTTGTCAACATGACCCAAACTAGAGTTATTTGGGAAGAGAGAACCTTAACTGAGAAGATGCCTTCAATAGATTACCTGTAGGGAGGTCTTAGCTGATGACTGATGGGGAGGGTCCAGGTCACTGTAGGGGTATGACTTTGGGCAGTGCTCCTGAACTGTATTAGGCAGGTGAGTAAGCAACGGAGAGGAAGCTAGTAAGCAGCATTCTTCCATTGTCTCTGCTTCAGTTCCTGCCTTCATAATCTTATCTTTAGTTCCTTCCCTGACTTCCCTCGATGATGATGATGAACTACAATCCTGTAAGTTAAAAAACAAAACAAAACAAAACCAAACCAAACCTTTCCTCAAATTGCATATGGTCATGGTATTTTTCACGGCAATAAAAATCACATCAGGGCAACACAGTAAGATGCCAAGTTTCTTCAACTTGATACACAAACGAAATGTTCTTATCAAACCCTCAAGATTCAAAAAAAAAAAAAAAAGCTTCAAGATTCTTAAAGATAGGTACAGGAAATTCCTCAAATACTCATCAAAAGTCAAAAGCATCCATTGGAAGCACCAAAATCAGCTTTGAAAGAGAGGAATAACGAGAATGGGTGCTTTCAACTTTTAATCTTATCACATAACCGTGCCACCAAGCCCATACTGTACTGGCACATACACTAATGGGATTGTACAGCAAACACAGAAATATATAAAATATCCAGCATAGTTTCACTAAGGCTTTAAGCCAATTCAGTGGAGAAAGAACTGTGTTGTCCTCAAAAGCTGCTGGAACAACTGAACATCTTTGCATACAAACCACTACCACAGCAGCCTTTGACAGAAACCTCATGTCCTACATGCAAAATAAACTCAAAACTTGTCACTAGTTTAAATGTAAAACTATGAAACTCTTAGTGAAACAAACAAACAAACAAACAAACAAAAACAAAGCAAAGAATATTTGGGAAGGAACTTGGGTTTGACAAAGATTTCTTAGATTTCTCAGCAATAGCATGGCCCGTAGAAGGAAAGTAGGACATTCAGTTTCACAAACAAACAGTGTTTGTTGTAAAAAAGACCATGTTAAGGGATTGAACAAAGTAAAATCTCCCAAGTAAAGTCTGGGAGAATGTATTTGATAGCCTCATACCCAAGGACTGATATTCAGAATAAAAAGAATCAAAGAAAAACCCATCCATTTAGAACTTGGGCCAATACACGAACAGATATGTCAGCAGAGATAATATGTGTGGTGTGGTGGTTTGAATGAGAATGGTCCCCATAGGCCATTATATATATATTCATGCTTGATTCATAGTTCGTGGAACTGTTTTGAGAAGGATTAGAAAGTATGGCCTTGTTGGAGGAGGTCTGTCACTTGGGGTGAGCTATGAAGTTTCAAAAACCCACATAGACCCCCTCATCATGTGTGTGTATGTATGTGTGTGTGTGAGAGAGAGAGAGAGGGGTATCAAAATATAAGCTCTTAATTAATGCTTCAGCACCACGCCATGCTTCCTGTCATGATAATCATGGACTCACCATCTGAAATGGTAAGCAAACCCCACATTAAATGCTTTTTATGTTGCTTTGGTCCTGGTATCTCCTCAAAAAAGCAAGCACATGAAAAGATGTTCAATATCATAAGTCATCAGGCAATGCATGTTTAAACCACAGTGAGCTATCACTGTACATCTAACTATCTGACAAGAGTGAGAAATAAGACATTTATATGTGGAGGGTGGGAACAGGTTAGTGACTATTACTCTTTGTGTGTATGTGTGTGTTTCTTGGGGATTAAACCCAGCACCATCCATGTTAGACAAGTGTTATATTACTTAGCCATACTCCCAATATGTGGTTTCTTGAGAGAATAAACAATCAATTCAATAAAAATACAGAACTCAGTAATTATATTAATGAACATTCAACCCGGAGGAAAGAGTGCTTTTATTTACATAAAAAAAAAAAAAAACAACAACAACAAAACCAAACCAAACATTGTACATCAGGGCTGGAGAGATGGCTCAGCTGTTAAGAATGCTTGGTGTTCTTGCAGGGGACTGGAGTATGGTTCCAAACATATCAAATATCTCAAAACTGTGTTGTAGGGCCGGCTCCAGCATCCTCTTCTGGTCTCCACAGACACCTATACATATGTGCAGGCATGCACACACCCATAAAATAAAAGAAAATTGTATGTGACTGTGAAAAGTAGTAGTGTCTATAATTCCTTCACACTGGGAACAGTTTAGATATTTTAGAATGACTGTTAAACAAACTATCATCTTTCCACACCATATTATACAGTTCAACAGTAAGAAAAGATAAATGATCAATAATGTAACAACCTCTATGAATCACTAAAGCTTTAAGACAAATTTTTAAAAAGGCAATTTTAAAAAGGTATATGCAATGTGATTAAATTTAATTGAGATTACTGAAATGGAAAAAATGTTTTGTTAGTTTTTTTTTCTTTTTTCTTTGTTGGGTCAAATACCTGAAAAAAAAAATCAAGGGTGGAATTGTTTTGACTCACGGTTTCAGAGATGTCTGTCTACAATCAATGGTCATATGGCTTTTTATCTAGTGGTGAGGAAGAAGATTATGGATGTGGGGACATGTGACAGAGAGAAGCAGAGAGAGAAACACACACACAGAGACACACAGAGAAAGACAGAGAGAGTGAGATGCATGCATGCATACATGCACACACACAAGGGCGGGAGAGAGAGACAGAGAGAGAGAAAGAAAGAATATTTGTTCTTATTTTTTTAATTTTTTATTAATTAGACTTTATTCATTTTGTATCCCCCCATAAGCCCCTCCTTCCTTCCCTCCCCATCCCACCCTCCCTCCCCTTTCTGCATGCATGCCACTCCCCAAGTCCACTGATAGGGGAGGTTCTCCTCTCCTTTCTGATCTTAGTCTATCAGTTCTCATCAAAATTGGCTGCATTGTCCTCTACCTTGGCCTGGTAAGGCTGCTCCCCCCTCAAGGGGAGGTGATCAAAGCAGATGCTGAGCCTGATGGTCAACTGATGGGCAGAGTGAATGGAATTTTATGTAAGAAGTGGGAAATAGTAAGAGCTGGAGGGAATGGGAACTCCACAAGGAGAGCAACAGAACAAGATAATTTGAACACAGGGAACTTCCCAGAGACTCATATTCCAACCAAGGACTATTCGTGGAGATAACCTAGAACTCCTGCACAGATGTAGCCCATGTCAGTTCAGTGTCCAAGTGGGTTACATAGTAATGGGAAGAAGGACTGCCTCTGACATAATCTGATTGGCCTGCTCTTTGTTCTTATTTTTACCTGGGCTCTTAGCCTAAATGGGATGGTGCCATCTACATATCCATATTCAGGGCAAATCTTCCATTGAAAGTTAATCTTCTCTGGAAGCCTCCTTACAAACACATTCAGAAAGGCGTACCTGTTACTTCTGAGTAATTCTCAGTCCAGTCAGTTGATAACCAAGATGAAACCCAATAACTATAGATGTGAGGAAGATAATATACTATTGGTTTCTAGGGTCTGAGGAGGTATAGCAGAAGGGGATGAGTGTATCTGTGAGAAAGTATCAAGTGACAAGGTCTGATGACATACATACATGTTCAGGCTTTTAGGTGGCTGAGGCCAGAGGGTCTGTGAGTCCAAATATAGCTTGGGAAGCACAGTGAGACTGTGTGAAGAAAATCTGTGACATAGGAGACACATATGATATCATATTTTTATAATTTGATTTTCTAATTTTACATTTATTTATTTATTCACTTTACACCCTGATTGCAGCCCCCCTCCTCTCCTCCCAGTCTCCCGCTTGCACACCCCTCTCTCCCCTTCTCTCCTTTCCTTCTCCTCAGAAAAGGGGGAATTCCCCCAGGGACACCAACCCATTGCAGAAGTAGGTGCGACCTCTCCCACTGAGGCCAAATAAGGCAGCCCTCTTAGGAGAACAGGATTCAAAGGGAGACATCAGAGTCAGAGAGGGCCCCTTTCCAGTTGTTGCGGGATCCACACGAAGACTGAGCTGTAGATCTCCTAGGTATGTGCAAGGGTCCTAGGACCAGACCATGAATGCTTTTTAGTTGGCGGTTCAATCTCTGTGAGCCCCATAGACCGTGGTTAGTCAACTCTTCAGGTCTTGCGGAGTCCTTGACTCCTCTGGCTTCCTCAGTCTTGCCCCCACTCTACCATAGGACTCCTCTAGTTCTCTCTAATGTTTGCCTGTGGGTCTCTGCATCTCTTTCCATCAGTGGTTGGGTAAAGCCTCTCAGGCAGGGTTATACGAGGCTCCTGTCTGCAAGCAGAGCTGAGTAACATTGATAGTGTCTGAGACTGGTTCTTGTCCGTAGAATGGGTCTCGAGTAGGTCCAATCTTTGGTTGGCCATTCCCTCAGTCTTTGCTCTATCTTTGTCCCTGTACATCTTGCAGGCATGACAAATTTTGGGTCGAAGGTTTTATGGTTGGGTTGGTGTCATTCTCTGCCTGGTGGTAGTCTGAGACTTGGCTTCTGGACTAAGAACAGAGCGAACCCCAGCTTCGCTAGAGTGCTTTACGGGGAGGCCATTGCACTAGGTTTGGCTCCCAGTCTTACTGGGAGAAGGTGAAAGTGAGTTTTCCAACCGGTGTTAGCTCTTTTACAATAGGATTGCTGGTGGCAATGGAAGCCTCCGGAGTTCCAAAGCTGTAACCACAGTGTTACAGCTCCTTAGTGAGGCTGCTGTGCTAAGCAAGGCAGAAGATGTGGGTGGAAGCCTGTGCTTGGTTGGCTTGCATCAGAAACACAGGCCTGTGAGGCCCAGGCCCAGAGTGCTGGAAGGCAGGTCCAGGCCTGATGGGTACTTCACTGGCTGACAACCAAACCCTTTCCCAGTTCCTTCCCTTCGCCCACCTCCAATGTCTATTTTATTTCCCTTTCTGAGTGAGATTCTAGCATCCTCTGTTGGGCCTTTCTTGTCACTTACCTTCTTTGGGTCTGTGTATTGCATGCAGCATGGTTATCTTGTACTTTTCGGCTAACGTCCACTTTTAAGTGAGTACATACTATGCATGTCTTTTTGGTATAACAACGTTCAGTGACAGTATTGTTTGAATACTTCACTACAGTTTTGAAAGATGTCACAACGAGAACTCTCTCAAAGAGTGTGCAAGTTCTTCACATATTATTTCTTATGAATGCAAGTGCATCTATAATTATCTCTAAATAAACAGTATTAGTAGAAGCAAAAAAACAACCCACTGGTGTTGGAGCTTTATAAATTCAAAGTGAAAGATTACATTTGAACACAGGGCTAAGGGTCAGTATGTGTAGGTTTTACAGTCAGATACACACACACATACATACACACACTAATTTCATTCAGTCATTTGTTTAATGAAGTCTCTTGTGTTCCTTCTCTAAATCAGAGTCTAAGCTAAGAACTGGGGATCAGTTCACTTTCCTAGACTCACTCTAAAATTTCTTCTAACTTTATAAATAATAATTCAAAACTCTTCAAGAGGATGTAGTGGCAAAAATCATTATTAAGCACTGTATCAATTTATATTGGCATTGCTGCACTTTTGTTAATGTTTTAGTTCAGGTTGCCTGTGTTCTTTTCTATTTACCCATGCTTAGAAAAATAGCTTTTCACACAATAAATGCTCAGTTAATTTGTTATGGATTGTCTAATTTTTATTGATGATGACTTCATCACAAGGTCAATAATTTAAACCCAAATGTTTCCTAAAACAATTACCATTTTCAAATGCACATAAAACTTGCATGCTGGCTTTTAAAATATTTTCCTAAGCTATAGAAGCCCACCAGATGTTTTAATTCAATCATGTAATGTTTAAATATTTTAGCTTAGAAGCTCATATAATTTAGCTCAAATGTACTTTAAAATTACATCTATTTATAATTAATCTCACCGTAGTTATGCAATTATATAACAAATATCATAAACATCCACATTAAAGTAGATAGGGCCTTGGAGAGACTATCAAGATGCGGATGATTGCTTATTGGTCTAAAAATCAAATTTCTGCTGCTTAAAGAGCCTGGGAATGCTGAAAGAGATGTAATTCTCTTAGTACACTCTTGCTCATCTTCAGAGTGGAAAGTTTGTCATAGTCCTGGATAGTTATATAAACATATAACATATAACACACGTGTGTTCGTGTTGATGTGAACAAACCTATTAAAATAGGCTTTAAGTGGTACAGTGAGAGCTTTAAATATCAACTTGATGATTATTTACTGTTTAGTGATACACAATTAGTGAGCCATAATCTATTTCAGAGGCCAAGACAAACTGTTATAATTTGGTTTAGTATCTCTCTACTCTTTTTTTCCCTTAACTATGAATCGTTGTTTAGTACAACTATGTCAAACAATTGAAGTCAGAAAGTTTAGCGGCTTAAAATACTGGGCTATATTTATGAAAGAATTCCTCAGTCCCTATTATTGCTCAACAACTCATTCTAGAAAAGGTTAAACTTTTAACCTTAAGGATACTCTGAGACAACTTCATATGTGTATGCAATGGAAGGTAGTTAAGCCAAAATAATTAGTATTTCTGTACTTTAAATTCCTATTAGTTTTTGTCTTGGGAACATCTAAATAGTAGAATTTGTAGTTTTTCATATAATATCTAATACATTATTGTTAATTGTAATCATCCTATCCTGTTGTTGCTTTAAGAATATTTTGGAGGTGAGAAGCAGAATGTTCTAGAAGTATCTCTGATAGCAGCAAAGAGATCAGGAACACTTTTGAGCAATGTGAGGAGAAAACATAAGAATATTTCATGTCCAGCATTAGGGCTCCTCTAGCCTTAGATGTTAGTGGATCTTGAATGTAAAATTTAAAATAGTTTTCTTAGATCTATATGTCAAGTTGAATAAAGTCAACATGCTCTCTACTTTTCTTCACTGGGCCCAGGACATACAGGGGTGGGAATGGAGAGGCTGAAATCAGCTATCTGGATGTCTTTGGGTTATTTGCCCCAAGTCCTTCCTGTGCTCTGAGATTTTTTAGCCCATGTAGGCATAAGCTATTCTGGCTTCCTTTGTTGTCCACAAGCTTCCAGGTAGTATGAAACAGTTCCCCATGTGTTGGCCTTGTGTTGCAGCACAGTTTCCTATGACTGTGAAATTTACAGATCAGGGTTTCTGACCAAATCCGGTGTGCTGAAGAGAATACTGCATTGAGGAAGAAGAGTTACAGAGTTCTGTTCTATTGATGATGAGGGCAAGGATGCTCTTTAATCATTATACTTTCAAACCGTCCCCCAACAAAATACTTCTAAACCCATCAAAATAGAAGAACCAGCAAATATATCAAAAATACTGTTAGGTGGTTGTCCAATTCCTCCAGTGAATATTTAACCCACAGGTCTGAACTAGCTTGAACAATTGGCTGTAGCAGGAAAAAGTGACAGAAGTCTTTTTTAAAATCCACTGATAAAGAGCTATCTACTTTAAATGATATATCCTACAAGAGTCATAATATTACTGCAGTGGTGTGGATACCATGCTGACAATAAAAATAACAGTCAATAAAACATGGCAACCATTTCTAACAGTAGGCAAACTTTTTGTCTTAGGTTGCAATTAAAATGGTCAAAACAAATGGTTTGCTATCAAAAGTATAAGTCTTAACTAAATTTGGAAATTTGCATGGAAATTCCTAATTTTCTGATACTGATGTGGAACGACACCATTGACATCAGTGCTGTTAAAATTTTAAAATAATAGAAATGTTTGAAATTAGATTTCTTTACTTTAAAACGATTTTATTATTTTGAGAATTTCATAAGATTATTTTGATCATATTTACCCCATCTCCCAACCCTTACGTTTCACAACATTCATTGTGAGGTTGCATGTCAGACCCAGAGTATGTTTACTCCTTGTTTTAGTTCAGACATTTATTTTCTGTGATACGAGGACTTAACTGTGTCTCAGAAGGAAGAATTTATAAAGGCAATGCTAAGCAGGTTGAAATTTGACCCCACTCTTTATTGGCTGAGACAGCTCTTATTTTCCTTTATAGCACACTGTTATATAGCCATACACCATCTAACAAACTCTCAATGACAGTGAACCCCTGAGATGATAAGATGCTTGAAAGTTTTCTGCTATGTAATGACATTAGAAGCACATTACATTCCTTACATTAATGTTGGTGTGAACAAACCTTTTACATTGCCAGTAATGTAAAGGTATAACAATATAATTGTATAGACTACATAAAACTTGATAGTGATAATAAAAGATGATGCTATTGGTTTATGGATTTAGTGTACAATGCTTGCCTTCACTATCGCAATGTGTTCCCACTTACTACTGCCAAAGAACTATATGAAAGAGTGTGATATGTTATGCCGGCAACAGTCATACATAATTCTGCTTCCTGCAATTCTTGATTGCACTGAGAGTTCACCTTGGGCTGCCTTAATCACTCAGTGGTTAATGTGCTTGACATGTGAGAATCTGAAATTAATTCCTTGAAACCTGTGTAAAAGCCAAGCAGAGTAGCACATTTCTCTACTCTCACTGCTTCTCCGGTGAGATGGAGAAAGAAACTACAGAATCATTGGAAGTTTCCATCCCAGTTATCCTGGTGTGTGTAACAAGAAACAACAGAGCTTCTGTCTCAAATAATGTGGAAGGCAAGAATCAACACCCCATGTTGTCCTCTGATTTCCACATAGGCGTTGTGGCATGCATGTGAAGGAAAACAATATACATAAACATATATGCCACATACACATCCAAAAATACAAGACTTCCCCACCACCACCAAAAATTAAAGAAAAGGAGTTCATGCTGTTTCCCTGGAGATATCTGTATTTGTACAAGTATGTTCTATGATGTTCACACAGTATGAGCATTACTTAATGACACACTTCTCAGAATCCACCCCAGTTGTTACATGACGCCTGACTGTCCTGTTTCTTTTTGCCAAAAGAAATCTCAGACACAGAGGAGAGGCTCAGCATCACTAATTGCTTCTGCTATCAATGGAGGAATAAGCATGACAAGCAGGTGAGAAAACTGTGCTTAACTGTTTGATCATCAAATCCTGGATACTGAATGTCATTCTTCTATGGATCATTCATTTCCTATTTTGTGGTATAATTTCTGTTTGCTACAAAATTTATCTTCTCAAAGTGTCACTATGCTTTGCCACTATAAGGTCATTTACAATTAGACTACGAACAGAGAAAATGCCTTCAAATATTTAAATTTCATCCCATTTTCATTGTCTTTAGATATTCAAAGTAGTCAAACACAATAATGCTTTATATACTCTTGCACTACACAATTCCTAAAGAAACACACAGTAGGACTCACCACCCTGGAATGTGCTCACAAGGAAAGCAATCAGGGTGGTAGAGCAGTCTAAAACATTCCCAAGCACCATGGAATGTTGTATTAACAACCTTCTGGGAGTGAACATTTTCATGTAATAAAAGCTCAGCATTTTCTTCTATGATCTGGAAGGACAGAGATGGAAATTATATGAAAGAAGACTTCTTCTCTCTACAAGAGGGAATTGTGCTTAACAGTGTAGCTTTATGAAACCTGCATGAGCTACCAAATGAGATGGTAAATTGCTCATCACCAAATGCATTTCTTCTCAAATATTGTGTAGTTATGACTTGTAGAAAGTAGGAAAATGGTTTCAAAGTAGAAACCATTAGTTTTTTCTGTTCCCTTTACATTACACATTTCTCAGATGAATTCTAACTTAAAACATCAATATATACATCAGTATAGGTTATATATTCTCAATATAGGTTAAGGATAAAACATCAGTAAGGAAGGCCACAGATCCACAGATATCACTTGAAAGCCATTAAAAAAAATCAGTGTTTAGATTGTATTATATTAGTTTGGATGTTGAATGCCTCTCTCAAAGGTCCATGTGTTAAAAGCATGATGGAAACAGTGGTGCTAAGGGAAGGTAGTGGATCCTCCTTGCACCATCTTTGTCTCTCCAATGTCATTTCACTATGTAACCCTGGTTGGCTCAATACTCACCATGCAAACCATAGCGACTTTGAGCTTGTGGAAATCTTCCTGCATCTGCCTTTTGAGTGCCAAGATTATAGGTGTGTATCACTATGCTTCACCTCTAGAGTTCTCTCCTTTAAATTTAGTAAGCCAGAAAAGAATTTGAGTCATATGCAAACCAGAGACTGCATGAACCAAATTTTTTGTGACTCCTATTTTGAGGTACTCATTGTCGCCTTCCTTTATCATAGGCATGTTGAGTTATAGTCAGCTGTATATTATTATACAAGAACAGGTATCTGCTTGTTTATTATCATCTCCATATTATGTCCATAATCTGAGAATTAATATCTTAATAGTCATTCCTATTTAGAAAACATCTCCATTTGGTTACTTGTATGTATATCTCATTTGGTTGTCTTAAATATTTTAATTTACAGATTAATTGGTATTGATTCAAGGGTCGTGACGGTTACTCAGAAAGCCACTGGAGTTAAGAGTTGATTCTGATCATTCTTCAAGCACCAGCTCTCTCTCCTATCATACGTCTTCTCATGTCTTTGCAACCAGGACTCCATAATCACAAAGACATAAATGCTCTTCTATTTGTTTTTAATGTCATAAGAGTAATCTTGGGTTTGTAGGATCAGATGCCCAGGCTGAAAATATTCCAGAGGACAATTTTACATTGTTTAATAACCTGTCAAAAATCCACACTTAGTTTTCCAGTGGGGCAAAACAAACAAACAAGCAAACAAAAATCAAGAACTCTATTATAAGGTTGTCATTGAGGGAATTTTCTTGATGTACTTTGCACAATCCAAAGAGGGGATGAAGATGACCTGTTCTCTCAGTCAATGCACGGGAACAGTTCCAGATTCTGGACTGCAAGCTTCTGGTCATCTCTAAGTAACAAGACTGTTTGGAGGTCCCTTCTGTTGGAAGGAATGTCTACATATAAAATGAATATCACCTGCCAGTGAAATTCTGTATTTTAAAGTATTAGAAAACATCTCTACTCTGACATGGAATATTTACTCTGAATCTGTACGATTTATCAGTTTCATTTAGTGCAATTAGTGTAAATTATCTCTTATGGTTGGACTTTAGTTCATGAATTCTTTGGCTTGTTTTAGCTTGCTTCACAAAATCATGAGACTGGTGTTGCTTTGTGTGAAACTGTCTTTCTGCTGTTGATCCAGAAAATTGCCCCATTGTTCAGCAAGTCCCCATTGACTTTTGTACCACAAGGGAATTGGGGAAGAGAAGAAACACAGACAGAGCTGCAGTGAAAAGTACACCCAGGAGCAAGCTTTTCAAGCTTCAGATTTATAGGCTGGATTGATGCCAATTAAATCCATGTGGGATGAATACCAATTCTCTTCTATCTTCAAATTAGGTAAATGTGAAGATTAACTGAAACAACACCCCCCACACACACACCATCCAATCTCCTCCCAAAACAAGCAACAAACAAACAAATACATGTTCCATCGGACATGTCAAAATGCTGTTGATGTTATTTCTTTTCCTAAATTAACTGGCTTTTCTTCCGAGATCATATTTATTTCTTGACGGTTCTTTCTTGCACTCTGGAAAACTACAGAGTACCTACTGACAGAGTAAAAGTCAAATATTTTACCTAAGTGATCTAGGTAACAAAGGAAAAAAAAAACCCACTAAAGATACAATTATCTACCTTGGGTTAGGTTTGAATTTTTCATTAGGTTGGAATTTGTTGTTAGATGCTACACATCAATAGACACATTTGAGTCTGTTAACATAGGTGCATTTGCAAGGTTAGGATGCCATTTGTATTCATGGCATAGATGTATTTGCTTGGCCATTGACAGTGTTTATGAGGTGGCTGTTACTATAATTAGTCCAGTGCAAGAATAGATAAAGTCTAGTGTGGCTTTGTTAAATACTTTCCTTGAAGCATACTTCTAAATATTATAGAATAGGGACTTGAAGTCACTACTCAGATTTACCTACAGCTGACTATGTTGATAGATATAAGGAGATATAGTACAATAAAGGACCACTGAAATGTACTTTATATGTAACTACTGACTCTAACTTTTATTTCAAAACAAGTTAGCTATTGTAGGAAAAACATGTCTCCATAATTTCTAAGCCCTTAAGTACTTCATATCCAAGATATGCCTACAATTAATTTTCTTGATACTCTCACATAAACTTCTATGAAATATATTTCATTTACATTATGCCTTGTATATGCCATCGTGCACTTATATAAATTATTTCCTTTACTAAATACTAATGTGACACTTTCTGTTTGAATGGTCCTTGATGTAACATCAAAATAAAGTTTTCCTTGGATGCTTGCCTCACCTATGTATTTCATGGTGTTACACTGTTAGAGGTTAGTACCATGACTGAAAAGTCCTCGAAGGCTATGGCTTTGTCTCATTCAGCTATAGGTTTGCAAAATACTTTTACTAGTCCTAAATGAAAGAGTATGATAAGAGTGAAATGTGAGTTATTAAGTAGAAAAAGGGACTTGAATTTTCCCATTTTTTCAAGGTGAGAAAGATTTTTGGAAAACAGAACACTGCTAACATGAATTCTTCCATTTCCAACATCTTTGAACATTAAAAAAAAATCTCTGCTTCTTTCTTTGGCTTGTGAAAAATAAAAGTTGAGAAGCCTATTCTTTATGAATGAAACTTAATTACCCACTAATAATTTCTTGGAAGAGGCAAAAAGTTTACTGGGTCTCCAGACACTGGTTAGTATGTGGCTCCCTTGTGCAATCATGCTCACGACCTGTGTGAACACCATTGAGCTTCTAGATAATTGGATCGGTGTTCAGAGTTTGATATACTTACCCAGAGAGGATTTGCTTAAAGTGAGAGGCAAAGTTTAAAATGGTAAAAGCAAAAGGAGTAAATTAGGAAGACTTTTTTTTCAGTTGCTAATTGAATCATTAAAAATGCCATTTGAAACAGGGCAGGTAGTGTCTATTAATTGCAAGCATTAAAAAGAGCAATAAATGTTACAGCACCTCTTTTAGCTGTGAGTGCTGAGAGCTGTTAGCAGAATTTCACAAACAGAAGAGTCCCACAAATGCATTTGATGAGCACTGTATGTCTTGCGCTTGCCTTGTACCAGGAACTGCCTTGGATTTGAAGAAATCTTAAAGAAAATGAGGAGATTGGTGCTAGGGAGACAGTCCAATCAGTAGAGGGCTCATTATATAAGCCTGAGGTGTTGCCTCTGGATCCCTAGCACCCACAGCAAAGCCATGCAAGATGGTTCACATCTGTCATTCTTTCCCTGAGGAGGAAGGGTCAGGAGCATATCAGCCTCCTGATGAGCTCCTGGTGCCGTGAGGGAGCTTCAAATACAAGGTCTCTGAGAGGTGGCTCAGTGGGTAAATCACATACTGCCTAAGTGTGAAGATTAGTGTTCAGATCCCCAGTACCCACAACAATGTCAGGTAGGCATGGTGACCCAGAACAAGCATCTCAGCTTGTAGCAAAAGGTGAGCTTTGGACTCAATGGAGAGAACACAGGGCATCAGTTTCAGACCTCCACTCTCATCTACATGCGTGTACATACCACATGCAAATACACACAGATGAAAACAAAAACAGTATAAAGAAATAGGATGGAGAGAAATTGAGAGAGACATATTACTTCAACTGCTGACCTCACCACACATAAATACACTCATTCTTACCAAAATGTGTACTCTCACAATTGTTCACCCCCTCTACACATGCAGAGTGACAGGTCAACAATATCTAGACCCCTGAAAGATGAGATGAAGGAGAAATAATTCTCCTTGGAACAAATCTCTGGATACTTGACTGCAAGGTTGAGATGGATGAGATGGTAAGTTTGAGATGGACGAGATGGTATCAAGATTCTAGTTTGAAGAAAGAGTTGGTCTGGCCAAAAACAATATTAAAGACAGATCAAGCATTTTATGAGGAAGGTATCACCTATACATTCTTAGAGGTGGTATTGCAGAGGTCACACACAGAGGACCAGCATAACCCAGTGAACAGAAATATTAGAGGTGAAATCATGCTTGGATGGATGGCTTAAGTGGAGGATGAGGAGCCTTCTACCGTGACAAGAGTGTTCACAATGACAACAGGTAATTAAGGTTTTTAAAATGGGATTTAGTGCAATGGAGAGAGGTTAGGAGTTTTGCTATTTTAGTTCCTGGGTCTAAATAGTTAAGCATGAGGCAACAGCCAAAGTCAAGTAGAAATATGAATGCCTTAAGGCTGAGTCCCCATCAACTGAGCAAATAGCAGGGTTTCTATTCATCTAGTCCCTCAGTAGGTTTGCCTAACTTTTTCACGTTTGCCCATGAACATTAATTGTCAGCTTTCAGAAAAATTATCTTTGCAATTAAAATGCTAGAGTCAGTTACTGCTAAATTATTTAAACCTGAATAATTGCCTAGCTAGTGACTGTAGGCTTTGGGAACATCTACAGAATTAAACTTAAGGACTCTGAAAGGTCGTGAAGCTTCTCGGGAATATTTTCCCTGTGTTCAACTCTTTTGGGTGGTTGGGGAAGAGCAACAGATGCCTTTTGTAGGCAGAATAGATTGACCAAATATATCTACAATACCATCATGAAAACAGTGTGAAGCTCTTAATTTCTTTTGACTCTGGGGAGCAGGCTACATTCTTCACCAAATGAATTGACTTGCTGGGAATGCGTATCTCTTAACTCAAATAGCAGCTTCCACCTCCCTAGGAGACCAAAGACTTCTCAGAGAATCTTCTCCCAGTGTCTTTTCTGTGCCAGCCTTTCAGCTAAGCATACACATATCAAATTCTGCCTCCCTCTGTGTCTTTTGTTGAAAGCCTCTTTGCTTCTGATGCCTTATCTGCTGATAATGTGGATTGCTTGTGTTGAGAACGTAATGGGAAGGATAGGAAGATTCCTTCAGCATTAGAGTTGTCCCTCCTGCTTTCCTCAGTCAATCTCACTTAAGGCATCATGCAGCCAAGTGCAGATTTACTGAAGAGTTAGGAGTGAGAGTCAGGGACCTTTGAAGCTCTTTTCTTTGGGTTCTCCTTCCTATATCTAAGGAGGTAGAAAAGGAGCTATGCTCATTCCAATTCTTCACCAAGTTGGTATATAGATTCAAGTTCTATTAAACATGTTTTGAATGTGAGATTTTTATTGCTTTTTTTGTATGTGGTTGTATGTGTGTGTGTTATGTATGCAGATCAGACCTCTAAGAAAATGTTAATATTTAGTTTATTAGGCTTAAAAGAAAGCTGTAAATGGCAAAAATAGATATTGGGGTTATTCATATGTGATAAGAAAATCACTTTTATTTTGCTGTTTTTGTCTTTTTTTTATTGACAACTAAATGTGAGAGTCTTCTCATAGGGAGGTGTGATTTTATTTGGCGATGCAAAGGTTGTGTCTGATTTCATTAGTTTCTTCAATACTAATGAATGCATTATGAGATGAGATGATGGATATCTGTTAGATAAAAGAGAGAATCCCAGGCTTGGAATGAGTAAGCTTCAGTGGAAGAATGGGAGTGATAATAATATGATATCAGAGCTAGGGGCAGTGGAGCACACCTGTAATCAAAGAACTCTGGATGTAGAATTATGCAGATCTCTGAGAGTTCAAGGCCAGCCTCTACTACAAAGTGAATTTAGGACAGCTAAAGCTACACAGAGAAACTCTGCCTTGAAAAACCAACAAAAAAAGTTAAATATAAAAATGATAATATATCAATTGAAACTCAGGTTTAAGGAAATGTCTAGAAGATGGAAACACAAAAAGCTAAGGTACAGTTAGAAGAATTATCTCTACTCTTGGTGTCTATCAATAGGGTGAAGCTGTTTATAAAGCTATGCTTGTGAAGAATGGCATCAGTTCTCTAGCCCAACCTTTCCAAACAGTGAGCCTAAACCTTTAGCATTATATATTATCCAAGATACTTGCTTAATGGATTACTCAGTTTGTACATCCTTTGTAGGCATAATGTGTAATTCATTTTTTTTAAATAAATTTTTTTTTTTTTTTAGTAATTGCAGTTTATTCTGTAATTCAAAAGCTGATTTCTGTACCGCCCATATCGGTTGCGGTTGCAATCCTTGTTCTGAGAATCTCTTTTCTCAATGTTGTGCAAACACTGCTCCCCAATTGTTCCCTGATGTGCCAATAATGCAGCTTACAGCCAATCACTGAGCAGGGGAGATGACAGGGCTGGATTTCCTGCCAGACAGAGAAGGAGGAGGAGTGAGAGGCTGAAGTAGGATGAGCCTTGGGGGAGGTCCTGGAGAGCCAGGAGAAGAAATTGGAGCAGGAAGCTACAAAATGCAAGTATCTCTGGGATGTACAGTGGTAGTTAGCCAAACTAGCTTAGAGGGTTAAGAATAGAGTAATATCTGCGCCATTATCATGTTGTAAAGCATATTATTAAACAAATAGAAAAGAATCTCAATTATTTTGATGGTAGCCGCTTTAAGAGAGAAAAAGAGAAACAAATACAGTTTTAGTAAACTAACTAACAATCTTTAGACACTGAAAGATCATAAGCCTAATTTTTATTTAAATATTCTAAATCTGGCAATAGAAAAGTATAATAAGCTGCAATGTAGGTTACATGTAAATGTTGACAGTAAAATCATTTTTGATAACTGGAATTAAATATAGGGAGGTTGTGGGTACTGTATTATTTTTATGCTTATATCCCTTTACTGACTTAATTCAGTTTATCAATGATGTATTAGAGTATGACAGAGTTGGGTTGTGTCCCACCAGGTCACATGGAAAAAGAAGGGAGAATGTAGAAGAAGGAAAGATGAAAAACAGAGTTTATTACACCGAACAGACAACAGAACTTGGAACATGAACTGCTGAGGAGAAAGATGTCCTTTGAGGTTCCCAAAGATGAGTGCTGAGGTAGAAATGTGAGACGATTTATAGCTCCCACTTATTAAAAGAAAGGAAAAAGTTAGTTGAATGAATGAAGATGTGTGATTGACAGCCAAGTCAACACAACTCTGCAGTGCACTGTGTAATCACTCACAATGCACTTTCAGGTAGTCATTGGAAGTAAAGGATAATCGTGTGAATGGCATCCTCAATCTAGCCTGGTGGGTGTTTATTAATTCCATTGTTAATATTTTTTTTTTTAAAGATAGACTTGACTGTTGGGTAAAGGATGAATTGAATAAAGTGAGTATAGGATCAGAGTCCCATTACAAGATTATTATAAATTATGTTTCAGATTAGTAAAGATTACCAGTTCATAGAAAATCTTCCACCCACAGCATGTCTGAAATGATAGATATAAAAATTACAGCTCAGTATTCTTAATTTTTGGATTAGTTTGAAGAAAAATAGTCTAATTCTTCCGAAGTCCAACATGCATATAAATCTACAGGGTGAACTGAGTTCTAAATGATTATTTTGCCTTCATGTTCTCTCTCTGCATGTCCTACTATCTTTGGATGATAATATTTCATAGTTTAGTGTTAGCAGGCAAGTGTGGTAGGTTACATCTATAAGCGGTACACAAAAATGACCACCCCAAGGGATACTGATATTATTGGCTGCACACCTATATTTTGGCTGAGTAGTCTTATCTGTGTTGAAGTTTGCTGTGAACATAGGAGAAAAATGTAAAATCTCCTCTGAGAATTGCTTCCTTGAGAATAGTCCATGCTTGTGCAAGCTTCCAGCCCCTCAATTTACAGTATCTGAGCATCCCTGAAATGCTATGTACCAATAGTTAGTATTAATCATGCTTCCAAGGTCTCAATAAATAAATAGGCAAACTTCCTTGAGGTTGTAAAGTATAATTCTACCTCAAAAGTCGCATAACATTTTATTCTGGGTTTAAAATCCTAAAAGTATAAAATCTGTGAAAACAGAAACCTATAATTTAAGCACAAAAAGCAATGGATAAAAATTGAGTATATTTAATTAATTATTATAGGCACATGAGAAAAGGAAGTAACTATCAACATTGACCTTATGGATATGCAAAAAATTATGGAACATAAAATAGAAAAAAGATAGTGAGCAGTAGGCACAGCCGAGGGAAAGATTTGTGTTTTTGAAAGTTGAAGCCAAAGAAATTTCACATAATGCTACAGAGACCTGGACAATCTGAGATTTTAAGAGCTATGAAGGTTAGCATGGAAAGTCAGAACTTGAATAAAATTCTTAGGAGACCATAGTGGAAATGCAATGCTTTACATCTTATTTGGTTGGGATTTGGTTGAAGAAAAAGTGATTGAGATTTTCTAGAAGTTATTTTTTTAATTTTATTTTATTTTATTAATTACACTTTATTCACTTTGTATCCCTCCATAGACCCCTCCCTCCTCCCCTCCTGGTCCCACCCTCCCTCCCCCTTCTTCACTCATGCCCCTTCACAAGTCCACTGATAGGGGAAGTCCTTCTCTCCTTCCTTCTGATCTTAGTCTATCAGATCACATCAAGAATGGCTGCATTGTCACCTTCTGTGGCCTGGTAAGGCTGCTCCCTCCTCAGGGGAAGATGATCAAAGAGCAGGTCAATCAGATTATGTTGGAGGCAGTCCCTCTTCCCATTACTATGTAACCTACTTGGACACTAAACTGCCATGGGCTACATCTGTGCAGGGGTTCTAGGTTATCTCCATGTGCCTAGTACTTGGTTGGGTCATGAGTCTCTGGGAAGACACCTGTGTTCAAATATTCTGGTTCTGTTGCTCTCCTTGTGGAATTTCTGTCCTCTCCAGATCTTACTATTTCCTGCTTCTTATATAAGATTCCATGCACTCTGCCCAACAGCTGGCCATAAGTCTCAGCATCTGCAGAAATTGTGGTACATCTACACAATGGAGTATTACTCAGCAGTGAAAAATAAGGAAATCATGATATTTGCAGGTAAATGGTGGGACCTGAAAAGGATCATCCTGAGTGAGCTGTCCCAGAAGCAGAAAGATGCACACGGTATATACTCACTCATCTAGAAATATAATATAGGATAAACCTACTAAAATCTGTACACCTAAAGAAACTAATCAAGAGAGAGGACCCTGACTAAAACGTTCAATCCCCATCCCGAAAGGCAAAGAGGATGGACATCAGAAGAAGAAGAAAGCAGGAAACAACCTAGGAACCTGCCACAGAGGGCCTCTGAAAGGCTCTGCCCTGCAGACTATCAAAGCAGACTCTAAGACTTTCTAGAAGTTATTGTTTCTAGAATGTCAACGAGCAGCAAAAGAAATAAAAGAAAAAAAAAGAGAAAATAAATAAAAAGAACTCCATAGAAAGTCACACAAGACTATATACAGAGAATTTCAAGGGCAAAACAAATTATTGTCGAAGGCGCAGGTGAAGTAGGAACCGCTTGTAGAGAAGAAGGGTTGCAAGCATATTCAAGCAGTGCTTCAAGGGCTAAGATTGTATGGTTTGTTGATGGGACACGGTTACAGTCTGAGGAGTGGGGGATTAAGAATGGCTACTGTATCTGGGTTTGCTGAATGGTGTTGTATTTATGAAGAAGGACAGGGATTTGTCCCTTTTTATGTGGCAGCTTGGAATAAGTCTCCTAGCAGATATACGAGAGGACAAAAAGAGCTGGCCTTTTGCACTGGCCTGCCTCAGACCCAGCTGACCTACTTATATGAGCAGAGCTTCTGTGTCAGCTGCTCACATAAAGGCAGTGCAATGACAAAGAATCTGGCCTCTGGAGGGTTATCTGGGCCGAGTTATGGGACAATAAGAGGACAAGTGGGTTTCAAGAAGTTCAGCCAGTATGACTTCGAGAGAGCCTGAAGCCTGAATACTGTGAGTGAAAAGGTGACATTTTCATCAAGTTTTTTTTTTTTTTTTTTTTTTTTTTTCCCTGAGATAGCAGGCTATGGTAGAGATATTCCCATAAGACTTTTTCTGCTACTTTGTCTTCAGGCACAATCTTAATCTTGCATTGTTCAAGCCAGTCAGTCACTGTCATTTTCCCTGTTTCAGTATATATATATCTATGTATATCCCTCCCACCTCCAGCGCTTTCTGGTTTTCCTCAGAACCTTTCAAGGACAATGTGCTATTATTGGCATAGCAAAAGAAAAAAGTTTTTGTTTCAGAGGCTTGTCCTCAGCTCTGAAGCAGGAAATAGAGTTCTTTGGACATCTGGATTGCTCCTTGCAAGGTGCTATGAACTAAAACGAACCAATCATTTTGCAAAACCCTGTAAGTAATGCTTTCTGTTTTCAAGTGACTGTGTTTCCTCAGCTTCTCCTTCATTCCTGAGAAAATCCCTATCCCCTTCAAATGGCCTGAAGATTGCTTTCCACACGTATTCTATGTACCTCTATTTCTCTTTCTTTCTTATGACATTTCTTTGTTCTTCCCCAAATTCAGCCCCATGCATTTGAACCTGATGTTTTTTTTTTTTTTTTTTTTTTTTTTTTTTTTTTTTTTTTTTTTTTT